>NW_009952707.1:2450668-2512536 GCF_000747805.2 Chaetura pelagica | reverse complement strand
CTACATATAATTTTTAGGGAAGAGAGAGTGCATTCCTTTTCAGTGCTATGTGAGAGGCATGGTCTATCTGTGCCAGTGTAAAGATGCTTCTCAAAAGGAAATGCACACTACTTGAAAGTCTTACTGACATATATAGTACAATCTCTATGTGGGTACATGTGAGACTATTCAAAGGCCGTTTTGCAAGGCACCTAATTATTCTTCTGTGCAGGAACTACAGCATGGGCAACTGAACAATCCCAGAGGTGAGTAGAGCAGCTTGGCATCAAGGGAATGCATATGAGCATGTATCTGCCTTCAGGTGATGTAGAACCAGACTTCTACTTGTTCCAACCTCTCACTGCTGCTGCTACTATCTCCACACTGCTCATCTGATTTGGTGCATAACATCTGTTCTTCTGCTGAGAGGCCACCAGACACCCCTGCTCCAGGCAAGTACCTTCCCACGCCCAGTAATGGTTTGTTTGCTCAGGAGCCAAAGTATCCTAAAAAGTCACTAGCATGTAACTTTGTCAATCATTTAGGTACTTTTGAAAAAGAGGAATTGCCCTCTACACAGCTGATATAAACTGGGTATTAACAGCTTTAAGCAGGCAATTCATTTAATGTAGAAGTATTAAGCAAGGCAGTCAGCCTAGGACATATGTGTGCACAGGCACCTTCAAGTGAGCATCCACTGAGCTTTATATTTCTCAAAAGATATTTTTTCATTCCTGCCTCACAGAACAAGGCTTTCAGGAGTCCAGAAGGAATCAGGCTTCTTAGCAGAAACAAGAGGGAGATTTCAAATGTGTGTCATTCATTACAGAATCTTTTCAGACTAGCTGCACAAGTAAAGGTCCAATGAAAACAGACAGAAAACACAGAGCCAAAATCACACATGAGGAAACACCTTAGTAACCTCTTTAAATGCATTACACAGATCTTTCACAACACTGTACTTTGCCTGTGCTAAGGACAAGCAAAACTATTTCAATAAAAACCTCTCTTTTTTCTTGGGGAAAAGAAAAATAAATAAAAAAACAACCAGCTATTTCACACCTCAATCTTGTCTTTCAAAGCTACCCTGCTTCAACCAAGCTCCATTACTCATTGTGCTGCTAGACAAGAAGATTGCTTTGATGTCAATGGATCATACAGATGACTTAACTCAGTAATCTGTTTGAAAAATTCAGTGATCATGTCAAGGGTAAACCAAAGTAAAAAGCATTTACTCAGTTCTAATATAGGCAAGAGCTTTACTTATTTCACATAAACCCAAGTATTTTATCCACTTTTGATTGTTACTGCAAAACCTCCATCTTCTGTTATTACTACTGCCTGGCTTGTCCAGTCACCTGGAAACTCAACCATCTAAGGAGAAACAACGCCTAAATTAGCTCTTGCCTAAAAATGGGCTGCAAAGAGGGCATCTTGCTTCTTAATTGGATAGTGAGTTTAAGATTACAGGTTTATGTTTCAGAAATCAATCACTACACAGACATGAAGATGGGGAAAGGACATGGCCAGGATTACAGAGAAACACCACACCCAGGGAGTTGGGAACTATTTGCTTTTTGATCCAGCAAATTGTCCCTACAGGCAACTGACAGCCCAAAAGCTCAGTGAAATTAGTTTACAAAAAAATCAAGCATTTTAGCTTGCTTGCTCAACAGTTTTTCAATTGGGAACAGCATTTTTATTAGTTTTTCTGTGAAGAAATAGTGTTTTGCAAGTAGGAAAAGGTGTTCTGTTCCAACAGCTGTCTAACCATAATGTTCTCACAGAACACTCCTTGTGCCAACAGGTTGAATCCCAAACTACTTCTATTCCTGAAATCAATGGAGTTTCATGTGAATGTTTAAGGGTCTCCATAGCTTCTAGTAGGTTTCAAAGGAAGTTCAGACATCAGGACTTAAGACCAAGGTCCTCTACATTTTAGCCTGAATCTTATTTCTAAGGCTTACTTTAAATAGCACCAGTGAGTTGTACAAGCTCCAAAACACAATCACAGGAGGTAGGGTTCATTTTGAATGAAGGGATCCAAAGACCCTGTTCAGACTGGCCAAGTAATTTGAGGCTTTATCTTAGCCAACAAGTGGTATTTTATTATGTGCCCTTGTTCAGGACTGTGGGGAGATGAGAGATTCCACACAGACACAGGGAGGTGAGGTAGGGTCTTCCTAAGCATTCATTATGAATGAAGATAGGTATGGCTGTAGAAACACCATCATACCTGCTTTGGGTGGACACAACAGACAGACAGCTCATCAGGTTTATGGTCCAAAGGACATGACGGAAACAATTTTTTACTGACTGAATCTATAGCAAGCTCCTACTTTCTGTAGAGATCTCTTTGAAACTTAATCAGCACATTTAGTGTCTGTTGCCTCTCGTTGTTCTCACCAAAATCTCCAGTAAAGCCTTAGAACATGGGAAAACACAGGGTTTGGGATTTGTTAGGGTTGGAGGGTGTGAAAACTAAAGTTCTCTTTTGGCACTATAAACAACAAAAAAAACCCCACAAGAACTAGTGTCAGAAGAAGCCACTGTATGATTGAAAACTGTTTGAAAATGGTCAAGTTACAGTTTACGGACCGAAAAGTATATTAAAAAAACCTACATTAGTACTTCCATTAGGAAACCAAAAATAGAAATGTATGGACAAATAACTATTTAAACTAATCCTTTGTCGACAGAAGAATTTTAAAACACTACTTAACAAATGGATTTGACCCAGATTCCTACCCTCTGTTTTAAAAGAGCATTCTTGAGAACAATTCACAAGCATGATAATTTATCTCAATTGTGTAAAAATTTTCAAAGCTTCAGTAAACAACTTGCAACACCCTTTCCCAACTTTGCTGCCTGCACATATCCTTACCAGTGAGGAGAACTAAAAGAACCTGAACTACAGCAGAAAACAAACTAAATTTAAAATAATGTTCATCAGTTGAAAGGGAAAGGTGTAAGTAATGCTTCTACAAAGAAAGTAAGGAAATGGAAAGATCTGCCAGTGCAGTTATTTTAGCTCCCTCTGCTACTTCAGACAGTCCCTAGTCCTTATGACAACACTGTTTTCAGTCTAAATTGCTGTTTGCTTGTCTTCTGCTTCTTGTTCCTCTTCTTCAGTTCATTTACAAACCTCCTCCCTGCTTTCATTTTGCTTTGCTTTTGCAAAGCTCCACTCCTCTGTTCCTTTTTTTGGTCTTCCTTCACACTGAGCATCCTGACAGATACACATTGTGCTTGCTCCAGGTCAAACATGACCTGTTTGAATGTGGATGACCAGAGCTGCCCACAGGATACCAGCAGCAGTCTCCTCTGTGCCTCTTCACCAAAAAGAAATGCACATTAGGTCAGGTCTGCCCTTTTTCACCACATCTTGTCAATAACAAGCACACCCAGGTTCTTGTCCTCTTATTCAGGTGGTGGCACTATCATGACATTTTAGTTACTTCCATCTGAAAAATCACCAACTCAGCTGTGGAGAATAAGCAAATTTAATTAACATATTCCTTTTAATGAATAATGTTCTGGTTTGGTGGGGTTTTTGTTAGCAGGGGAAGGGCCCCAGGATGGCTCTGGTAAGAAGCTGAGCAGCTCTCCCTGCTCCAAACCCAGCCAAGGAGCCATTAGAGGGACAACAGATGCACCTCAGCAATTAACATACAAAAGAACAGCTGTAACACCTGAGCAGAGCTAGGAGAGGGGGAAAAGTGCTGTGCTGGGAAAGGAGAGCTGTGCTACTAACTAGTTGCTATAGCTCTATTCCGATTTTCTGTTTGAAACAAGAAATCTTGTTACAGAGCGATTTTTAATTCTTCCCATTTATTTTAAAAATAAGAGTAATTGATGTTTTAAAAGACTGAGCATTCTGTTTGACCAAAGTTCCTCTATTTCCTTATTAATTGCTAAAACCAAAGTAAAACCAAAACTAAACCTAAATCTTCTTAGTTAAGTGATAAAGAAATTCCCAGACATCAATAAACATGTGGACCCTGCATTATTAGCAGTATTTTACACCTATTTACTGAAAAGATGAAGCACGGATCACAATAAATTAGCATTTTCTGAATAATCTTTCTCAATATTATCCTAATCTGTGCTCATAAATTTACTATTAACTGAAGATCAAAGGGGCAATTCCTGTTTTCAGCTGCCTGGATGCTTCTGTGGATTTCAGTACAGGTAAATTGAATTCAGTCGGTATGAAGGGATGAAAAACTCCTAGATTTTTGGTGGGTTGGGCAACAACACCTCTTTTGGAACAACAGGGAAGAGGGAAATTCTTGCATACTTCATCAGAGTCCAATATACAAGCACTCACCTCTGCTTGCCCAATATGCATGAAGACACTTTTGGCAAAGTGGTCAAAATAAGCTGCTTTTATCATCCCTCTTGTTTCACTTCTCTCAGGTACAGCTCAGCTGCTTTTGAAAATCTTGCCCATATCTCAGCTCTTACTCCAAACTCCAGTTACTTAGAAAATATTTTTTACTATCTTAGAGAAAAGAATCTGACATTTTTACGTTTTTTAAAAAGGACCAGCAAAACCAGCAAGAATGAACACTTAAATAAATCCTTAAAATAAAATGTACCTCTTCTTAGCCAAAATTACAGCAGCTTAGCATCTGTAAATACCAGTAACAAAAAATAAATTAAAAAAGAATAAGTTTCCCATTAACACTTGTAAAATAACACCTCAAACTTTTTGCCTAAGCTTTTATTTTTTAATCTCCTTTTTGTTTCTTTCAACATCATAACATAATCCATCTGAGAGGTTTAAAACTAAACAGTTTTAAGCAGTGGGTGAAACCACAGTATGTTAACTGACAGGAGCTTTTGGCTCCTTCATCTGTAAGCATCTATTTCTCAGCTGCTGTTTCTCTGCACCAGGGGCTAGAAAGTTTATAGACTTCAGTCCAAGACTCCTAATTTCCTAATACATGCTGCTTAAGCATGTTTTCTTTTAATTTGTTTGTTTCTTTGGTAGCTACATTATTGTCTTCCAGCTTGTTAATCTGAATATAATCAATACTAATTCACATTTAATACATCTAAGGGCTTTCACCTAAACATCTGATTGTTACAGGTGATAGTAAGCAGTGCCCCTGGCTGTGGTGTTACCCCATCTGGTAGGTGAGAGAGCTGAGCCACAGGTAATGACCATAAAACAAGACATGGATAGTAAGAAATGGAGGCGAAGCAGAAATACAACTGTGATCCCTCTGCACATTAGCCACTACTCCTTCAGCCAAATATAAAGCTACTTTCAATATGTAAACTGCAGACAATAGTTACTAATTTGATTCTTTTAAAAAAATAAAATGTTTTCTCTATGGCATATACTCCACAGCCATCTCCAGTGCAAGAGATGTTATATTGTGAACAGTGGAAGAAGGAAAGCTTATAAAATACATATCCTTGTCTTGTTGGAAACAGCACAATTCTAAACCAGAGGCTAATGCTGTAATACAATCCAGGGGCTGTGCTTCCATTCATAAACTGTTCCATTCGAACACAGGGTCTGGAATGAATTTTATCCTCATGTTCAACCAGAGAGCCACAATTTATTACAGAGCTGTACTTTTCATTTTCAAAACCATATCCTTAATATTTCTCCCTGTCAAGTTCAATGGAGATTAGCAGACTTCTCAACCAGGATCATCCATAAAGGGAAAATGCAGCAAGATCCAACTGCCTGCAGACACAAAGATGCAAGTCCACTTGTGTACCAGATGACTAAAAGAAAAGGAAGCCTATTGCATACACACAGCTCCAACTGTTTAAGCTGGAAAGGCATCAGAAAGCATCCTTCTGCTAGGAATAGCATAACTGGGATCTCAACTGTACTTACTTCAGCTCTGCCTCTCACTCACCACTAGGACTGTGTACACAGCAGGCTAGCTTTATTACTTCTGTGTAATGTCACAGTAATGCTCCCTGACAACTTCAAACCCCAAAATGAATAACCAATGCTTCCCATTCATTGCATTTTCTGCAGATGAGATGTGCCACAAAGGCAGTGAGTTACTTACACCGGTTACATTTTCAGCGCTGTTTCAGGAGCCTCACTAGGCTCTCTGGGGAGTCACTACCCTCTGATGTTCAAATTAAAAGGGAAATTGGGATCAAACAACTCTGGTCAGTATGGCAAACTTAAATATATAGGCTCACTGCTTTTTACAGCAGTTTTCTGCAGTTTTCCACAGTGTCTTAAAATATTTCTCTGGTAAAACAACCATACCAAAAATGGCAACAGAGCTGGCAAAAGTCTCATCAATAGTTCTCTGCGTTCAGCAGGATGAAGGAAGCATCTGTTTCAGGATACCAAAAGCTAAAAGCCATTTAAATAACTACAACAAAACCCCCATCAACTCCTGGGATAGCACAATTTCCACCTTTGGGAGATGAAAAGGATATTAAAAAAAAAAAAAGGCATGAGCCATTTTCCATTGGTAACATGGTCCTTTGGTTCTTCAACTCAAAGGTCAAATCCAGCAATCCAATCTGCAATTTAACATGTAATTTCTAAATATCCTTTTTTCTCACAAAGCTTACTGCACTATAAATCTCCAATTTGATCAGACTATATTCATACCACACCACAAATCCTAATTTCTCATGAAGAAGCAGAAACAAGACTTAACACAAACCTTTAAAATTAAGTAAAAAGAAATTATGACAGCCTTCAGGTACAGAACTCTTCCAAAGTAAAATGTATTAATTTGTTAACTATTAACCAAACTTTCACATGCCAGTAAAAAAACTTTCCATTTCATAAGTTAAAAGCATGTATTTTACCCAGTGTAAAACCACCACTACATCTCCTTTGCATTACTACATTTTCTCTACTTGGCATCTAATAACATGCACAGTGAATCAGTCCAGATGCTTTCAAGAATTTGTAACACTGGGCAACTATTTTACAGGAGGAATGACAAGATAAATGAACACTGCTATAACTACAGTTGCTATAGAATATATTCTTTTAACTCAGCTCTGGCTGGCTTTGTTTGTGAAGAAAAAATTTTAGTACAGCATCACTAGCTCCATCAGAAGAAGCTTCACCATCTATTTTAGAAGGTAATATTCCAGAAGAACTGTGGTGTATTTTCATTCATTTCTTGGCTGCTGCTTCTTCCAGATCTTCTGTCCAAAGGCAGCCAAGACCAAGTTTCATGAATCATAGCTTGAATAAGATCTAATCATTCAATTATTTATAAAGTCTTTCCTTATTTCTTCACAGTCTTGCACGCTTCTTCCCCTTCAGGGCATTTGTTCTCATGCCCTTCCCACATTTGGAAGTGCAGGCAATTTCTTTGCCTCCTATTAAAAGCTTTCAGATTGAGAAAAGAACATCCTGCACAGTCCCTTTGGATATATTCCTTTTTATCTAGGGAGAGAGGAAGAAGATAAATCTTTACAATCATCTTCTCATAGACAGAGTTTTCTGAGACATGATCTGCTGCTTTGCCTGCATCACAGATCCATTGCCCCTACTCTAGGGCAAATTTAACTCTCTCACAAAGATATTTGTCACATTTACCTTTACCTGAATATCTACAATTACTAATATATCTTCAGATATGAAACTCCAAATACATGAACCACTTAGCTATGTTTAAGTAGGGAAAACACAAAATGTGACTGTAAAACACTAACTGCTTCAAAAAGTGTATTACTGGAAGGTTTTTCTGATGGGGAAAGAGAAAATCTCTCAACTGTTGTTCTGCTGAACAACCTTCTTAATTTGTATGGAGCAGATACTTCCCCCTTACCCTTTTGCTTTCTTCATTTTAATTTTTATTTTTTTTTCCATCTCATATATTGTTTTCTTCTTACTGGTCTTCAGTTTCACAACTGTGAATAAATGCTGCTCAAAGCCCCAGACTCCCAAATGGATCCACTTTGCCTTTGCTGAGTCAGCTTGTGCAGTGTTCAGGACAACCTGGTATCACTTTCTCTTTCCATCGACTATGTATATTGTTCACAATTCTCACTGCAGTGAAATGGCTGCATAATTGCTGACCTGTGTTAGAGATGATATATTGACAGAGATACTGCTCCTCATGGGGGAAATGAAAACCCAGCAGCTAATAAGTACTGTGGAGCTCTGTGCCCAATTCTGGAGCCTCCAACATAAGAAGGAGGTGGAGCTACTGCACTGAGTCCAGAGGAGGCCACAAAGATGATCAGAGGGCTGGAGCAGCTCTGCCCTGGAGACAGGCTGAGAGTCAGGACTGTTCAGCCTGGACAAGAGAAGACACCAGGGAGATCTTATTCTTCCAGTACCTGAAGGGGCTACAGGAAATCTGGGGAGGAACTTTTGACAAGGGCTTGTAGTGAGAGGACAAGGGGTAATGGATTAAAACTAGAGGCGGCAAGATTTAGGTTAGACATTATGAGGAAATTCTTTATTGTGAGGGTGGTGAGACACTGAACAAGTTGCCCAGTGAAGAAGTGGAAGCCCCATCCCTGGAAGTGTTCAAGGGCAGGTTGGATGGGGCTCTGTGCAACCTGGTCTAGTGGGAGGTGACCCTGCCCATGCAGGGGGGGTTGGATCTAGAGGAACTTTATGATCCCTTCCAATCAAAACCATTCTATGATTCTATGACCTGAAAACAAAATTTCTATCTGAAAAAAAGTAAATATTATTTCTGTTTCAGCAATGCCTTGAGAAGTAGTTTGATGATACAGTATTTTAGCCTGCAGGGAAACAAAGACTGTGCCCACAGCAACACTTTGTGAAGGTGCTTACAGAAGTTGAGTTCTGCTTTCAGAGCACTCAGGATTTCTGCATTTCTTGAAGTCAGTGGGCACTCAGGGCTTTTGAGAACATTGTCCTCTGACCCCAAAAGCACAGTTAGAGAGATTTCCAAGTATCTGGCTGTTTAATGGAATTGCTACATCCATTAACATACCAAATAAATGTTTATTTCAATGGAACTTCAAACTGCTTCTTAGCACTTTAACATTCCCTTGTGTATTAATCAGAAAACTGATTCTTTGTGTCTTTAGAGGGCACTCATGATTTTGAAGAACAGTTTTGCCTTCAAACTGGGTCATCACATTTTCACTGCTCTCTGGCTACTGTAGATTATGTTACTATGGGCACAGAGACCTAACATTATAAAAGCCTCAATATTAATTCTTCAACTGATTCCTTGTGATAGCCACCACTTGTTATTTTGGCTGCTACTACACCAATACAAAGAAAACCTGTCTCAGAATAATGACACCTGTTTTCTACACTCAAAAGTAAGAATGACTGGTAAACTATTAATTTACAACAAATTCCTAACTATCTGTTCATCTTAGTCATTAAGACCATAATTCCAGTCAACAGTGATCCTTCAGTTCCCAAGGAAGTTCCTTCAAGTCACCTATATGGGAATACTACCTGGATCTCAAACTTATTTTTCTGGGGAAGATTTTAAATACAGAATAAAAATTCCAAACTTGGAATCAGATAGCAAAGAGACAAAGCACTTTTTCATGTTTCTAAGAAGCTGTTTTCCCCTTCCCCGCCTGTGCTGCCTGCAGGAATGTGCTGGCTACAGAAACACAGCAGAAATGCAAACTTCCCATTGAGATACAGGGTGGAAGGATTTTGTAAGTACTGCATATTTAGCCAGAGATTTGTGTTGGGACTGGGAGACAGTAACAAGTATCTGGATATGCACTGACTTGTTCTCCCTTCTTTTAACCAAAAGATGTTTAGTGGCTCTTCAAAATAAATCATCTCTATCTTTTGGAGAGCTAGAAAAATGCAGATTTCTACTCCATTCAACAGTGATGCTTACCAGGCCTGATTTTTATTGACCCAGTTATTATTACACCCACTACCTGAAAATTAGCCACAGACCTGGACAGGCTGGAGAGCTGAGCAGAGAAGAACCTAATGAGGTTCAACAAGGGGAAGCGTAGGGTCCTGCATCTGGGGAGGAAGAACCCCATGCACCAATATAGGTTAGGGGTGGACCTGCTGGAAAGCAGTTCTGAGGAGAATGATCTGGGACTTCTGGTAGATAGTAAATTATGTTTGAGCCAGCAATGTGCCCTTGCTGCCAAGAAGACCAATGGACTCCTGGGGTGCACAAGGAAGAGTGTGGCCAGTAGGTCGAGAGAGGTCATTCCCCCCCTCTACTCTGCTCTGGAGAGGCCACAGCTGGAATACTGCATCCAGTTCTGGAATGCTGCTCCCTGGTTCAAGAGAGACAAGGAACTACTAAGAGAGAGTTCTGTGGAGGACGACAAAGATGATTGGGGCATCTGTCTTATGAGGAAAGGCTGAGAGAGCTGGGACTCTTCAAGCTGGAGAAGAGAAGGCCGAGGGGAGATGTTATTAGTGCCTACAAGTATCTAAAGGGTGGGTGCAAGGAGGTTGGAGCCAGAATCTTTTCAGTAGTTCCCAGTGACAGGATGAGGGACAACAGGCAAAAAGCTGAAAGAGAGGAAGTTCCACTTAAATATGAGGAAAAACTTATTTAATATGAGGGTGACAAAGCACTGGAACAGGCTGCCCAGGGAGGTTGTGGAGTCTCCTTCCCTGGAGATATTCAAGACCCACCTGGATGCAGCCCTGAGTAATGTGCTCTAGGGGATCCTGCTTTAGCAGGGGAGTTGGACTAGATGTGCTCTACAGGCCCCTTCCAACTCTGACAATTACATGATTCCATGATTAAGACTCAGCATACTGAACACTGGGTAAAAAAAAAAACCAAAATATTAGTCTCTCTTAAGTAGATACTCTTAAAAATTATGGCAACCTGTTTGCTAGGATATTTTCACACAGTTTCTTATACATACCATCACTACCTCAGAAAGATGCAGTGGAAGAGGTAACTTGCCAGGACTGATTGTTACTAGGAGGGGAAGAGTCCACGAATCACCTAACACTACATTTTGCTGTAGTTTTGAAAAAGAATATCCACTACAATTGCTAATGCTGCATCCCACTGGCACCAGCTGCCCTTCAGCTCACAGCAAAGGTTCCCCTTGCAAGGCTCACTATGACTGGGTCTGTCCTTCCTCTGGTGGTTGCCTCTCCCCTGAACTCTGGCTGAAGTTCTGGAAGCAGTCATGTCTATCTCAGTCAGGCTACCTCAAATTTCACACAGTACAAAACTGTTGTCAGCTCTTTTGATTGGCTGTCCTCAAATGATGCCCCTTCTAGTTTCAACGCCACAGATGAAATGGAATCTCAAATCTCACAGAGAAACACTGCATTCATTAAGCATCACCTTCCCCTTCTTAATAAGACTTTTCCCCCTTTTCCAAAACAGAAATTTGCTTTTGCTTAAAAAAGTAAAGCAAAAGGTATTCCCTCACAAAATACCCAGCTGAGGTACATGGGAAGCGTAGGGTCCTGCATCTGGGGAGGAAGAACCCCATGCACCAATATAGGTTAGGGGTGGACCTGCTGGAAAGCAGTTCTGAGGAGAATGATCTGGGACTTCTGGTAGATAGTAAATTATGTTTGAGCCAGCAATGTGCCCTTGCTGCCAAGAAGACCAATGGACTCCTGGGGTGCACAAGGAAGAGTGTGGCCAGTAGGTCGAGAGAGGTCATTCCCCCCCTCTACTCTGCTCTGGAGAGGCCACAGCTGGAATACTGCATCCAGTTCTGGAATGCTGCTCCCTGGTTCAAGAGAGACAAGGAACTACTAAGAGAGAGTTCTGTGGAGGACGACAAAGATGATTGGGGCATCTGTCTTATGAGGAAAGGCTGAGAGAGCTGGGACTCTTCAAGCTGGAGAAGAGAAGGCCGAGGGGAGATGTTATTAGTGCCTACAAGTATCTAAAGGGTGGGTGCAAGGAGGTTGGAGCCAGAATCTTTTCAGTAGTTCCCAGTGACAGGATGAGGGACAACAGGCAAAAAGCTGAAAGAGAGGAAGTTCCACTTAAATATGAGGAAAAACTTATTTAATATGAGGGTGACAAAGCACTGGAACAGGCTGCCCAGGGAGGTTGTGGAGTCTCCTTCCCTGGAGATATTCAAGACCCACCTGGATGCAGCCCTGAGTAATGTGCTCTAGGGGATCCTGCTTTAGCAGGGGAGTTGGACTAGATGTGCTCTACAGGCCCCTTCCAACTCTGACAATTACATGATTCCATGATTAAGACTCAGCATACTGAACACTGGGTAAAAAAAAAAACCAAAATATTAGTCTCTCTTAAGTAGATACTCTTAAAAATTATGGCAACCTGTTTGCTAGGATATTTTCACACAGTTTCTTATACATACCATCACTACCTCAGAAAGATGCAGTGGAAGAGGTAACTTGCCAGGACTGATTGTTACTAGGAGGGGAAGAGTCCACGAATCACCTAACACTACATTTTGCTGTAGTTTTGAAAAAGAATATCCACTACAATTGCTAATGCTGCATCCCACTGGCACCAGCTGCCCTTCAGCTCACAGCAAAGGTTCACTATGACTGGGTCTGTCCTTCCTCTGGTGGTTGCCTCTCCCCTGAACTCTGGCTGAAGTTCTGGAAGCAGTCATGTCTATCTCAGTCAGGCTACCTCAAATTTCACACAGTACAAAACTGTTGTCAGCTCTTTTGATTGGCTGTCCTCAAATGATGCCCCTTCTAGTTTCAACGCCACAGATGAAATGGAATCTCAAATCTCACAGAGAAACACTGCATTCATTAAGCATCACCTTCCCCTTCTTAATAAGACTTTTCCCCCTTTTCCAAAACAGAAATTTGCTTTTGCTTAAAAAAGTAAAGCAAAAGGTATTCCCTCACAAAATACCCAGCTGAGGTACATGGCATTCTTTCAGAACAAACACTTTTCCATCCCTGGTCTTTTATTCTTCTAGTGACTATGCTTGTTCAATCATAAAGATGCTCCATTCCCTCTCTCTGCCATCACCCCCATGGAGATCAGGAGAGCAGACATTTGCCACAATTTTTGTCTTTCTAAGGTATCTCCTGTTGTGTTTTTTTATAATTCAGCTTGACCCTCTGCACCTAGCAGACACAAGCTATAAAGTAGGATTCACACATTTCACTTAGCAGTTTTGTCTAGAAATTCCAACAATGCTTGAAAAAACATTGCTTAATTTGTAGCAATTTCTAGGTGCATAAATAATGAATTTATTACTCATTTCTTTAAATTAAATATATTTGCCTACATGTGTTTCAAATTCATCACCTTAGAGTTTGGAATGACACAGTGTGGCACTACAAGCAACAGTGCACTAGGGAGCAGCTGAAACCATCACCACTTCCTATATCAGAGATAACACTGGAAATCTCTAGCCAGAGAGTTCTCAGTCCTGCCTGTGCACAGGCTTGCTGCAGTCTAATGAGACAGTCAGTCCCAGTCTTGAACTAAGCAGGTTTGCCTTTACTCTCTTGGGCAAAGTTAGGATCTCCCAAACAAAGGTTTCTACCTGGTTTGGAGAGAAAAATATTCCTAGTACGAGTGTTAACACTTGGAGTCTGCTAATAGAGACAGCCAAGGCAAGCAGGAATTCATGCATACATAAAGTGTATGCACACCTGGAGCTATAAGCAGTGTGTAGCACCAGGATTCAACCTCATAGCCTTCTCATACAGTGCCCTGGGGTCTACCACTTCAGGTAAAAAAAAAAAATAATAACCCATCAGCTGCCAGTATTAGCAAAGATGCATCCTGTTTGCAGTTCCCAGGAGATGGGCTGGATGCTTGTGAGAAGATCCAATTCTATTTGGGAAAGGGCAATCATGTTATACTTCACAAAGTTCTGGAGAGCCCTCCTCATTTTCTCCTCATTTCATATGATTTATGTCATATTATCTAATTCCTTCAACTTGTACTTCCTTTCTTACAACTTCATGCATAAGAGGGGCAAGCACGTATAATACAAATCCTGTTTGATTTAAGATGGATACATTATTGATAGAAAGAGATCTTTCTGTGTCTAAAATTTTATAATTTTTTCCCTCAATGTATGCACAAGGTTGATTTGGCATGCAACATACTAATAGATAACCTACAGATAACAAACAGTTCCAGATTACTTCATCTTGCAGTGTTCACTGAGCAGTCTCTAAGGGAGATACTAGCTCAATATAAATAAAATTATCCTGATTTTTTCTTCTTGTTGTGTGTTTTGGGTTTTTGCTTTATTAAATGCAATGGAACCAGTCTGACTTCTTACCCCAGCGGTTCAACCCTGGCCAACATACCTACCTGAATCTCCATAAACCTCCTGCAAAATAGCCAGTTTAATTCAAGGGTGCCCAAGCCTACCCCGTAATAGTCAGAACATCCACGCTTCTGCTCCATTCCCAACTTCAATCTGACCTTTAGAGTTTCCTTGGTCACTGAAACAATGACTAGAACTTTTTTGCACATGGAAAAAGGTATTAATTCCTCACTGATTCATCCCTATGCAGGAGGTACTGAAAATGAGAGAGGAATGCAACTAGTCCTAGATGGCTGGTTCACATACAAAAATCAGGAAGAATAATTTTCTTTTCTTATCCATATGCTTTCCTGACTAGAGCCAGCAGGGGATTTGCTAGAGGATTTGCTGATAAAACACAGCTTTGTTACATTTGTCAGGCCTGAGGCTGTCATGGAAACATAACTGATGTGACAACCGCTAATGAGCCACTGTCACAAGGGCAATCTGTCCAAGCCAACAGATTTGCTGCTCCTGTTCAGTAGTGGGCAGCAGTGAAACAGTCTAACAGGCCCCCCATAACACTCTGCCACCATAAGGGTCCTGGACTGTTCTGTTTTGGTAATGCTATATGTCCACGTTATAAGAATAATATTGTACAGGATTCCCAGTCTGCAATGATGGGCTGGTTGGTTGGTTTGTTTTTAAATCAGATTGTAAGCAAATGTTGAAATGGTGAGTGTTATACTGAGACAGAAATCAGGGCTTTAACTTCACTTCTGCACACCTTGCAGAAACCCAAAATCATGCTGAGTCACCTTTTAACAAGATCCTCTTTCCCCTTTCTCAGATAGCCAGCTGGCTCTTTTCCTCATTCGTCCTCCAACCTATTCCTATTATCTCCCTGTTCTCCTCAGACTCAGGAGTAGCTGACTGTTCACCCACTGTGAGCAATACACACCTCCTTCTCTCATGACAAATCATTTTAATAGTAAAACTTTTAATACTTCAATAAGCCATCATATCATTTGGCAGCAATATAGACAGCCAAGACACCAGATCATCCTTCTTAGAACCAGTGGTGGTTCACTTTGGAAACTGTTCTGTCACTGTGTCCCCCAGGAGGCACATGTGATGCCAGAGCTCCACTAGACCACGTGCACTGCTACTGTGGACAAGGTTCATAGCTTGCACCGGCATCACAGCCACCAAAATTACATTACACAACTCAGCAAGAGATGGATGCACAAGACAACTTCATCTCATGCAGCTTGATTTTCCTTATGGGCCTTTTATTCAGGTGAGAAAGGAGGAATATGACTATTTGTACAGTATTTCAGGACATTACACAGCCTGGCCAGGGCAGCCATTGACAGTAGTCACTTTACAATCAGTCTGCCACATCCAGAACATGAACTGCATTGATTTTCCTGAAAAATTATGGGAACCTTCAGCATAAATCTACTGGCTTTTTCTTCTTCTACCTGAGGATCTGGCCATACTTTTAGAACAGGCAGGTACACCCATGTTATCAGAGTCATCAGTGCCACAGGCACAGGAACTGCTGACAAGGTGCTGCAGCTGATGACCTCAGGCTGCCCCTTGGACCCTCTCTTCTCCCAGATGGGTATAAATCCCCAGGAAGCATTCTGTACTATTATAGTACACAGCACTCAGTCATGTTTACATTTATTTTCTACTGTCCATGCATGTCAGCCAATAGTAAATAGAACACAGCAGGAACCATAGCTCTTTATGTGCCTCTGCAGCAAACTGGATAATGTCCATGTAGGAGAGGAAAGCAGATCTCAATGCAAATGCCAAATCTGACAGTATATTACACTATTCACTGAGTCTGGCGCAGAAGAGATTATCACTTACTGACGGGATCCCCTGTACAACTACCGACACCATTGGCAGTTTCAACATTAAACCTTCTCTGGTGTGGCTCAAAGGGACAGTGGTCCTGTCCAGCTGATCACCCCACCACTGCCAAGGACACAAGCTCTCTGCATTGAAAATCATGCAGTCTCCTCCCAGCCATGGTGACTAATGGGCAGTTTAGCCTTCTTACCTAGTGCTGCTCTTTGCTGTTACCTTTCATGACAGCATCCCAAGTGGGGGCAGACGGGACAGTCTCATGACATTACAACATTGTGGCAGAGCCTCATTACTGCAGAAGAAGGGAGACCTAAACGGATCATCTTAGGCAGCTCTGGGGACAGGACTGGCTCTTTTTCTTCCCTAAAGCTACAGATCAGGGAGAGAGAGGTAGCTGTGCTTCAGCTGCCCAAGCTGAGATACAGGGTCTTGCTTGTGGTACATAAGGGCAGTGCTTTCCAAAGGAAACTACAGGAGTGGCCACATAGCTGCCTGGGTGTCCTCCAATGTGATAGCACTCAACTTGCAACCTACTGTCATGTGTTCCTGCTAATAAAAGAGTGAAAAGTGAAAAACAAGTGTTTGCCCTTAGGTCTTCATACATTCCCAAAAGCCAATCTGCTGTCCTGAGCACAAGTGTAGTGGGGTCAGTGCAATGGTGAAAGGCAGCCTGGCACACAGCAGAACAGCTCTAATCCAGAGCATCAGCTGATTACACAAAGCATATCCAGTGTCAAAAACTGGGCTTTTTTCACTCCTCTTTCTGAAACCATGTTGACTCTTCTCCAAAAACCAACACCAGAATGAGTCATTTGAAATTATTTTTTAGGCAAGTTCCTTAAGACTGAGTTGTAATATGTCCCCTTCCCTGTGACAACATGCCAGGAAACCCTCAGCAAGCTCCTCCAGGAGCTGCTAGGGGATGAACACATCTGGCTGAGCTGTTCAGCTTCTTACCTCCTCTCACATGGGCTTGAAAATGTTGGCAGCAGAGTGGAATAAAGATGGTCTTGTCCTCTACAAATCTTTTGGATAAACAGGATTTTGCTCTGCTTTGGAGATTTTTCTTTGCCACTTTAGTCAATAATTTCTTGGCTTGCTACTCTGGACAAATCTGTCATATAAGGGCTTTCTCTGGAATATGCTATTCAAATTAATCAGCTGTCAGCTCTTCTCCTTTTAAAACTAATAATAGAAGGTTTGCATGGGCCTGTGAGAGACTGAAACATGGGAATGCAACTTGTGCAGCTGCAAACATTTCCATACTGCTGCAGCTCTCAAACTGCTTTCCACTCTCTGCCAAGGAGGCAAGAAATAGCAAAGCAGGGAGTAGGTTTTGTACTGTGGAATTTGCCCGGTTGTCTTCAGTATGTCCATTACATGGCAAATGTTTAGCAATGTCTTTTAACTTTCAAGCACTCTTTAAGGAGGGGAAGGATGTTCTGGTCATAAACCAACAGGCTCAGCTGGACCAGAAGCACAAGATAATGACTTGTATCCTTTGGATGCCATCTGAACAAGGAATGCCAACTTGTGTTCTTGCCTTTGGCAGAAATTTCAGCCTCTGATTCATCTTCTTGTCATCAAACTGCAGCAGGATTGGGGAAAAAAGGTCCAAGGAAGGAGCACTGCCTCTGACAGGATAAGGAAATGGGACTCCTTTTAAACACTCCCTTGTATACAGCAGTTTGGTTTCAAAGTGGGCAGAGAGGATTAATGCTACATGAGACTTGAACTCAGCATAAGAGCTGGCACTGGAGGAAAGCCAACTGCACAACACTTCTCTCACTGCTTAGGGGACTTTGTTGTTGTCACGTGAAACTAAGGAATAAGTGGGAGAAAAAACACTCAGGATGGAAGCACATTTACAAAGCCTGATAAAGGAAACAGCAGCACCTGCCTCTTCCAGGTCTACCTGGCAGGGGGCTTTGCCTCTACTAGCAGTACGTTCATTTCATTTTCAGCCTCAAAAATATTTTTAAAAGCCTCTCCGGCTTTTAATAGAAAGAAGAAGTTTAAAACTCTGACCGGAAGCCTTAATTATAATGGATTTGTGTGAAAGTTGCCAGATCACTCCCTGCTCTGTGATCAGGGTTGTGCCAAGAGTCTGCTTTGTGTCACACTAGCAACTCTGTTAAGTCCAGCAAAGTAACTGGGTCAAAGATGCAAAAGCAGAGCAGAGATCACCGATTAGCACTAATGAGAGCCTGAACCACAGAGCAGAATGACAGTGCAATCATGTCATGGTTCCTGCTGTAATTTCAAGGGAGCCACACTCATATTTAGTGTGATCTGCTCAGAACAAATATTTTTGCACGTCACATTTTACACCTTAGAATGTCACTCAGAGTCACCATGACCAGAAAACATCGCATGAGAGAAAACAACTGTGAGAATTAGTTGTTCATACTGCTGGAATTGAAATTTACTTACAGAAAATAAGGAAAGATTTTAACATCCTCCTAAGAAGCTCTTTTATACATGCAGCACTCTTTTTTCAATCAATGAATTCCATCTATTGTGAACATAAGGTTAGAGATGGAGAATACTGATCTCAGGTTCAAGAATTCGATGGTGTATCTGTCCACAACTGAAACACCAGGTGCTCGGAAGACCACTCAACCTTCAAAGACAACAGCAGAAACAGAGACAACTACCATGTTTTTCAAGTATCTCACAGGTGTCACTAAGAAAAAAAATCAAAGGGCCTAGGGTTATTAAAAAGGAGTAAAAGTAAAAAAAACAACTATTGGATGATCCAAAGTCAGTCCTAGGCTTTTAAGTAGCTTAATCTCTCTCTCAGACAAAGCACTGTATTTCCAAGTAATAAAGGCAAGTATGTCAACATAGCAATTAACATGGAGCTCACTGCAACAGACAACAGTGAAACACACACTGTCAACCTATGGATAGAGGAAGTACAAGCAATTTCCCAGAAGATTATCTCATGCAAGATAAAACAAGCAATTAAAGCATTATAACTCAGAATATAAAAATTACTCGTTAGATAATCAAAGAGAGAGAGCAACACATGCAAACTTCATTTGAAACCATTCAAAATGCTAGGACATACGAAAACTATATTAAAGGACTCCAGGAATGATGCCTTACTTTTCAAAGTAACATGTAAATACTACAACACCATTCAGGGAAATGCCACTCAGCCAGAAACACTGGGAAACAACTCACCAGGCTTCCTGCTGCACACAACATATAAACACCAAAAAGCAAGCGTTGCTCTTGGAATATCAGATTTACAACACCTTGCAGAGATCTCTCGGGAGTCTCAAGCTGATCATCTGTAAAATGTAAGCACTTAAAAGCAGTGGTTCTGATTTTGATAATCAGAATGTTTTTATGTCTTCAGAAACCTCAGGGACTAACATTTTCCTACAAATGAGCCTTAAACTTGGGTAATCATCACAGTGCTCCTTCTTAAGGAAGGGAATGGTTCGAATTATCACACCAGCTCCACAGATATTTCATTCCTAGTCAGGAACTACAGAAGGATTTCTTATTAAATTGCTCCCAACCATCAAATAGATGAATTATTATTATTGTTGTTGTTGTCATCATTATTATTATTTCAAATCACTTAACCAGGTTATTAATTTATATTCACTAACTTCAGTATTTAATTTACAGAATCAAGCTGGTCAAATCTAGTGTGCAAGGGAGAGACAAAGTGTCAGATTCTGTTGCTCAGCCCTCATTTCACAGATGACAGATTCAGTTCTGCACACATGTTGTAGAAAGATTGCCTACTCCAGGGCAGCCTGCTTCTCCCTCATAAGCACCCTATTGGCAGACCACAGCAGTAACAAGTTTTCCCCCTGAAGTCTTCTTCAAACTCCTCCCTGAAGCACAGCCAATCCTGCCCTTTAAACAAGGAACAATGTCCACACACAGACACACGTGTCATAAACAACAGCCATTAGTGAGGAGGGGAGATGGGACAGAGGGATCCGATTTCCATTCACTGCACTTTCCCCCTCTAGGAGGGTTTTAGGAGAAAGCGGAAATGAGCATCACCATTATCTCCAGCATGTGTTAGCACCACGCTGAAACCAGTCAGCAGTGCCTGGCATTGTTTGGAGGAACACAAAAGACCTTCTGTTTGGAAAGTTCAAGAAAGAAAGCAGAGAGCCTGTGGCCTGGTCCTACAGTCAAAAGACTGAAACCAAGGCTGAGAAGTTCTCAGGCAAAGGCTGATCTGAAGCCCTTTGAAGCTGATGGGAAAACTCCCATGGATTCCAACACGCTTCGGATCATGCCTGGAACACACAGAAGGGAGCAAAGCAGCATAGAAATAGAAATGAGCATCTGTTTGGGGGGAGTTTAAGGGGTGAAAGGGTGACCTAATCTGGTCATCATGGTTACGGGTACAGTGTATTTTTCTGATGTTTGAGCAAGCAGGATTATATCCATGTTCTGTCTTTTCATTAGGAGATAGGAGTTGTACATTAATCAGTAGGTATTTTTCCACTTAAAAAAATGCTATGCATGCTACCCTACTGTTGAATACAGCATTTAACAAACATCTTTGAGGAATGGAGGGGGAAAAAAGACCCTTTCCAATTGCCAAAATTACTACTTTACTGCTTCTCTCTCCCACTACCCTTTCCCAAAGAGGCTGGTTTAAAGCTATGAAAAACAGTCCAGGACTGAAAGCCTTATTAAGAACAATGCTGCCAGCATCATCTATTCATAAGCAGTAGTTTGAGACAGAGTCTAACCCAGAAGAAACACACAGCACATTCTCTGAACAATTGCTGAAGGATCCCAAGTGTGTGGAGGTTCCAAATCCTCTGCTTAATTATGGTGCTATTAATTTTCTCACTAAAGATGAATATAGGAGCATCCAAGAAGAAATAAATGTCTCCTGAATGCTGTAATACTTCCATAATTATTTATTTGCATATAGAAGTAATAGTTGCAGTGGTTCTAAAGTTTGGTGCTGTTTAGGTCCCAGATGAAATTTCTGGAAAATAATTTTTCAGAAACTTTTTGGATTTTAAACACTTCTTACAGCCTTTGCACAAGATTCAACAAGGAGCCAAAGTATCTTTTTTTTTTTCTTTTTTTCAAAAGTGGAGGATGTTTCCTGTTTCCCTGGCTAATAGAATCCAACTGTTGCCGCATGACATCATTCCCCAGAGTTAGGGAATCCAGGCTCACTCAGACACTCGGCTGGGAGTAAACACCATGGAAAAAAAAACCAACAAAAAAGCACCAAACTTTAAAAAGGGGAGGAAATAGCATTGAAAAGGCAATTTTTGTTACCTGAAATTTGCAGCATTTCCCTTTCCACTCCATGCTCAGATTTGTATTTCCCAGACAAACTGTCTTACGATCAGAGGCAATCGGAAAATCAGTCCTTTAGCGTCTAATACCTGCTGTGTTTCCCACAACTCCTTCATATGACCTTTCACAGCACTGATTCCAGCTAAAATGATTGCAGAGAACAGAGACTGGCCGGGCTGGTTGTCATGGAGATATCTCTCTCTCTCTCTCTCTCTCCTCATACGCGCGTGCATACACACTTATACAGATTTAAATGATTCTGGGAGGCATCCACAAAACAGCTTGCCTTTTCATCAGCTACGTTTTTGAAGCATTCCACCCCTCCTCCAAGCCTTCCCTAGAGTCAGCCCAGGAAGCTGAGTTTTGGTCATGAATCGATTATCAAAATTAGAGATATTGCCTTTTTTAAAAAAACAAACAAACCAAAAAACACCACTGTTTTTCCCCCTGGAAGGAAAATAGAGGTGTTTGGAGATGTTTGCTTACAAGAGCTTGGAACTAAAAGTAAATCTATTGCATTCAAACCTCCAGGTTGTTTGTGTTTGCCCGACTTGTTATGAATTTGATATCTGAAAGCACTAAGGCTTTGTTGAAACACAATCATGCAGATTACAAGAAATACTGCTGGCATGGCCTGACTCCTTACCTTGCTGTTCTCTCAGTACCCAGCCAGGGACTTAATTAGCATGGGCATTCATTGTGGTCATGCAGGACTTCCTGTATTCTTTCATGTTTCTGTAATTAAGAAGAAAAATCAGCAGGTCAGGAACATGCAACTCAAACAAACAAACAGAAAAATCCCCCAGCCAAACAAGAAAAACCAGATATATTTCGAAATTTTCTCACACTGACTATAAGTTTACAAGCCTCTTACTCAAAATTCACTGTCTCCCAGTTACAGGAGAAACCCATTTCAATGACGTTTGTGAATACAAGAACTGATTAATTTCCCATATTCACTGGCACCATGGTTGCAAAACAAAACCTACTCCAAACATAAATAAAGACAAACGATTTTTTTTTTACTTGACAAAAAAATTCCAAGTTAATCCCCAACAATACCATACAGGAAAGCCTGCACTGTTAAATCAAGAGAACAGAAAATACTTTAAAGGAAAAAAAAAACCCAACATTTAGTAAGAAAATTCAGTTAGAAGTATTTGGACTTAGAAGAGCAGAAGAGTGCTCAAGGTTTTTGCACTTTGAGAAATTGCTTGGGTACTTAGTCTTTAGAGGATTTAACTGGAATTAGTCATTCAGAGTTTTAAAACTTCATAAAAGATACTAAAGGGACTGCATGACTCTGCTTTCTGTCATGAGTTGTATAAACAACAGTCCCTCTAGTGGGCGTAAAATTGCAAAGCAGACTATGCCACCCTGAGTAGGAAATCAATGCCTTTTTCTCTATCAGGCACATTGTTACACTGTTATGATATTCTAACCCTGCATTAAAAATTAACATATGCAACCCTTTGTGTGTTATTTAGGGAGCTGAATACAAGACAATGTGTACATGCCCCACAAAAAATCCACAGCTAGGTTTATAAAGGAGGAGATACAAAAGAGTTCCAGCATGTCACTCTTATGGTTGTGTTTGTAACATGATTGCAAGGGTGGGATTGAAAAAAAACTAGACAGTAAAGTGGCTGACATATCTTATGGGAACACCTGTCTCTCCATGTTGCTGTTATAAAATATAAAATACACTGGAGCATATTATTGATTGTACTTCTGAAAACTACATTTTGTGAATGACAGAGCTCCCAGGGGATTGCATACTAAATCCACCTCTCTACCAAAAACACTGCCCAAAGGTGTATATATGAGGCATATTTTACAGTTACCAAAAACTGCATGCAGACTATTCACAGGTAGATAAATATAAAAAGAAAACTACTTCAGCTGGAAAGAATTCAGAAGATGCTGAAATGACATCACATGAAATATTTTTTTCTAGACATGAAAGCTCCACATGCTAAGCTTGAAAGTTCACAGTAAGTTCCCTTAAGAATGCAGCAGTGCAGCTCAGCAGAACTGCAGGAGCCATATATTTAAAAAAAAAAAAAAATTAAAAAAAATGGTTTTGTCTTGAAAAGTTCCCTTTGGTGTATGACTGAGTTTAGCTCATTGCATGCTGCAAGTGGGCACAATTTCAGCACTGTAATGGGAAAGAGAGAGACAGGTAGCTCCTCCCAAGAAAGGAGTGACCCTAAATCACCACAAAGGGAGTGCTTGAAGACATGGTGTAATGGAAGTAATCAAAAACTAACCTAGGAACTGATCATCAAACAGGTGAAATGGTTCATCAGCTTCAGATTGTCTATAGACCCAATTACTGGTAGTATGGGAGTATGTTCCAACCATCTGCATCATGTCCCCCTCTAGAGTTTATCACAAGGCTCTGTGGCACTTCATTAGGTGAACACAACTGCACGTATGGCAAGAATCTCAGGGGGACATGTGAGCTAGCATCTCACTGCATTACAGATACACTCAGTTACAGTTTAAAGTTCCAAACAAAACCAATTAAATTGTCAAATGTGTTGTGCATGCACAAATGTGTAGGTACAAAGCACAGCTGTAAAACTATGGCCCAGGCTTTGGTCTTGGGCAGGTGACTCCCACAGAAGATTCCAGAAAAGTACATTTCTATTCTAAGCTTCATGAATACACTCCAAATAAATTCCTTGCCAAAAGGTGAAACGTTTTGCTCAGACTGACCCCAGTGAAACAAGAACAATTCCCATCTTCTATATTTTTTTCTCTTTGGGCCCTTCTGTGAGCACATTAACACCTCAGAACAAAATTTAGCATCAGGAAAGAGTTTAGTATCATAAACAGAGGACATGATGAACACCTGATATTAGGTTAATTACAGTGTCATGGCTATACTGCTATGTAAAAAAAAATCATTAGCATACACATCCTCATTTCCTACAGGCGACAGACAATCCATTACTCACATATGTCTGATGTTGAGTTTCTTATTTCTGATACACTTCCCATTTCTCACTGGCTGAATACACTCCTTCCTATGCTCTGCAGTCACAAGCACAGGATGCAGAAGCCAAGCGACACACACAGGAGCAGACACTCTCTGACAAGGATGAGTGTGCAGCCAGACAGTCCTCACCAGGGCACACCTGGTGTCTCTGCCCTTCAGACTGCAAAGGGAAATGGGAACCGCTCCCTCCATAAGCTGCACTGTCCGAGATTCTTTACAGAACATTTTCCAGAGCAAGCAGCCATCATCAGCAACAGGAGAGGAAACAAAAATCAGATTTGCTCCTAAACAACTAATGAAATTCTACCACTTTCACTAGGTGAAAACACAGCATAAACTTTGGAATGTAAAAGGACAAAAACAGAGATAAGCTACAGATTAAACTGCCCACAGCAGCACAAATCTCTGGTAGGTATAAATGGAGATTAATCACTGCACCAATTTTAGTAAAGTTTCCTTTACATTTATTAAATAGAATTAAGCCCCCCATAAAAATAATCTTGTAAATTGATTCATGATTTTTCCTCCCCCTCAAAAAACCTTCTGTCCTTCAGAATTGCTTCTGCCCCTTCCCCATTTTCTCTTCCTCTCAGGTCATCTCCACACCACAGTTACAGGTCATCTTTCCAGTGACCTCAATAGATACTTCTCTGTTTGAACTTAGATGAATTTAAGATTCAACAGCAAAAAGTGACACATAAGAACCCTGTCCCAACACAGTTTTAACCCAATACCATGTAAAGGCAGCTCCTGCTGACCTCACTGGGACAGGCAGAGAGCCAGGCAACACTTCCTCATCACCAAGCAGTGACTTGCAGAGGTATGGAAATAAGGGAAAAGGCCCCAGCCAGCTCATAATGTGAAGTGTGCAAGCACTACAGAAGCTGTGCTCTTTGCACTTTATTTAGGAGAGCAGCACTCAATACTTTTACATAGAGCATTCTGTGACCACTAGGTGTGACAAGAGGATGACAACCAGGACAGCAGCCATCATACTCTTTGGAGCATTCCCATTACACCATTGAGTTCTACTTTGAATTAACAGCCCGCAGCACTGGCCTTTATTGTTAACACTCCAACACAGTGGCATAAGAGTACAGCAATACAGCAAGTGGCAAAGACAACACTCTGACCCCCAGAGCACAATTCTGTTGAAATAAATAAAACTTCCACAGACTTCAGTGGCACGTTAACTTCAATCTGGCCTCACGGCTTCGTGTTTCTCTAGGATCGTGGTATCATAAAGTATCATACAAAAGTATATGATAGTCTTTCAAACAATAAATCAAAGGGATTGACCTGACATATGAGCCCCCCAGTTGCAATGGGACTGCACAGGTGTAGGTCTAAGATCAGTCAGCTATGAACTTGTTTTCTTCTCCCATTTCAACATCAGATCCATTACGAACAGAATTTCCACAACCCTCTCTTCTAGCAGAAGAATTAAAAATTCCTATGACCTCTTTAATAAGCTAACAAGGATCATGTTTGAAGCACTGTACTCATTTCTCTAATCCAGAAAAAAAAAAAAGTATGTGTGCACATGAACACGCAAATATATATATAGATATATATATACATATATATGAAATGAATAATCAAAGCTGTGCACTCTTTGAGATGCTGCCAATCCTTTTATGGCCATAAATCCCATTTCAGTTTGATCTCATTCTGCAAACGAAAGCCTGCCATACTTGGGTCTGACCCTGTCATCTCAACCAGGTGCAAGACAGCAATTTGAAAAAGCTGCTAAGTGATTCAGTGAAACTAAGAGGTTATCTGTACCTGGGGGGTTATGACAAGAAGTTGACACACACTCAACTCCTGTGCAAACACTCATTTAGAAATAAAGTGGCTTAAATTTGTGGCTATTATTGGTTTAGGCCCTGATTCAGCAAAGCACTTAAACATTGACTTCAAAAGGCCTTAAAAATATGCCAAATGTGCTACAATCTTTTACCAAAATAGTGCTATAATAACATTGTATATTTTAGAAAAGAGAGACAGGAAGGGTTTTTATTTGGCAATTACAGCTTTAAGATGCTGTTTGGTAATATAATCAGGACATGCTGCCCATGCTAAACATATGAAAATCTGCTGAGCAATAAGCTAAATAACTCCCTTAATAAAACAACTTTAAACCTGGACAGTGTGGAATTAACTCATGTAAATGCCTGGTTTGAGAATTATCCATACCTATGGTCTGATTCATAACAGGAGACACATATTACAGCTCACCCTGCTAGGAAAGCAATGCAAAGCCAAACAAGCCATACAAACTGGCTCTGGGCCCAGACAGCCAATTCAGCCAGCCCTCAACATCCCAGTGCCGCAAACTGTGTCAGATGGCACCAGGCCAAGGCACAAGCCAAGCCACAGGGATAACCAAAAGGTGGGAACCTCCTGTAAATAAGTCCTTCTGCTCCTTAACTCTCCAGAGGCAGCTCTGTCTGCAATTCATCTGCACTCCAGTCAACACCCTTCCCATGCATGGCTGTGCTGTATCTCAGAACTGCCTGACAAGGAAAGACAGGAAGCTGTAGGACCAAAACTGATGGAGGGGGGAAGCCCCTGAGGGGAGACAATTTGTCCCGTCTGCACAAACCAAGAAAATTTTGCCCTTTATAGGTATTAATCTCTTCCTATACCTTTTTTTTTTTTTTTTTTCTCTGCATATACTCCCATCAAGCGTGGATTTATGTTCCAAGAAGAGGGGCAAATGAGACAAGCAGGCTTCCTCTGGAAAATAACCATATCAGGAGAGATGTCAATGAGTTGCTTGAAATTCCACAGGAATACTGATTTGACCCTGCATGAATGTGAGATATCTCAATTTGTTTTCGTTCACTACTGCTTCTTTTAAGTAAAAGCCAAAGGACAAGTTTCTGTTGCCCTTGTTGACAGTACACATCCTGCGAGAGAAGATGCTATGCATGGGAGCAGAAAGCAATTTAAAAAACAGATACACTTGCACCTGGAATTGCAATGCAAGGAGGACTCAAGAATATAACTCTGGGAGGACTAAATCTTGTGCACAGCTGAGTAAGTGCTGCAAAGCTTTGACTTAATGGGAACAGAGGGGCAAAATCCTTCTCAGAGCACATAAATGATAGGAAGACAGATGCTTTAAGCCAAATCCCCACCTGAAGAGGCACTTTTCAAACTGTCAGACCCCTGTACTTGCATTCCAGTACTGGGACAAAGAAGAAGATACTGTTGGGAACCACCTCTAGTGTTAGATTAGCTCTACAGAGCTAAGCAAGGGAAGAGCATCTCTTAAAGTAATGGACACGAGGACAGGTATATTCAATAATGCAGTGCTGGTTTCTGAAGCAGAACATGGGTCTCCATGGGTGGCAGTTGGATTTTTGCATTTTTACCCTCTTGCAAAAGAGCTAAATTTAAACCCAAAATGGAAAACTGGAGTCTAAGGCTGAGCAATCAGTATGATATCACCTTGTTTGCATGAGAAAAATCACAACTGATATCACTGTGCACTCTTTCAACCTATGAATAAATAAATAGATAAATGACAGCATGTTTTGTGATTCCTTCTGGTCATCAATTATGAAAGTTCACAGGAAATTTATTCAACGCCCTCTGACTGGATAGATATTATCTTCCAAAGCCCATTAGCCAAGAGATTCCAAGAAGAAAGTGTCAGCCTGAGGTTCTTTTTGACAAAATGCAATTATTTTTCTGTGGGCTAACTTCTGCTATTGGTTTTCTTTATTTTAGTCATGACTTGAACCTCCAGTCGGTCTGGACACCCTGTGAACTGCTGATCACGTGCTGGGGAGACACCTGTGAACCTTACTTAGCATCTCTGAGGAGGAAGAGTAGTGTGAGCATCAGTCCAGCACTACTTCCATCACCTACACCCCAAAGCCAGTGACAACATATGCTTTCTTAGGCATATAATGAGTTTGTCTTTCATATTCCCATAACTATCACAGCAAGCGGATTTTTCAAGCCACAGACAATAAAGTTATTTTCTTCTCTACTTTGGATAGAGCAGATAAACCAAATATTGTTCTGAATACACAACTCCTTTCCTTCTTTCACTAGCAGCCCAAAGTGTGCTTTGCAAAGCTGGGTAAATGTCACTCCTGCATGGTTGCTGTGTGAGGCTGCACAGTGGCCCCTCAAAAACAGTGTGTGACTGACCAGGCTCTGAGCACCAGGCTCTGCTGCCTCCCCAGAGAAAACAGTTAGGACCTGGAAGGCAGTCAGAGTCAGCCATACTCTAAGGGATATCAGAACTTCTTACTTCCTGTAAAACAATTTACTTGGGCATGGAAAACAGCTGAAATTAAACTTTCCTTCTACCTGGTTTCCACAGCCGTGGAGGAAATGAAAATCAGTGACAGTGCAGTGACTAGGATGATCTTGTGGAAAACAAAAGAAATCCAAAACCAGACCATGCAGACAGCTGAAACACATTTTGTGAACTCTGTTTCAGTTTCTCAGTACCTCAGTGCTTCCTGGGTTTAGCAATGATGGTGGTATAGAGATGCCCAAATGAGCCACAACCATCATAACTCCAGAAGTGTTAGCAGAAGTGGAAGCAGAACAGCCCCAACAGCACAAGGCAGTGCTTGAAGTAGTGCAGCTGTATTTTTTTGGGAAGGAGGTCGTGCCTCCACACCATGCCCCCACTGTGCTGTGGGGCCATGCAGACCTCCTGGAGTCAGCTCCAGGGCTCTCTGTGCTGAGGTCCATTGTGCAGCACAGACATCCCCTGGGCCACATACTGCAGACCACAGAGGAAGCCAGTCCCAGCACTGGGAATTTAGCTCCCATTGCCCAAGCTCCAGATGAATGCCTTAAAAACAAGGTCATTCCTCCTCCAATTCTGTGCTCTCTTCCAAAAGAGCTTGGGGATGTCTCTAAAAACAGCCTCACATCCAAGGAAGGACTCTCCCTTTTAGGCTGCTGGGATATCACACACCTACCCATCTCCTCTTCATCACTAACAGTAAAGGTTATTATTTATGAAGAAGGAAAAATAGTACACATTCTGCCTTACTCTCATCAGAACAGATGGCTCTGAGATAAGATTTTGCTTCTTGCCATAAAAAAAAAGCATAATTTCTTCTTTTAATTAATGTGTTTCCCAGTTTAGAGACAAAAGAAAAGCAAGACTCAATTTTTTTTACATCAAACTGGAAAGGGCGGAACTTGGGAAAGTATCCAGTGCTTTTCTTCCAAGTCTGGGAAAACTATACAGTTTATATAGGCCAGGACACTGTTATTGATACTTTTCCTTTAAAACACTGGATAATGTCCATGTAGCCACGTGATGTTCTCCATTGCTATGTACACTCTTTTAAAGGGATGGACAATGCACTCCCTGGAACTGCTGCTGCTTGTTGTTCTTACCACGAAAATGGTGAAATCCCACAACACAAGCAGCATGTTAGCCATTCAGTGTGCAAAGACCACACACCAGAAAGTTTGCAAAAGACCTCACTGCCAATTAAAAGTGCTAGTACTCCACTAAATGTCTTGATCTCTAGCTAACCCCTAACCCGGTGCACAACAGCATGAGCCTGGATGCTACACCAACATCTCCATCTGCCACAGAAAGAGCAGATTTCTAAAGGCACCAGCCATTCCCAGTTAAACACAGAGTAATGCCAGGAGTTAAACATCTAACTCACGGCTCTTACCCTCGCAGTTGGGTGTGTGTATGCTCACTGCAAACACGGGTTAGTGCCCACAAAGCTGGAAGCAGTTCATGGAAAGTCTGAACTGCAAGATTCAGATCATTAAGAGCATACATCACAACTTGCTTTGGGGAAAATTCCCCATTCAAGAACAGACATGCTGATTATGACTCCAGTATTCTAATTTCCTGATGTGTGAAAGTCCCATCAGCAAACATGAGAGCTCTGTGCTTACTGAAAGCATAAAGCAACACACTCAGTTTTCCAAAAAAGCTGATAAGGGTTGGGTTTTATTTGCACATACACATATGATTGAAACCCTCTTCGTCACTTCTTGTGCTGTGTGAAGGAACCTAACAAAGAGTCAGAACAATCAAATGTTGTTCTCAATTTTGACACCATCCACTTACATGACCTTGGATAGCTTTCTTCTCCTAGAAACCCAATACACATTTAGCTTCCTGAAGCGCTGAGAAATCAGAAGCAAACAGTATTTGAATGATGCAGTAAGTTGCAATCTCATTATAGATTTCAAATAAGATGTATATGTGATCACATCAAACAATTCTGTAGACCAATCAACCTCCAAAGTTGTTTATAGTTTCTTAACCTGCCTCACATTTATGCATTATCTCATACTCCCTTCAGCCTAAAAAAGACCAAACATGAACAGGGTTTCTTCATCATACCACTCAAATAAGGAGCTTTCCTCACAATTTACACAGTCCCAGAGTACAACAAAGAAATTACTATCCTAAGCCAGCAAAAAAATTTAGAGCCTGATTTTCATACCTGTGTATGACTAAGGCAGAACTTTGCAGCATTTTTTCTTGGACAAAGATTTTGTATCTGGCCACACTCTGAAATATTAGACACTTCTACTGCAAGATTAAATAAAATAAATAAATAAATAAATAAATTATGTTGTGGGCCATTTTTAAAACCTCCTCCATCCAGCTGTGTTCCAAATAAGCTGCAACTGTCTTGCAAGAACCTCCACAATCATTACAAACTCCATGCAGAGTCTTGTACTTTGTCACAGGTTTCATCTCTGATTTACCTGGAGCAAATCTTAGCAATCCTAATACCTCACCTGCTCTAAAGTGGTCCCCAAGTGTTATTCACATGGTTAGTGAATCGACTGTAAAATAAAACAGGACCTTGCAATGCCAGTTCCTAGAAAACTTAGACACTTAGAGAAAGTCAGCAAACCAACACAATATAAAATAAGACGTTTGGAAAACACAGTGCCAATTTACATCCATCTGGAATGGCACTTTGATACTTTAGGAAATACAACCCTCCCGCGCAACTCAGCATGAGCTACAGGTAACTGAAACAGCTTTCTACTTTGTGCCTTGGTTTCCTTGTTGCTAAAGAGCTGAGAGTAAATTGATGTACTAGAAATACTGTTAGTGTAAATTTCTTAAGCTTCATAAGGTTGTCACAGACTGCTGGAAGGAAAACATAGCTACATTAAGAAAAAGGTTGACTGCACCTCTTTTAATTTAACCAGATTCTCACTACTAAGCCCATTTAGGAGGCTGCATTAATATAATGCTCAGAGACATTTTCACTATACAATTTTAAAATCGCAAGAATGGAGAATGGGGAATGGAGAAGAAATGTCATGCACTGTCATGTCCACACAGAGAATGAGAGACAACTGCTCAAACACTGTCTGCTGCCTGAAAGAGCAAGCCTGATAACAGAAGGCAATAAAAAACACCCATATGCAGCACAGAGCACCTCTAAAAGCCAAAACAACAACAACAACAGGCATTTGAGGTGGAGAGAGGAGCAGACCACTATGACTCATAGGCTATAAGTCTAGTCAGTGAAAAATCTGGCAGAAGTGTGCTGTTTGACTATGTCTGTACATTCCCAAGAGATTTAGAGCTGCCTATTAAATCATCTGTTCCTGTTAAAACCAAAGAAACTGTGTATGTTCCACTGGATTTTACATCTGCTAGAAAGACCCATTAACACAGAGTAGAGGGTTTGTTTCTATTGGTTGAGCCATTCAAAAGATTTTAAGATATTATTTGTGACAGGAAGTAAAATCTACAAAATCTACAGTGGGATCTGAAGCCTGCTGCATCAGGATTGGTCTCCCTCACTGGCATCTCTGGCCTGCCTGGCTAACCTTCAAAACCAGATAGGTCTTTCAAGTGACAAATGGTTTCTGCTGAGAAAAGGAAGGGAAACAAGTACTTTCGACAGAGGAATGTTCTGCTGAGGAAAGTCATGTCTTCAAGAAAATTACCATTGTGGCTAAAAACAGGGTTTATTCAGCAGGCTCATGGAGTAGAGTGATCATCGAGTGTGGTGACACACACACACCCTGGTGACAGAGGACCTGTCAAACTGCGAGGAGCAGGCAGTGGTATTGGCCAATTAGCTTTCTTCACATCAAAACTTCCAAGTTCAGGAGCTGGAGGGAAAACAACACTAGCCCTGCAGTTTCATCTCAAAATCCAGTGGAAAAAGTAAAGGAGCTGTGCACAGCCCTGCTTCACACATGAGCACTGCTGCTTGAGTGACGGTTATTTTTCAGGAGAGCAGGATGGGTAGGACTGTCATTTCAAACCAACCTGTTTAGCCAAGTAAGCTATTTTGTTATTTCAGAATGCTCCTTAGCACATATCCACCCTTACCACCCTTCACACACATTATCCATTGAAAAAAACGCTGCACAAACAAAGAACATTCCCTCTCCCATCTCCACTCCCCTCAGCCTTACTTTTTATTCTCTTTTCACCCTTGGGCACATCCACTGCTCAGCTCTCCGAGATAGCCATCTCTTAATGGCAATGTACAAAGATGTTATTAAATAGAAGTCATTTGCTGAGACATACGTGGACTGAATGTCTGGAATTCCCAGAAGGTAGGAATGTTTTACACATTTTTAATTAACCCCTTAAAAACAAACAAATATCCAAGTAGCTGTGCCAAACATCTGAGAATGCAGAAATACTGTATCCAAGGCTACTTCAGTGCTGACACTGGAATAGAGACAGATTGAAAAAACACAGGAAATGCCCTTCTGTGTCAGACCAGCTGTGCATCTATCTCAATACTCTGCTTTCAAAGGCAGTGAAAGGCTAGTTGGGGCAAGCCCAGGAACCTAGTTGCTTTCTGGCCATTTTTCTTTGTCTGTCTGAGACTGCAGGCTGCGGGTGAGCAAAGCTGAAAAGCAGCAAGATTTGCAAAATTTTGCTAACAGTGCATTTGTTACTCTTGCTGTACCAATGAAACCCCATTAAGTCTGTAAAGTGAAATATGACAGAAACCCATGTCTGAGCTGCCATACTTAGCTGAAAAGTCAGCAACTTTGTAGTTTGAGAGCAAAATAATAAAATCAAGACCCACACATCAGCTTACACATGCAGAATGCCCAAAGCCTGCAAGCGAGAGAGCAGAGCACCACCATGCCCACTGGGTGCAGCTCTGGCAGATTTGACAGCACACACTGGATGGAGGGACAAGAAGGGATGGGTTGTTCAGCACATTTCTCTTTCACGTTTTTGAATTGCTGCCCTGTAAAAGTCAATTTGCTAAAAAACATTACAAGATAATGGTAGGTCCCGCTGAATCTGCAGAGCTATGCTATGCCAAACTGATTTCTGCTGTAAAGCATGTGCACTCTCAAAACACAAAGGCAGGGCTGTACAGCTCTGCAAAATAGTTTATACTGTACGTTTAGTTTTGCCAAAATTGACAAACTGTCTGTCAGCCCTGGTTTTTTTCTTTCTTATCTCTGTATTGAACTGTCTTCACTTCAGCACACTGCATCAACACAAAAGGAACTAACACTCATGGTAAATCTGATTTTCCCAGCAGTCTCTATGAAAACCTGAGCCAGTATAGCTACGCTCAATAGGTTGCCAGCCCCTACAGCTGCACAGACCCCAACCATCAGGGTCTAGGACAAGTCTCTGCTGCCAACTCTCCACAGAACAACTCTCTACCACCAACTCTCCACCAGGACATCTCTGCATGGATCAGCAGATGACACAGGGCTGTGCTAGTGTCCCGGCATGCAGATGTCCCTTCCTGAGACCATCACCAGCTTCCTACCCTTTCCAGTAACAAATTTTCTGGAATGTCAATTAGTCATTGACATGTTGAAGCTCATTCAGTGGCTTTCTTCCTAAAAACACTATAAAACAACACTGGAGGCAGCGGGAGGGGGAGCAGAATTATTGCAGTGTCCGTACACAGCACAGTAATATCCCATCTCAGCCCACTCAGGGTGAGACATTGTGACCAAGGCATATCATCCCTGCAGCAGATTGCTAAACAGGCTTTGGTCTAGTCACATGTTACACGTCTGGGTCTACTCACTCCAGATCAACACCACCACATCAGTGGATGTCACCCACACATACACAAACACCTCTGCAGTGATCCAGCCACGTAATAAGATTTTCTCTGCATTGCAAAAGAGAGTTTAGCACTGCTAGGGAGGAGGTGTGATCATTGTATTTCACAAGCACAGGAAGCACACAAATATTGCTGTCCACTCTCACCAGAGGAAACACTGTATGAGAATAGTTTTGAGAAAAACAGCAGCCTTCCAGACCAGCATGAAACCTGACTCAGTCCATAGGAAAGCTGCTGAAATGAATGCTTAGCTTTCAAGCACATGCTCAAGTATTTGGCTGAGCTGGGACCATTTTCAAGTGTGGGATGCAGAATCCCACTCAATGGTTGCTCCAATGACAGACTACAAAAGTATTTTTGATACATAATAATGCAGTAATTTATGGGGGTGCATTCTGCCTTAACCAGAACCTCAGACTCATCTGTTCTTCACAAGCAATTGTTTCTTAAAGAGTGTTGCTGTGCTCTTCATCTGCAAGCACTGAGAGAACAGCTGTCAGCCACACTAGGAAATGGTTTACATGGATTTAAAGTATTTCTGAAACCCCACCAGCTTTCAGACCATCCTGTTATTCACACAGGGAATTACAGACCTAACCAATTTTACAAATGGTTGTTCCCTGAAATCACAGTTTAAGTTTAGGTCAAAGGAAGATCATTCACATGTGAAGTGTGACTCTTCTCTGGCAAAGTAAAGCTATTCTGATTCCTGTCAATGTTATATTTAGCTTACTTTAACTGTCCTGATCTGCTGCCTCTTTTCCTCAAAATGACTGGGTGGCAGATGTCAGAAGAAAAAGATTCTCCAATCCTCAGTTAGAAAGCAAGGTTACCTGGAGGCAAGTTTGGAGCCATGAGCCAGGCACTGCCATCCCCAGTTTTGGCCAGCTTATGTTGCTTGCCCAGTGCACATCACATCAGCGCAGGTGCAGCTTGTCACCTGCAGGTGAGAGTGTGGGCAGACAAACCCTTAGGTTCAGTTTTAACATGGTACCACTGACATATCCAAAGTTACATGAAAAATATCAATGCCTCATTGCAGTTTTATAACAGTTGTTTGCCGAATTCATGGGTTGTCATAAAGATATAGTTATTAATAAGCCAGATTGTTCCTGTTTGTAGATGACTAATGCTCTTCTGATGCCCAGAAAGCTGTGACTACTACCTGTGGACTGAGACCATTGATGAAAAAAAACGTGTAAAGTTGTGGGTTTTTTTAAACAAAACAAACATACATTAAGCAATTGAAGGTTAACCTTGTAGCCTTCAGGCAATGCCAGGTAAACCATACTTGCTCTCCACAGAGGTACAGAGAGCCTCTACCAAATAGAGGCTGCTTCATTAAGTGGCTAGCATCTAGTTTTGAAGTCACAGGTCATACCTAAAATTAGTCAAGGTTTCAGGTTTGCACCTGCTAATCAGGTGCTGAAATACCTGATAAGAAACTCTATCCGCAGACACTTGAAGGCAAAATATTGTTCACATCATAAATGTGTCCACAAAAACACTTGAGCTCCAGAGCTGTCCCAGAGCACACAGCCATTTAACACAGGCAGCACCTTGCTAATCTGCCCAGTGTTAAAGCTGTAATGAGGCAGCCAAGTAACAGGCTGTCTGAAAACCACACAGCAGAGCAGCTAACTACACTCCACTCATTTGGTTATTACTGATGCAAAGACCTTCCTGCATGTCTTACTGTCTAAATCAACAAGCATTTTCTATGAATCTTGAAATCCTGCAAAGATTTTTCAGAGCATGGGTGTTAGGGGAGGGTTGGATGGATTCTATTTTATTTTTTAAAACAGTTCAACACTTTCAACCTGTTCTCATTGTAACAAATAAAACTGGATAGTCACTGAAGGGTACTAAGGACCAATCAAACCTTCAAGGGTCTGAAAATGAATCCTCAAAACACTCTGTGCCAAATTAAAAACCTTGTAATCAAATTAGACTAGCCTCATCTGTGTAAATGGCAGGAAAAAAAGACTCCATGCACAATCGCATTGGATTTCCTGCAAAGCTGTGCTCTGGAAAGCAGCTGTTAAAGGAGGGGAATACCTGGGTAGCAAATAGCCCTGGTCAAACACCCCTGCTCACCTTCACTGCAGACTTCAGTGCAAAAAGGAGCAAAGTGGAGAGCTTGGTCATGGGGCTGCACTATCCTGATGCAGGAGAAAGCTTCCATTTTATGAGTTAGGACCTCATTTCAAATGGAAGACAAAAGCAGTAGGAGACTCTCTCTGAAAATTTATTTCTTTTCTCTTTTTTTTTTACCTCTTATTCTAGAGGAAGTATTCTTTAGACAAATTGCATATACTACACGCAATCCTCCTGTTTGGAAAGTTTTGCCTGTTATTAAATTCAAATGCAAAACAAACAAAAAAATAAAATCCATTTTTTATGGGTTTGCTTGTGATGCCAAGGCCTCCAGCTTCCATTCTCTGGGATTTACTGAAATATGTGTTTATTTACACAGAGCTGTAAGCCTGGACTACAGGGTTCTCTTCTGGTAAGATCTTTGGTTATGCTAAGAGGTGGTAGCAATGTTAAATTTATTTCCAGTGACATTAGTAGGAAAGTAACTGTGCTGTGTATAATGGTTACACAAAGGTAGGGGTTTGGCCATCCCTTGTAGATACTCATCCATATTAATGATAATTGTCAGCCCTGCTCCAAGACAAGGTGCTGGTTCCTTTCCATTCAGTGAATGCAATTGCTTCAGGACTCCAGACAGTTTGCTGTCGTGCCTATTAGCTGGCTGGGAGAGAGGCTGTCACAGTCACATCTCCTGCTCTCCCTTCAACATCACACCAGCAAGTGGACATTGAGAATAAAAAGCAACTGGTACTCTTGGTTTTAAGTACTTCAGTGCCTTCAGATGGGTCCCTGAAATGCTGCGAGATGACCTAAAAAAATCACAACATTTTAGGTATAAATGAAGGTTGAATTCCTCGTGTTAGCTTTATGGATTTCAAGTTTATGAAACTCATGTTTACCAGCTTTTCCATGCAGCTACAAAAGCCAGAGTCAAAATTTCTAATAATCACTGAATTCCAGTTCCCTAAAATAAGGAAGAAAAAACTAAACTAATATTTTATTTTCTTTTAAATCCAATATTACAACCGATAAATGAGAGTAAGAAAAGTTATGGTGGTTTTTTTTTCTTTTGCATTTATCACCCACCATCTACCACACAATCACACTGTGTAAAAGCAAACTGTGACAAATACTCCCAGCTCTCACTTGAAAAGTCCTTAGCCACTGTTCCTGTATACAGAGCAAACAAACTGCTTTACTTCCCAGCAAAACACAGCAGCATGTGGAGTGAAGAGAAATTTATCAGACTGGAATTTGAATGCCTGAAGGCCAGACCAGCATACCCTGACCCAAATGTCTACACAACACACACAAAAGATATTTGATGACCATTTGTAGTTTCAATTGGTGTAAACCATTTATCTCCTTCTGTGAAAGCTGACTAGTTCTTGCAGTGTGCTGCCACCAGGTTGGGGGCATGACACAGTGGTACTCTCCCTGGAGAGATGTAGATTCAGGATGTGACAAGCCCCATATTCTGTCAACATATTCTGCCTACTGAAGCTCAGCTCTTCCCTGCCCCTCACCTGCTGTGTTTGAGAAATCTGAGGAGTTAATATGCTAAAATACTTCTGCAGATGAAAAACAAAATTTTAGAAAAGATCCAGCAACCCAGGGCTCAAGGTTTCACACCATAAAAACTTTCTGGTATCTTCTTGGAGCAACTATCAGCATATTCATCTGCATATCAAGGTTTTCTCAACAGGTTATCGTGTTTGAGAACATATTCTTCCCATTCACTGGCTGTACTCAGAACCGTCCTGCAACTGCTGTTTCCACATGAATCATTATGTGCTGCCTACACTTCAGCTGCACTCCCCAAAAATATCTGTTTTTACCGCAAACACACATGCTACCAAAGATCTTTCTTCCAGATTAAACTGTAGGCAAGCAAGTTGCTGGGTACTCCTGACCTAGACAACCTGAACAGGACTTTCAGAAAATAAACTCACAAGACCCCACATGGGGTAATTTCATCCCAGTCCCCAGGAAACGTGTGAACACCTCATAATCCTGGGAGACCAGGGCACATCAGATGTTCCCTTCTTTGAAGAGGCCCCACACTACAGATGGCAGCTGTGTGAAGGTATATATACTGTTGAGGCACAGAGTAGCCTATGAAAATTTCCCCTTGGTTGTAAAGCTCCCTTTGAACTCTCTTATAATTGCACCAGCCTTGTGCACACATGTTCATTGCCTGAACTGTGGGTGGGAGACACATCTGGTGCCAGCTCTATGCAAGCCTTGTAAGGCTTTAATTCTCAAGACCACTGAAGTCAACGTGGGCCTTTCCACAGGCTTCTCCTAGCTTGGGACCAGACCCACGTACCTTCATTTTAAAGGACATCAGAACTGCACTGAATATTTAAGACAAGTGTAGAATCAGAAGCCTAATGCTGCAAGATCAGAAGAGTAACCTGCTCAGCAAGCTTTTTCCACAAGCTCTCAAGGCAGACCTCATTCATTGCAGTCAGCATTCATTTTTCTTCTCTTTAACTTGAGAACAAATTAGACAGAAACTGGCCACAAATAATCCTAGGCTAGAAATTAGAAAAAAAAATATATCTAACCACTGGACTAGCAAAGTACTGGAATGGTTTTCCAACAAGCAGAACCACAGGGTTGAAATTGTACTTGCTGCATCACTTAAAAGGGACACATCCAGCTCCCAGTAGCTAGGCTCTGGCTGCCCAAGACGACCCTTCTAGGGCTGTTTACACCCAAGGCACCACTGTACTGCTGTGGGGCAAGCAGGTAACCTCCCCACAGCGGGAATTTGATTTCAGCACACCCGGAGCCCTCCCTGCCAGGACAGCTCATGAGCACTGTGCATCCAACATCCAACAAGAGAAAACTGGAGGAGAAAGAAACTATTTTCTGAGCTTGCACTGCTTAGAAATACCAGTCCCTGGGAATCTGCCACATGCCAATAAAGCCAATGTTGAAGGTGGCATCAGAGAATGGACTCTCCCTTGCTTTGGCTTGATCTACACTCATAACTCATCATTTGGTCTCCAGAAAGGAAGCCCTACTACTTCTTACTCACACTCAGTAGCATTTTATTCACTGAGCTGTCTCACAAAGCCCAAAGGACTTCTTACACAGTAAATAACATGTGCCATCAGCACGTCAGTATCTGGCCCACATCAGAGCAGCTGTCAGGACCCTGAGTGCACCAACCGCCCTTAAATGCCCTGACCAACCTGACTTGGGACCTACACCCATACAGGCACTGCCAAATGGCCCAGAGGCCCCATTTCAGCTCAGGCTGAACCTTGTGGCAGATTCACCCATTCCCAGCCCTGTCCTTCCTGGACCTAACTTGCTGTCTGGATTGAACTTGGACCCAGCTACTTCCCTTTGCATCTGCCGAGTGATCACTGTGAAAACCTGTCACTGTCATCAACCTGGCCCCACTCAGGCACTGTGGAACTGCACTGTCTGTGCCATGGTCACCCTCCACTCCTGCCTCTTCCTCCCTCATGGGAGGATCCTTGCTCTCTGCTCCCAGACAGTACCATACACCCCACATTCCATTTCCATTTGCTGGTCATCCTCCCTGGCTTGATGAACCCTGAAGTAGGGCATAAGACAAGTATCAAAGGATAACCAGAGGAGCTGGCATTAAAGGTGAATTTTGGAGGAAGGAGAGGTATCAGAAATCTTTTCCAGAGGCATTCAGTGCCTTGCTTTTGACCCATTGAGGAGCTATGCTGGTGTAAGAGCAGCTTTGGGAAACTGGCTCACTGGTTTTCCTGGTGATTAATTCCAGGGAAAGATACCAATCTGGTTCAGACAGAGTTCAAAATATCCCTGCTTACACAATCAGATGGAGTGAACAGGAAAGGCACTTTTGCAAGCTAGCGTCTTTCCCTTGAACAGAACTACTGCATCACAGAAACATACAACTTCCTGCTTGCAGAAAGGGCTGATGAGTAAAATCAATTATTTATACTTAGCAATATTCTCAGCTATGCAGATTTTCCTAGATACCCTGGGGGTAAAAACATAAAATAAGTTTGCTACCCCTGGGGGAACAAATTACCAAAAGCTTCTGCCACTTTCACTAAATGCAGTGTGGCAGGGTGCTTTTTTGTGGCCCCTCAGCAAAACTAGAACTACAAACAGAAGCTTTCCTTACGATACACAGCAATCCTTGTGAGCACTGTGTGCTCTGGCCTTGTGCAACTGCCTGTGTGGAGCACAGGCTGGAGGCATTGGCAGAAAACTGGAGACCAGTTTTGGAGCTGTTTTATTTCTGGGGTTTTTTCTGTCCACATTGTCTAAACTGAAGTGTATTGAGATTTTTTTTCAAATTTAAAAAAAAAATTACTTTGAAATATATTTGGATTTTAATTTCAAAATTAAAAAAATACATTCAATTTGACACCATTATTCAGGTTTATTTCAAGAAGAAAAACATGGATATCCCAAAATTACGCTTCCTTCCTCTTTTCCTGTTCATACAGGGATATCTCCAAAGGTCAGTGAAGTCCATGCCTCTTAACAAAATATGCAAGTGTTAACTTCACTACTTTTCCAGAGCTTGGCAGTAGCATGCATTGGCAGGATCCAAATTCTACTTTTTAATTAGAATCACAGAATGTATTTGGCTGGAAGAGACCTCCAGGATCATCCAGTCCAGCCTTAGACTTAACACTGCAAGCTCACCACTAAACCATGTCCCTGAGCATCAGGTCCACATGCCATTTAAATGCATCCAGAGATGGTGACTCAACCACTTCCCTGTGAGTGCACCAACCGCCCTTAAATGCCCTGACCAACCTGACTTGGGACCTACACCCATACAGGCACTGCCAAAAGGCCCAGAGGCCCCATTTCAGCTCAGGCTGAACCTTGTGGCAGATTCACCCATTCCCAGCCCTGTCCTTCCTGGACCTAACTTGCTGTCTGGATTGAACTTGGACCCAGCTACTTCCCTTTGCATCTGCCGAGTGATCACTGTGAAAACCTGTCACTGTCATCAACCTGGCCCCACTCAGGCACTGTGGAACTGCACTGTCTGTGCCATGGTCACCCTCCACTCCTGCCTCTTCCTCCCTCATGGGAGGATCCTTGCTCTCTGCTCCCAGACAGTACCATACACCCCACATTCCGTTTCCATTTGCTGGTCATCCTCCCTGGCTTGATGAACCCTGAAGTAGGGCATAAGACAAGTATCAAAGGATAACCAGAGGAGCTGGCATTAAAGGTGAATTTTGGAGGAAGGAGAGGTATCAGAAATCTTTTCCAGAGGCATTCAGTGCCTTGCTTTTGACCCATTGAGGAGCTATGCTGGTGTAAGAGCAGCTTTGGGAAACTGGCTCACTGGTTTTCCTGGTGATTAATTCCAGGGAAAGATACCAATCTGGTTCAGACAGAGTTCAAAATATCCCTGCTTACACAATCAGATGGAGTGAACAGGAAAGGCACTTTTGCAAGCTAGCGTCTTTCCCTTGAACAGAACTACTGCATCACAGAAACATACAACTTCCTGCTTGCAGAAAGGGCTGATGAGTAAAATCAATTATTTATACTTAGCAATATTCTCAGCTATGCAGATTTTCCTAGATACCCTGGGGGTAAAAACATAAAATAAGTTTGCTACCCCTGGGGGAACAAATTACCAAAAGCTTCTGCCACTTTCACTAAATGCAGTGTGGCAGGGTGCTTTTTTGTGGCCCCTCAGCAAAACTAGAACTACAAACAGAAGCTTTCCTTACGATACACAGCAATCCTTGTGAGCACTGTGTGCTCTGGCCTTGTGCAACTGCCTGTGTGGAGCACAGGCTGGAGGCATTGGCAGAAAACTGGAGACCAGTTTTGGAGCTGTTTTATTTCTGGGGTTTTTTCTGTCCACATTGTCTAAACTGAAGTGTATTGAGATTTTTTTTCAAATTTAAAAAAAAAATTACTTTGAAATATATTTGGATTTTAATTTCAAAATTAAAAAAATACATTCAATTTGACACCATTATTCAGGTTTATTTCAAGAAGAAAAACATGGATATCCCAAAATTACGCTTCCTTCCTCTTTTCCTGTTCATACAGGGATATCTCCAAAGGTCAGTGAAGTCCATGCCTCTTAACAAAATATGCAAGTGTTAACTTCACTACTTTTCCAGAGCTTGGCAGTAGCATGCATTGGCAGGATCCAAATTCTACTTTTTAATTAGAATCACAGAATGTATTTGGCTGGAAGAGACCTCCAGGATCATCCAGTCCAGCCTTAGACTTAACACTGCAAGCTCACCACTAAACCATGTCCCTGAGCATCAGGTCCACATGCCATTTAAATGCATCCAGAGATGGTGACTCAACCACTTCCCTGGGCAAACTATTCCAATGCTTGACAACCCTCTCAGTGAAGAAATGCTTTCTAATATCTAACCTAAACCTCTCCTGGTGCAGCTTGCATCCATTCCCTCTGGTCCTATCAGGGAGAAGAGGCTGTCCCCCTCATCACTCCTGCCTCCTTTCAGGTAGCTGTAAAGAGCAAGGAGGTCTCCCCTCAGCCTCCTCTTCTCCGGACTAAACAACCCCAGCTCCCACAGCCTCAAAGGATTTGTGCTCTAGGCCCTTCACAAGCGTCGTTGCCATTTTTTGGACACTCTCCAGCACTTCTATGTCCTTCTTATAATGAGAGGCCCAGAATATCACTCTGCTAAAAAATAATAAATCCATTTATCTTTCTAAATATGCTAGGCCTGTAACAATCTCAGCCACCACCTGGCTACTATCAAGGTTGTACTTGCTTAGTCAAGTAAGGAGGCAACACCTTTAAAATCAATGAGCCAGTCCATCTGCAGTGACTCATTTCCTGCACAGCAAACACCACTGTTCAAAAAAGAAAAGCCACTGAGAGAGCTTTGCTCCTTAAAAGAAAACAAACTATACTCTGAGCCTCAGACAATATTGCTGTTTCCCAAGAGCTTTACCCAAAGTCTACTTACTCAAACCATTAAAATGACAGTTCCTTATTTCAATAGACTTCAGCTCAAACACTGTGTTCAGGCATTACATGTCATTACGCACAACAGTTTCATGACACACCACGGAAATTTACTCTTCCTTGGTAAATCTGAACAAATTACATTTTCTTGCTAAAGTGTACAAAGTAAAACATACCACTGATTAATATATTTGTTCCCCAATAAGGTGTTGTCTCTGTAAACAGCAAAGCAAAACTCTCACAGTGCCACTGCCTATATATTCTGTTTTGGGGAGATTGGGGTTTGGGTGGTGGTCTGTGAAGGGGTTTCCCCCCAGAAGAAAAGAGGGGGTTTTGCTCACCAACAGTGGCCTCTTGTGCCTTTGGTGATCATTCTGGTCCACACATCTACAAGAGACACACTCATGTCCTGTGCAAAGACAGTATGAGAAATAATAATAAAGGGCAAAAGAGGCTAGCATGGGTACCCTGGGAGTCCCACAGGTAGCCCAAATTTTCGGTAGGGAAACCTGGAGGAAGAAGAGATATCCTGTATGTATCCTGTCTCCATAAGGACACTTTGGAGCTCTAACATGTCTGTATTGCTCCATTCCAACACTACATGCTTGCTCCAAGAACCAAAGTTCAGTTTCCACAAAGGATACTCAGTTCTGCAGATACTTGTACATAATGGTGACCACACTCAAAAGGCCTTTAATTAATAAAGAAAATAGCAAAATAATACTCAGCAATGAACATAAGCTTTATGTGAACATAGGCCTTTTGGAACTGAATCCAGGAAGTTTCTGGATGTGGTGAAATTAGCCTGGCCCTATCCCATGAGAAAACTCTCCCACAAGGTTCACAACACAGGAAAGGTTGTGACTAGGAATGACAGTAACTGCAACAAAAGAAACTTTATCTGAAACTAATCAGGTATTAACCATTTGAGGAACACTATGTCAACTCCCTATATATAGGACCTTTATCAGAATGATATCTCATGTAATAGATGTGAGTTGCATAAATTTGGATTTAATACACATTTTCTTAGATTAGACTTCTCAGGTTCCTCAGAGGGACAATGGAAACACGATCAAGTGCTTTACTGTGAGCTTTTCTAATGAAGCAATAAGATTAAAACACTTTCTTGATAAATTAAAAAAAAAAAAAAATATTAAAAACTCACAGGAGAAATAATGCAAGAAAAACCAGGGCAGGTACATGAGGCAACTGAAATAGAACGATGTGGAGAAAGAATAAAAATATTTTTCAGAAGAGCGTGAAGCCAAAACATGGGTGCAAAAAGAAAGATGACAGAAAAGACAAAGAAAAAGAATTTTTTTAAAAAAATAATCGAACTACAGTAATTTGGAAGAGGTTTGTGTACAAAGGGGAGTGCCACAAATAAGAAAACAGAAACAGATGAGCTTTCAATAACCCAAAAGATGCTCCAAAGTCCTTTTGCATTTGCCATCAAATCCAAAATTAGCAACTTGGGATCCCAAAGTTTAAAAAACGACTTGGGCACAGAGCTCAATGAGCTCTAAAGACAGAGACAGCTCCAAAAGATCACTAAGAATGGTGAAGGACCCAAAGCATCCACTAGAAGGAAAACAATGGTAAGACATATGCCACCACTGCTTTCTTATCAACCTCTTCACAAACAACTTATGTGACTTAGGGTATTTGGTTGCATTCAGAAATACAGAAATAATCTACTGTAATGCAGGCAGAATATAGAATATTCCACAAGATTTTCTATTGCTTCCTGCAGAATTGCTGGCTAGAACTCAAGACCCTGGCTTGAGTTTGGCTCTTGATGCTTGTCCTTGATCAAGTATTAGCTTTTCAGGTGCTTCCCTGATGCCAGCATGACTACTTTTCCAGTATCTGTTGTAAATACTCTCAAATCACACTTGTCGAAGGTTCAATTTGTGCTGCAAGGGCACATCCAGTTCAGAGAAAATTTGCTGGAGGCCTCAGCCATAAAGCAGAAGGCTGTGCTGATTTCTCCCCAACAGAAAAATGAAAGTGCTTCACATCCACATGCACGGATTTGTTGGAAGTAGTTTGCCCTGAATTCTGAAAGGCACAAACTTGTGGTATGATCAGTTCAGTGTCAATTATATGCTTTTATAACTGAAGGCCCAGCATCTTCAAAGAGCTGAATTTCTTCAGCTGGAGAGGCCAACAGATGTTCTATTCTCAGGATTTTGTTGGGCAGTGTCCTGAATTTTTACCAAAAGGCAGATGCAGGAAGAATGCTTCTCTGTATCTTCACCAAGCATCATCTTTGAACAAAATGAAGCATAAAGGTTTTCACTGGACACATGCTTAACAACGAGAACAAGAGTTACAGCAGGTTTTGCTCTATCCCTTTAGGCAGCCTTAAGCCTCATACACAACAGCTGAGACACACTAGCTATAATCCCCTTAAAACTATTGTTGCTGACGTGGTTTCCTCTGACCAGGGGGGTCAGGGACATTTTTTTGGCCAAGAACCTTAATGACCTAACAGCACTAGAGACAAACCTTTCTCAGCTATTTGTCTGCATTCTTTGGGCATGAGGACATGAAGAAGGGGAAGCACTGAACTATGTAAAGCTATGAAGGAAAAAAGAGACATTCCACTCTACAAAGCTGTTCAAGTTAGCATCTCATTTATATTCTGGGATATAAATACAGAATTCTCTCCCTTATGTGATGAAGATTCCCAAATATAATTTTTCAAGACCAGTGCTGTCTAAACCTGCTTAGAGAGCCCCGTCACCCCATAACATTTGAGAATTGTTAGTGTGCAACATATTGAACTACAGTTTGGTGTGCCACCAGTAGAAGGATGAAGGTTAACGTGTATTACTTCTCCTCCTGTGCCACTTCTTATAGTTACCTTTTTCTGATCAAAAAGGAACCTTTGTTATCCTTACATACTCAGTGTAGACAGACGGAGAAATTTGGCTTCGATCACTAACTGGTAATTGTAGACAACACTGGAATATGAACAAAGGCAATAAAAATCAACCAATGGAAAAGACATTTGAGGAGATCAGGGACTTCTTAGTGGACAGCATGATATGGATGATTAAGGTAGATAGGGAGGCAAAATGCAAGGAAAAGCAGGAGGTGATGTAGGAGGCTGCTATGCCAATTCCTGTCAATGCCAATGGGTATGAGAGAGATGAGTTTAGATAAACAGCCAGGCCTGTCTCCAAGCTAAAATCCTCAATGTTCCCAAAAGAAAACAGGACTGAGTTTCTCTCTCTTATTCATGCATACTTCAGAAACCTCCAGTGACCGCTCTGCAAACTGGAACGATAAAACAAAATGTCAAGACAATAAATGGAGCATTTAATCTCTGCTGTTTGTTAGAGAAAGGCCTTTTCTGACTTGAAGGCAGTACCTTGTTTTTACTTCATGAGCAGCAAAGCAATGCAGACTAGGTGTTGTCTTTTAGAATTACCTAAAAGAAGATGGAGCAGGGCAGCACAGCATTACTTAGCTGGATCAGCTAGTTTCAAAAAGTTCAACATAAAATCCATCCTGCCATGGGTATATCTCAGTATTTCCCTGCCATCTATTCTGTAGTGTCATAACAGGTACATTGTTAGAGATACTGAGAAATAGCAGGAATCTGTTTTATTCCTTAAAATCTGAGGAATTAATTCCAGTTCTGCCTCTGCTCCCAAACTCCTATTATAATCTGAGGAAGTCAGAACTGTTGCACTGTATCAGCAGTGAAACAGTTAATGTTTTGTTCTCATTTTCAGTGTAAGCATTTAGGTCTACCTTTAGCCTTATCTTCCCTCTTCTCTGTACAGGACAAATTCACTATTTATCTATACACTTTGTTTGGAACTCTAAGTTTAACTTCTGGAGGACAATAATAGTGCTTATATAGAAGTGGTGAAGTAAGTACCTTTTTAAACTATGGTTGAAGTATTAAGTAGCTCTGCAGCTGGAGGACTCAAAACCCCAGCTCCATCTTTGGCATATTAGGCAACTCCAGTCATGCAAGTCATTTTATTTCCCTCCACTTTGATTTCTTAATCTACAAAATGGAGATACTGGCTAAAGTCATTCAAGGACATTGCAATATTCACTGTTTCAGTCTTTACTTATTTAATGTGTCAATGAAATAAAAAAAACACCTTTTGCTTCACATTAAGACAGTTGTGCTGATACATCCATTTTCCCATGAAAAGCAATTGTTGGGTTTGTTTCTGTGTAAATTAAGCCTTTAATCCACTCTTGTTCCTTAGGAAGCTTTCCTAGTGGCAACCTAATTCCACAGAGTTCAGCAGTACCAAAATAGCATATTTTAATTATGTTTCATATTAAATGAAAAACTTTCAATTAGCTCTAGTAATAGCTCTGATTAGCTTTGCAAAGCACTTTGGAGAACTGCAATGAAAAGCACTGTGTTTGAGCTAGGTATTATCACTTCTACAAATATGACCTGAAGATTTCAAAACACACATAAGAAACACCTTTATGCCTTGACTCAAACAGTGCTGCTCCTCAACGGAGAATTTCAAAGCATTTAACAATTAATAAACATGCAACACTTTGAAAAATTAATAGCAAATAGTGGGCGCTCACAAAAATTACTTCATCTACTGCTGAAATAAAGCTGCCTCTGGAGTAAAGCATAATACTCATCTGACAGTACAAAGCCACAGAAATACAGAGGGCACAAAGGAAAAATATTGTTGTGTCTGTTTAGAGCAAGAGGGGAAGTCTGTGGAGGCAGAATTGCACTTAACCAAACCAGAATTTAAATAGCACCCTGTGCTTGATGCCAAATTGGTCAGAAATATCCCATGTTTCCAAATTTGGTAATGTTCCAAGGAGGAGTCAAAAGCAACAAGTCTCTGTATGGATACCAGGGAGGTATTTTCCTGGTCTGATTTACTGGGTAACTGAATCTGCACTGTTTATGATTGTTCAACAGTGTTGGTGGGCTGAGCTTGTGTTATCTATAGATGACACATCAGTGTTGCAGGGCAATGATTATTACATTCTTCAAAGCTCAGAGTGCTTAGAATGATTGTTTAAATGTAAGAGATATAATAAATCCTCAGGCAGAAAGGCACGAGCATGAAGTTACTTTAAGTTCATCACCTGGTCCATGGTGTCCAACAGGACTGTGCCTTCAGCTCTTTGGCTGACCACTGATGTCTTCTCTGTTCAGGGGACAGATGCCATATGCTGAATCACAGAACCAAACATGCTCTTGGGAGGTCTCCTACCCACATAGCAAGCCTTTCCCAGTACTGTTTAGCTAATAAGAAACTGTTTAGTCAGAATGTCTTAGAGGACCTTTCAAGAACTAGTTTCACATCACACAACTTGCTTTGCCAAACCCATTAGTCCTAATTCAAAGGCAGATTCCACACCGCTTCCTATCCTGCTGAAAAATATACATTCTTCTTTGAGTAAGAGTAAAATGCAATCATACTGGCATTTTTTTCACCCCTTTACATACAGTGGAGTTAGAAATACTCTGACAAGCAGGGGAGTGGGATGCAGGTTGCTTAATGACTCTTTCAAACATCATTGCAGAAAATACTGAGATTCAGCCTGACAGTAAAAGGAAGAGCATTGTAGGGTGGTCATTGCAAATTCCAAACAGGAGCATGCTCCTCACAATGCAGCAATCCCCCAGGAGTTGCTTGCTAGACAAATAGAGCAGAAAACCAGTGTATTAAAGGGGTTGGTTTTCTTACAACTGCACTCTCAGGTGAACAGTAACTGGGCATCGCTCAGCCTTAAAGAAGGCCATGTAACCCTGGTCTTTCTAAGTATCCACCATGGAAAAATGTACCTTTGTTCCTGCTTTTAAATTCACTTTCTGTTGCTACTTAACATAGTACAGGAAATAATCAATGGTTTCCAAAGAGGAAAAAAAAAAAAGTCACTGGGAAGATCTAACTAGACTTTCACCTCGTTGGGATTTTTTTCCATTACTTCACTATCTTCCTCTAAAAAACACCGTGTGATGCTGTTTGCATGCACTTTAATGCACTTGCATTTTGTTGAGATAACTTAAGTATTTATATAGCTCAAGGTTTAAACTTCCATTTCCCCTATTTTGAACAACATCATTTACAAAATATAAAGGACAGGGACATATTCAGGGTATTTTTCTGGCTTAAAGAAAATAAAACAAAACAAAAACAACAACCACAGATGGGGTTTCAGTCCCAAATATGCAACTGGCATTTGGCCCAGTATAAAGACATGCCCAGACTGCCTGAGGATGGAGCAGCTGTGGGGCCAGGGGGTAGGTCACAAACTGCCTAAACCAAGGAGACTTTGCAGGAGTGATTCCCTCAGGCCAGAGAACATCACTGAGGAAAACAAGCAGCAAGTATACTAAAATCACCTCCATTTGGTCTTGTGATACATGAGTTGAAACCACTTTCTGTTCCTTTATTGTTCATTCTTCCCTCATGCGAGCCAGACATTGCCACTCAGCCTGTCCTCTTTTTTAAACAATCTCCCACCATCAGCTTACAAGGAAATGAGAGTTTCCAGAGTAGCAACAAATCTTTTATGCTACTAAAAGAAACTTTTGGTAAATACAATAAAGTGCTCTCATGAAAGGTCAGCCAACTCAGCTCATTATCCAAGCTCAGTGGAAACGTCTCCATGAATATAGAAAAGGACAAGCAAAATTACTAGAGAAGGAAAAAAGAGCAGCTCACTTGATCATCCTGCATCCCCTCCACAACAGAGGGGAGAGAAGAGAAACTTACAGCTGGAGTACCAAGAATGAGTAAAAAGACACTGCAGAAACAAAAGCGCGGTTGAGGATGTAAATAAGACTCCTGTTACCTGCTTATTCTCCTTCTGTGTTCCAAACACAGAACTACAAATAAATAAATAAATTTGCCCAAGTGCGATCCATTTACACTGTACAAAAATGCATTTTGGAGATGTTGCAATGAGTTTTGCCTCAGGGGACTGAAGTCACTAGCAATTCAAGCAGGCACCATATATAAAAACTAACAGAGTTCCTACAGCATCCAAGTGACTGAGAAAGTAAGTTATTTGAAAGGTTTTTCAGGTAAAGTGTTATCTAAAACCCAATTTAACCTGAACCTGAACATTTTAGAGCCCAGTAAATGTGCAAGAGAGACCTGTACACCATTTCCTATTAGGTGGCTGCCAAGCAGATTTGTTCCACATGTAACAAAGCAGTAAAATAAGGTTTTAATGTAGCACATTAAATTGTAAACATATTAATTCTGTTTTGTTTAAATGAAAGGGTAACCTGATAGATGCTACAATTACTGAACAATGGGAAATGCAATGAGAAAAAGGAAAGTCAAACCTGCTGCTGCATCACAAAAAAATAAATTAAAAAAGCATAACAGTGCCTTTGCACAGTGCTGCTTTAATAGACCTATAAAACCTGCATGCTTTGAGCCTATAACAAGAGTGCCCAGCTGGTGAATTTTCAGGTGCCTTGAAGAGTCCAGATACTTCAGAGGAGTAGCCTTGAATACTCTTTGCTGGGTGATACATCAGTGCTTTTCCTCCCATCAGGGCTTCACCTCATATTTGGTGAAGGAGCATAGCTGCAGCTCCTTCCAATGTCAACACCAGTTCTTGGTTTGGCTAGAGGTATCAGTGCAGAACAAACACAGGGTACTGCCTTCATAAATTCAGAGCTCCCCAAGTCATGTGCAGTTTTCAGGCTCAATCTTCTGCTCACTTAAGCTTTTCAACAAAATTGCTGTCAGCCTTCAGAGTGCAATTTCAGCCCCTCACATCTTTCCCAGGTTAGGAAAGAAATGCAAGAAACAACAAAGATGCATGTCATAACAAAGAGCTTAATACAACACCTAGTAATCTTTGCTTTAACATGCATATCTCAGGAATACATGGAGAGATCTCAGTTATCCCTTTACAGATGGAGACAGAAACTGAGGCTGCAGGAGATGACTTAGAGGACCTCTGAATGAGTGAAAAACAAAGCAGGAAACAAGACAAGATTTGCAAGCTAGTATCTCTTTACCTGGGTTTATGCCTTTCTACAGACATTGCACTTAATAGTAGTTGCTTCTGAAAAATAAATTATTCTTTTCTGGAGAAAGATGAACACACTCTTCTTTATGGGTCATTATTCCCAGAGCAGATAAAAATCAAAAGGATAAGAGTACAAAAACATTGATATTATAATGCAAAGCTGTTCTCTTCTTAGTTTGAGAACAAAAGGAAAGCAGCTATTTTGGGGTAATATTGTTTTAAGAAAGAGGTACTTTTCTGTTTCAGTAGAGGTACATACAGATATGTATAAGCATCCTTAATGCAAGGAAAACACTGCAACAATTAATTGCTGGCTATTGCTTGCAATACTTAATCACATTCCTAATGTGAATATCCCGAGTTCCTTCTAAGAAGAGCATGGGGATGTTTTATTGTTAAGCAATTAGGCCAAAGCCACACTGTGGATTTTTGTATCTGGTTCAAATTGACTTTAATGGAAAATGAGCATCTAACTCGCATAAGTGACTTACAAATTCTCAGCAGGGAGTTACAGAATCACACAGAATCTTAGGGGTTGGAAGGGACCTCAAAAGATCATCTAGTCCAACCCCCCTGCCAGAGCAGGGTCACCTAGAGCAAATCACACAGGAACGTGTCCATGCGGGTTTTGAATGTCTCCAGTGAAGGAGACTCCACAACCTCTCTGGGCAGCCTGTTCCAGTGCTCTGTCACTCTCACAGGAAAGAAGTTCTTCCTGATATTCACACGGAACCTTTTTTTATTGTATTTGAATCTAGCCTGGTTAAGGCTTCGTAGAGAACTGAAAACCCATAAAAAAAGATAGGAAATTGTGAGGGCAGAAAGGGTCTTTGTCTCCTCCACTCCCTGGTCAAAATGAAGTTTAGGGATAACTGAAACATCTGCTTTACTAACTTGCACATTGCAGCTAACCTCTGTTTACATTAGTAAAAGGGGCTTTACAATCTAATTTAATGAGCATACATGAAATGCTGCCTGGAATGTCTGTGAGATGATTGGGATAAAATGCTATCTTTTGAATAGTTACGATAAATACACTCTACACAAGATGTAAACCCGGGCTGCACATTGATGTATGAGAGTGCATCTTTGCCTCTTGGCACAGGTTTATAATATGGAGGGGGAGGAAAAATAGTAGATAGAAAACTACCACCTTGCAACCAGAAATAGTGCTTATGACAGTCTCAAAAATCAAACAGGTAGATACAGAACTCATGCTTTCCAAGAAAATAAAGAAAAATTATTATTAACAGTTTATCTCTGTATATATGTTAGTCCATTAAGAAATATTTGGGGTTAAGTATTTAAGAAACATGGTACTATAAGCCTAAATTACCCTGCTAGTCTCACCACCTAATCATACAAGTTCTGAAATGAAGTAACTTCACTTGAAATAACTTCCTAGTTGGGGGATGAGGGGGGAGGGGGAAACACCACAAAAAATAACACACAACCAAATCTTTTAAAGAACTGAAGGGCAGCAGCAGTATTGCCTCGAAAGCACCACTTTGGCTATTTATTTACAGTTGAAGATGAAATAAAATATTCTGCCTCAAAATGTATTTCTGATTTCCTAAAGCTTAAACTGAAAATGGAGAGAAAAGGTTTTGTCTTTTCCCAGGATTACCTTTCTGAACCTTCTTATCTGTATTGATGCTTCCCTCATCTGCCAAAGCTATATGCAGTCTTTCATTTATTTACATTTTAAGTGCTTTTACAAATGAAATATGCTATGCTGCTGCAACATCTCACCATCATCCTGCCATTGTTTGAATTCAGATTGCTTTTTATTGTCATTTGCCTGACGCTAGAAACTGCTAATCCTAATTTGCTTCAGAAGTCCTCATCCTTCAGATTTTTTAAATCCACATGTTAAAGCCTAGAGATGAAAATAAATTCCTTCTATTAGCCCCAGGCATAGGATTCCTGCATTCATGTTTGAGAAGTTATGAAGGTAACTCCCTTTGTGGGGTATCGGGGGAAAAAATGTATCTCATTTATGTCAATGAGCGTGGGATCAAAAAGCCTCTCACTGACTATCCAATATTTAGGATCATGCTACACCTCCACAAAAAGCTTTATTTCAAAACAGCTGACATGCACTTGCCTTTTAATCTTTGCCTAACTAGAAGGGAGGAGGGGAAAAAAAAAAGGAAAAAAAAAAAAGGAGGAAAAAAAAAAATTTAATCAGAAACAGTTTGAAAAGTCACAGCCAGAAATAACGTGCCAGGTGAGAAAGTAGGAAGTGTTGAGTAGGTGCTGCCTATATGTTGGGATAAATCACCTGGTCCAAATCATGCTGCTTCATGAGGTCTCCACCCCAGCTAACCTTCTGACTATGCTTGTCTGGAATGGACCAGTAGATGTGGTTGCCAACCTGTTCTGCTGCAATGCATATGGGAAAGGGAAAAGGAAGTTTTGGTCCAATCCAAACCACTAAGCTATCCAGAGTTAGATTCCTGCTTTTCTGTTATCCATGAGCTTATGAATATGCATATCCCTCAGAATTCATTGCATATTTTAATTTATCACTTGAATATGCCACTGAACTTAACTATTGTGCTTCCAGGGCATACCTCCAGCCCAGTAGCTCAGATACACTTCTACAGGGCAAAAAGCTCTACCATCTCTCCAAACTTAAGAATAGGCCAGATTGTTTCTTTTGTCTCATCAGTCTGTCCACAGTAGTTCTGGGTCAACACTAGTTTGCCAAAAACTGCAGTCTGCTTCATCTCATACTCTCCATACATAATTATGCTCTCTGCTAAAATAATGATAATGGACTGAACCATTAATCTTCAAAAAAGAAGCTGGTTGCACCAGGAGAGAAAGAAAATTCTCTCATGTTTCTTATAGACTAAGCTTTTATGCTAGGTATCAACCTCCTCAGTTTTCTGTTGTAAGAAATATCACAGTATACAATGACTCCTCCAACTAAAAAAATAAGACAATAGTGAGGACTGTCCCCACACCAGGCTCAATCTCATGGAGATGGATGGGTAAACAATGTATTTTTCTCATAACTTTTTACCCTCCACTGTTATTCTCCCTCTAAAGCTTGTGCTTGCCACTGAAAACCTCATGGCTCTCTTAATGTTTCATTTGGGAGACATCATCTTGGCTGTACATTCATCAGCTTCTCTGTTTATCCAACTCAGAGATAACTGTCCTGCAGGGAGATAACTCAATGACAAACAACGCCAGACTTAAAGCTTATTTTTAAGGGTGCAAAGCACAGTCTGAAATCTCTCTTGGTGTTCCACTAAATACAAATCTGAATATCAGCAAAAAATGGCCAAGCAGAGGAATATGTCACCAGCTGACTTTTTTGAGCTTAAATAGCTGCTATCAGAGAATGTTTATGACAGACAAGAAGGCTTGATGCTCATTAGCAACTTAAGAATCTTTCTGTCACCATTTATCCATTTTGTAGGGCCTAATGAACCCCAAGCCATAGTTGCAGAGGTACACACAAAATCTAGGCTGGATATCCATATACAGCCAGGACACAGTGGCAGCATAACTAGAGGGTATGAAGCACACACTTCGTTAAAGCCCAGCTGATGGGTTTGGAGCACTTAGAGAGGGAAGCTCAAAGGCTAAAAGGAAAATGAAGAAAAGAAGCACACTAAGAAAAGCCAAAGAGAATGACAAATGTTTTTTTGGGAGCTAATAGGCAACTTTCCCTGAGGCACAGGGGTTTGGATGAAGATTTACTTGCATGTACAATGGCAGGACTCTGAAGGCCCTTGCCTTTCCATTTCTTCTAGGAGTTACATGCATTGTTCAAGCTATGTAGCCACAGGAAAAGCAGGACAGGACCATCAGTAGTACCCCCAGCTCACCTTGGCACTGGATGAGAAGATAGCTCTATCACTTGCAAAAATCCCCCTTTGCTTCCCAGGCCTGAGGACATCTCTGGAGACAAAGACCAATTCCTCTACATGCTGCTTTGCAGCTATAGCAGCAAAAGCCTTAGAAGGTCCTATTCAAGGTGTTGGTTCAGAGGATAATAAAGCACTGAGTCAATCAGCAGGAATTCTCTCAGCACCCATCCATGGGTCTGGGGAGGGCAGAGCTGAAGTACAACACCTGTGAAAGTGGGAAGGGAGGCTTAGAACATATCCTGACTTCTGTTAATATCAAACACCATCAAGGTTGTGCCATTAAAGCTCAGGAGTACAGAGGAGAGTCACATGGACTTTCAGACAAGACAGCTGCTGAGGAGACATCCTGTGCTCTTAGTGCTTGTCCTTGGCTCTCCTTGCATTACAATCAAGTAATTCAGGATATTTATTCATTTCCACAGGAGAAAAGGTGATGGACGCATTCATAAAACACAGAGAAATATGCATACAAACCTAAAGGTGCATGAATTGTATCAACAAGTACTGATGCTGTTTTAACAATTTTGGAGATTAAGTAATATTTACATAAAGCCTATAGGGAGGTTCTGATTATTTTAGACCTCCTCTTTCTGATCCCCTTCTGGTCTTTCCTAATCTGTTCTTGTCTATCTTTCAAGTAAGTCACTTCTTACACCATTTGAGTGGCATGGGAGATGTTCTAAAATTAACAATATAGCAGGGATATGGCAGGAAGTAAAACTCAAGCTGGAATGTAGAACTGCTGCCCGATTTGCAACTTAACAGAGAAAATAACTAGCGTCTCCCATTGCACAGGAGATTCAGTAAGCTTTTGCACTCTGCTGATCTGCCATATCTTCAAAACAACATTCCCCGTTAATGCAGCTCACTCGGAACACTGGCTAAAAGGATCTTGTGAGCCTAGAGCTGGGATTAAGATACAAGGTACACTGGAAACTCCAATCAGTACAATCCTGTACAAATGAGAAGCACTTTTACACATAGCGAGTCTGTATGTCCCATTTTTCTTTAGCACACTGTGTCCACACAGAAAGCAAGAGGACTTTGAGCCAAATATATTTCCCTTTCTAGTGACCTTGAGTGATAAGAGTTTCCACCAGGACAAAGGATCAAAATCATTAGAGCTCTTCATTCATTCCACCCTGTCTTGCAAAAATTATTTGCACTCCCTCAAAGAAGTAACTATGTTGAAAGCAAAAATATCAGGGGACAGATCCATCTCCTGACTTGAAGGACTTCTCAGAACAATGAACAGAGTCAATGCCTTGAACATCTGCTCCTCCCTGAGGAACAGTTGCGAGATCATCCGGGGCAGCCCTCCTAAAGTATTTTGGTCTCTGCCCTAATACTGGGAATAGCAAGCCAAGCAGGGTGCTTGCACAATGCTAGCCAATTAACATCTGTCCCCTGTGATTGTGACTTGATGTTCCCTGAAGACAACTATCTTTTTCTTAAGGGGAAAAAATGCAAACTATTAATTCAATGTGATGACCCCATCAAAATAATGAAATGAATAATAGTATTAAAACTTTATACAACTAGTGTTTTTAATAACATGGGAATAAGGGAATATTGTTAAATGTTTTAACTCAAAGACCTAGTTTCCTGTGTTGGCATCGGTGCTGACACTAAATGTTCATACATCAAGCATCTTCACATCTTCATTTTTAAGAGAAATCAGGAGACAGATATACTTAAACTAAAATAACATCCCGTTCCTGTGTGTGCAAACACACAGGGTGCATTTCTGACAAAATCTCACTGTGTCCTCACTCAGCCTGTCCTTAAGGACCTCTCCATTCATACAAATCCACTTAAGTTTTGGTGACTCTGCAGCTGCAGACAGGTTTTCAGCAGACAGATACAGCTCAAACAAACATATTCAAAGAATGGTAAAAGGTGGCATTAAAAATTAACACCTACTCTTTTTCTATTTTCCTCAACCTAAAAAAACACACCTTGAAGGTCAGAGGCTTACAACAAAATGTATCAAAAGCAGTGACTATATGAATTATGCAGTCTTCTTCCAAAGGAGATTGTCTAAGAGTACAAAGTACTCTGTAAGAGTACAAAGACAATGGGTAATGGGCACAGGTTTCTCCTGGGGAGATTCCGATTGGACACTAGAGGTAAATTTTTCACCAAGAGGACAGTCAAACATTGGAATGGTTTCCCAATGGAAGTGGTAGGTTTCCCCCACATTAGACAGTTTTAAGTCTCAGTTTTACAGGATGCTGAGCCATCTCATATAAACTATAGTATTACCTAAAAGGTTGGAGCAGATGATCCTTGATGCCCTTCCCAACCTGGCATTCTATGATTCTGTGAAAGTTACAGATCGTAACTGACAAGTTGGAACTCTTACTTCTTGCAGTACAATCACCTTTATCTATAGTATCAAGCTCTCAGCAACTACACTTTCATATCCATATTCGAACACTGATTAACAGCAACAGACTCAAATAGGAAGTTACACCCAAACAACAGGGTGGTTTGGCCATGGAGCATTAATGTACCAGCTGATCCCTGTCTCTATAGTTTGTGGTAAGGTGGACTTTAGAAAGTTCAATTGCTAATGCAGAAAAAGACTTTCAGGTTCAGTCCCTAGTGAGTAAAAGATTCCTAAAAAAAAAATCTGAAAGGTGTTTAAAGCCTGTATGAATGAAAAGAGGACTTAAATCTGATTCTCCATAGACAAACATCCACACTGTTCAGATCAGTCTTTGAACTTTATTTCTGCACACCCGAGCAGCAAGAACTGGGAAAACAGTAGCTATGGAGGGAGGAGACTCTTCTCCACTGTCCCCCTATACCAGAGCAGGGCTCTAGAGCAGCACAGGAGGCCAGGATTTCCGAAGTCTGCACAGCACCTCATAGTAGACAAGATTTCTCTTTCATGACATTTAACTTGTCACATCTCACCCGCACAGAAGCAGAAAAAGATTTTGAAGTTGGATTAGGGGTAAGGATGACAAGTTCTAACTCTTAGCTGACATATATACACCCAAAAAACATACTGAAACACTTCCCAGAAGGGAGGATTTCAGGTCTTGTAGGGTGTGACTCTCCAAGGCTTGGCAAAGTCACTTATAACCTCACCAAAGTTCAATATGACTATGAGTGTTTACAAGCACAAGGACTAGGCCAAATTGAGAATGTAAATATTTGCATTCGTTTACCCAAACTTGCTTCTAACTGCACTGCCAACTAAATCCCAACTGGAGACCAAAAAAAATCTGAAAAGCAACACTTGCACAAACTTTACTGCATAGAGACAAAGCTAATATGCATAGCATTCAAAATTGGGGGAGGGGGAGAATATAAATAAATAAATAAATAAAGTAATTGGTAATCAAAACTGAGTGTATGTTAAACCAGACATTAGTGAAGGTTGGACTGAAATTCGACTTGACTTAGCTATCCTTTGGTACACTTTGAAAGTCTGAGCAGTCCAGATTTTGGTCCTCTGCCCTGCAGAGACTGGGTTACATTGACCATAGCTAGATTACTAAAGATCCCATAGATGTCTTGATGGACCTAGCACACAGTAGAAATTTTTACCTAAACCACATTCTCGTAAGCCATCAAAAGCAAGAACATGCATCATCCAAGCAGATCATAGAATAGTTTGGGTTGCACGGCACATTTAAAGGTTTCCTAGTCCAACCCCCTGCAGTGAGCAGGGACATCTTCAAGTAGATCAGGTTGCTCAGAGCCCCATCCAATCTAACCTTGAATGTTTCTAGGGATAGGGCTTCTACCACCTCTGTGGGCAACCTGTTCCAGTGTTTTGCCACTTCATAATAATGAGACATCTTTCTTATATCTAGTCTGAATTTATCCTCTTTTAGTTGAAAACCATTATCCCCTGTCCTATTGCTACGGACCCTACTAAAAAGCCTGTCTCCATCTTTCTCAGATGAGCTGAGGGTAGTTTTCTCTGGATTCAAAGTAATTTATTTAACAGCCTCAGTCCCATATTCAGAATTTATTTGGGGTCCCAAATCACCTTGAGTTCTCAACATCCACACTTCTTTTTTTCCCTTTTAAAATTTTACCCCAGTTCTTTTAGCAATAGATCAGGATGACAGCCAGAGATCTGTTGAAGAGAGCCGTGACCTTCCACAAACACAGATCTTGAGAGATACACAGTATTCTCAGCTGTCAGTTCCCAGCCCACTCAGAAAGTGTTAAATGCCTTTCAGTCCTACATCTCCATTGCAGACACTCACTGAAGGGAATCAGAAAGCCGAATGTCTCACCAAGACCAGGATGTTTTTAAATTTTTTTTGTTTGGTACAGATTTGGTCGTCCTCAATCCCACTAAAGTAAACTAACAAAAAGTCCATCCTCTCCCTCTTCAGTTAAGTGGAAAAAGTACAAATCTGGTTGTCTAGCTTTACTCAACTGTGGGAAACTTGGTTTTGCTCTCCAGTTAAAAACAGGCTCTTCAGTGCACTTCACAATGACCTCTTCACAGGGGGCTAGTATAATTTCTTTAAATGCCCCTACACTAAAAATAGTCCTGCTTCCTAAACATGAGTCCTTAGTAGTTCCAGGCATTCTGAAATCCTGCATACCACTTTATTTTTTTTAAACTGGCAACATTTATTTAACCAGCAATTAAAAAAGGAGGCTCAGCCGCTCCAGTGATTCTTCCCAGAAAGTCTTAGATGTTTATGAAACACAATGAAAACAATAAAGTGGATAAAATCATGCTATTCCATCAAGTCCTTGGCAAAACTTCCCAACCAATAATAAATTGGTATGGTACGTTACAGTCAACAGATTACACAATGGTTTACACGGCCACCAATAATAAGGGGTCACACACTACTTAAAGAGCTACAGTATATGATGGAAGTCACTTGCTTAAAGGGAAATGGGAATGCTTGGTTCCGAGCTCCCTGGAGCAAATTCTGGCAGCCACAGCACAAACACACCACTTGGGCAGGAGAGGACAGAAGGTGCCTCTCCTCCCCAGCACCAGGAATGGCAGTGACTACACAGAGCAAGCTGGCTGGGGGAGTTCAGCACCCTGAAGGGAGAAGAAGAAAACCAGGCCAGGAAGGGCTATTTCTGCACATGAGAGGAGTACACATGCTATGTACTTTTAGGAGCAGGACAGTCTCTGTGCCCACTGAGGCTCAGCAACACCCACCCTATCACCCCTTCCCAAGAAGCCCAGCTCCCCACCCTTCCCCTCCTCTCAGAGCTAATTTTTTCCACCCCAGAAGCAAGATGGCAGTTTCCTGCCCATCTAGTCACTCTAGTCACTGTAGCCTGCTTTAAAAGGTGCTTAACTGTATTCTTAGATAATTTTATAAACTAATCATATAAAGTAATAATAATTGCTTAAATGTGTTGCAGTTTTCCTTCAAATAACTAATCTTTAAGCAAAATAGAAATGAATGGTCAAAGCCATAAATCATGCACTCACCCTTTATCCTAGTGACAGATTTCCACTATGCCACCTGTATATAACCTGATCATCAAAAGGAAAGATAAACTTTGATACTTCTAAACATACATTATTTTCTCAAACCTCAGCCTAAACATAAAATACTCCTGGTTTTGCTTTGTTAACTTACCCTTACGCTATATGGAAACATTTCATCTACTGACTACATATTTTTCATGAATAATCAAAATATTATCAAGTCTCAAAGGCAAATCAACCTCACTTCAATTCACCCTACTCTGCATCATCAGAAAGCAGACTACAACTAACAGTTTCTTCCTTTATCTTCCACAGGTTTTGATCACTCTGCACAGTTTCTACAGGATTATTCAGTGTCTGGCTGAAGCTAAACACTAACAACTGAATAAAAATGAAAGAAAACCTATTCTCCAAAGTCAGTGCAACAGGAACACAAAAGCGCAGAACGCACACTATGGACATGCTCTACCCAGTAAGTAATGCATCCGGCTTCATTTAGCCTGGATACTAAAATTCAAAGTACATTTCAGTGATAAAACTGAAGTAAACATAGCAGGCTCTCTCATATTAGCCGCCACGCTTTGATTGTGGTGACCCACTGCTCCTTAGTCAAGCAAACGCTTGGTACCGAGCCAAGAGCAGTACATCTGATTTTCCCACCGAGTGAACTGCTGAAGCAGCTCCCTTAGCTCTTCAGCTAAATCTGTCTTGGGATCCTAAAGTCTTCCGCTGGAGTCCAGGTGGCTCCTCTACTCTTTCCAACACGCATGCAAACATTTCAGCCGGCCAGATAGACGATGCGAGTGGGCACTGGAGGCGAAAAGAAGTGCCACAGCTCTGCCTCTCTCCGGATCAGCCCCCGACACGAGGCGGGCTGGCTCCCCAGCTCGGTTATAGGTAGCCCGGTCCCGCCGAGGTGGTCTCCTGGCCTCTCTCCCTCCGGGCTGTCTCTGCCCTCGCCACCCACGGGAGAAGAAACGTCCCGCGAGGCATCGCGGTGGCACCGGGTGCACCAGCGCGGGAGCACTGACCCCCCTCTCCGCCCGAGCGCAAGGACCCCACGCCCATCTGCGCTCCCTGCGGGCAGGGCCCCCCACCAGGTCGCGGTCCCGGCCCGCACCGGCAG
>NW_009952707.1:2448656-2450430 GCF_000747805.2 Chaetura pelagica | reverse complement strand
CCCGTCCCGCGGCACGGGCGGTTGTAGCTGTTTCAGAGAAGCTGGGAAGAGGGAAAGAAAGGGGGGGAGGGAAAGGGGAGGGAAGGGACTGAGATCGAGGGAGAGAGAAGTATGCAAAGGCAGGAAGTGGAGACGGCCACGGCCAGAGCGGGAGATTAATGGGAACCAGTCACCCGGCAGCTAACAAAGGAACCTGCTCCCCCAGAGCAGCCCACCCCGGGCTGCAGCCCCGCCGCGGCCGGGCAGCCGGGGCACCGCTCGGTCCTGCCCCGCGGAGGGGTGGGCGCTGCCCTCCCCCCTCAATCGGGCCCGAACCCGAATCCGGGCAGGACCGGCCGGTCCGCGGGGGGATGCGATGGGCAGAGGAGGGGACAACAGAGCCTCTCGTTTGACAGTCTTCCTCCCCTGTCCCGGAGAAGAGATACCGCTTATTTTTTATTTAAAGAACTCCCAGTGCCAGGCTCCTCTCCGCGCGGAGCCGCTTTCGGGGAAGAAAGGAAGGAAGGGGGAGAGCGAGCGGCGCGCTTCCTGCGCCCGGGCAGATGGTTTCAATCAGGGCGCCAGGGATGGGCGAGCCCCCGGGACGAGGAGGGCTCGGCCGCGTTTTCCAAGCTCCTCGGGGTAGCCTTGGAGTAACAGTCCCTATGGAGAAAGAGGGAGAGGAGAAGGAGGCAACCGCGGGCCCCTGAGCTTCATTGCGGCTCCCTCCGCTCAAACCCAGCCCGCTCGGACCGGCGACCCTGCAGGGCTCTGCTCCCCGGGCAGCGCAGCCCGGGGTGCCCGCTCGCACCGGGACACGGGGCAACGAGCGCACCAGGGGCAGAAGAAGCCGTCTCACATGGCGCAGGCGATAAAGCACGCTGGCTCACTCCAGGGAGGCCACAAACAGCGCGGTAGGGGCCAGCACCCCGGCACGCCCGGCTCTGCCCGTCCCATCGGTGGGAAACCCGCACCGGACATTTGATGTAAAAGCCTTAAAAAAGGGGCAGGATACCAGCTGTCAGCAGAACCATGAGTATTGCAAAATACAAAAAGAACGCCGAAATCTTTTAAGTATTATGTAGGCATTTATATACATTAACCAAATTATAATAGGAACAGAAGAAAAATAATCTTTAAGCACTTTTTTACTTTCCTTCCATTGACTAAAATGGAACTGAAACAGTGCTCAGCATTAGGCAAGCACTTCAGATCTTTCCTGCACAAGGATACTTCTCTGAACCCAGAGTCAAGACTCAGGATAAGCTATTCCTGGCTTTTTCCACCTCATCAACAAAATAAGATACCTTGCCTTGACATACTCTGATGGGTCATCCCACGCAACAAGGAAATCTGGTGTAAATACCCAGCATGTCACAAACCTCCATTATATTTCAAAAGAGTGAATGCACAGGAAATAAGGGAATGTCTCATCTGGATCCTGATGTGAATATGTGTTTCAACACAAAAGCTATTTCAGCTGTCGGCCTACTTGGGACAAATGTATTTACTCAGCTGCTAAAGGAGCACTGTGTCACCAAACATCAGAACACGGTGGGAGTTTACATTTCAATACACAAGGAATAATCTACCTACTGAACAACAAGCTACAAGTACTTGGCAGGAATAAAAAATTAATACAATTTTCTTTCCCTGTTACAAAAACAATATGGGAGGGCCCTTTCAAGTTCACTTCAGCAGTGCAGCAAGGTAGCGAACCCATTCAGCTCCCCAGGAGACCAGTGATAATAAGGAATGATGCTTAAAGAAAGGTGCTCAACTTCCAGGTCAGCAG
>NW_009952707.1:2447749-2448639 GCF_000747805.2 Chaetura pelagica | reverse complement strand
CCCTGGATGCTTCTCCAGCACATCAATCCTCTCAAACACACCAACATTGCTTTTATCAACTCAGTACCCCAGACCTCAAGCAACTTGGCACCTGGCTAAATTCTCCTTTGACTTACAGGAGACACAACCTAAAGATGTTTATTTGAAAGCTGAATTAGGGCCTCCAATGTGGTTTAATGAACAAGCAGCCTGTGAAGGGCTTCTTTAGTACAGAAGCTGCCTGCTGCTCTCACTTAAGCAACTGGAAGATAATAAAACGCAAACTAGGAGAGGGTTATTTTTTCTTGTTTGCCAAGCAGATTACAGCTAGCAAAGCTGCACAAATGAGAACAAAAGACTTGAAAAAAATCAGAGCCTGCTTGTTAACCTTGACCATACTGCACTTCAGGGAAGTTTCTGTGCTTATTTTGTCCTTCCTAGTCTCAACCCAGTGCAAGCAAGGTTAGCAAAGCCACAGAGAGGCTCCAATTTGCCTGTAGCCACAGTCACTTTCCAAGCCAGCTTGGGAGCTTCCAGCAGCGACTGCAGCCTCACACCCCGCGGGGCTGGTGCAGCCCTCCAGCCTGCGTGCTGCCCGCCTGGAAAACCCTCCTGGGCCGGAAGCAGCTTCCAGGGAGGCAATCTGCTCGTTTGGCAAACCTTGCTTGCAGTGGGCAGAAACACTCGGTGATACTTCACCCGAAGGGCTCTCCCCAGGGGCGCAGACGTGGGCCCGGCCGGCCTGCCCAGGGCGCTCGCCTGGCACCTGCCCGCCTGCCAGGGCTCGTCTCACCCAGCCAACCACTGTCACTTCGTACCGTCACTGCTGGTTTGTACCAGGGAATTCAACAAACAAAAAACAAACCGAGGCCCTAGATTTTCCAGTTTTCCACCGCAGAGGGCCTGGGGCT
>NW_009952707.1:2415356-2445923 GCF_000747805.2 Chaetura pelagica | reverse complement strand
CCGCACGAGTCACAAAAACTGCCTTGAATTGCAGGAGGAAGACTCGGAACGTCTGAGCGCAGCGTTCGCTTCAATTATGAACCTGATGAATGGAGCCACGAGGGAATGCGAGGTGAGGCTTTGCCCCCCTGCACAGGGGGGTTCCCAGCCCGTGGTGCCTGCCTGGGCAGCAGGCAGAGGGGACGTGAGCGGGTTTCACCAGCGTTATCCTGACCCCTGGCTCCACCTTACACCACTATTGGCACTTTCCCTAGACAGTACGCGGAAGCCAGGACAGATTTTAGCATTTTCTCCTCTTCTTGCTGGAAAGGCAACATAGTTAGAGAGGCAGAAACATCAGGTGATATCACAAATGACTTTGTATCGGCCACTGCACTGGCTTGTCACTTGTCGCCAGATACAGAGTTGTTTCCAGTTGTCTCCACTGCTATGGAGGGACTCGGTGACAGAGTAACCCTTTGTTTCAATCACGCCAGCGTGCATCGCTCAGGCTGGCTGATAAAACCAGGATGTTCTAGGTGGCAAGATGTAACGGGGGGGTCTAAATCCTGAGCAAAAAGATGGCTGTGTGTCAGCATTCACTCTGAATTCAGTTACCTCCCCAGCATCATTTCAGCAAACTCTACTTGGGATGTTCCTGCTGGATAAGGAGTGTGGGCTCGGTTCTGAGCAGCACCATATGAAACTGAGAGGTAGGGCAGGCAGATGTACAGCTCCACTGCTTTCGGGGTGGCTCTGGCTGTCAGGTGTCAGTGCTGTCCTGGGCCCCCCCAGCACAGCCCCCCCAGCACAGCCCCCAGCACAGCCCCCACTTTCTACCTTGAGCACCGCACGAGTCACAAAAACTGCCTTGAATTGCAGGAGGAAGACTCGGAACGTCTGAGCGCAGCGTTCGCTTCAATTATGAACCTGATGAATGGAGCCACGAGGGAATGCGAGGTGAGGCTTTGCCCCCCTGCACAGGGGGGTTCCCAGCCTGTGGTGCCTGCCTGGGCAGCGGGCAGAGGGGACGTGAGCAGGTTTCACCAGCGTTATCCTGACCCCTGGCTCCACCTTACACCACTATTGGCACTTTCCCTAGACGGTACGCGGAAGCCAGGACAGATTTTAGCATTTTCTCCTCTTCTTGCTGGAAAGGCAACATAGTTAGAGAGGCAGAAACATCAGGTGATATCACAAATGACTTTGTATCGGCCACCGCACTGGCTTGTCACTTGTCGCCAGATACAGAGTTGTTTCCAGTTGTCTCCACTGCTATGGAGGGACTCGGTGACAGAGTAACCCTTTGTTTCAATCACGCCAGCGTGCATCGCTCAGGCTGGCTGATAAAACCAGGATGTTCTAGGTGGCAAGATGTAACGGGGGGGTCTAAATCCTGAGCAAAAAGATGGCTGTGTGTCAGCATTCACTCTGAATTCAGTTACCTCCCCAGCATCATTTCAGCAAACTCTACTTGGGATGTTCCTGCTGGATAAGGAGTGTGGGCTCGGTTCTGAGCAGCACCATATGAAACTGAGAGGTAGGGCAGGCAGATGTACAGCTCCACTGCTTTCGGGGTGGCTCTGGCTGTCAGGTGTCAGTGCTGTCCTGGGCAGATGGACCAGGAGCCCACCTTCCAGCTCATCCCTGTGGATGCAGCTCTGCCGCCCAACTGCATTGAAGTCTCTGAAACCTCCATCACAGTTTACACCATCTGTGTCCTTCAGGGTTTATCATAATGCAGCAGGGAGCTCACTCTCTGCAGAGTTAATAACAGTGGCTGTCTTCAAATAAAATAGAGAAAACAGTAATTTAACGTGCACCAGTTGATTAGCTCTTAAGTGTTTAACTCCTTCATAATTTCAAAGCACTGCATACACAGTAACCAGTTAATCCTAAAACAGCTCAGTCAGAATTGAGTTTTACACAAGATGAAACAAAAATATAACAGTGCATAGGGACTAATACTCCTAACAGGGCAGAGGATCACAGAATAAGCAGCAAGTGACTTCCACATTTATGCACCAGCCAAGACACTTCAGGCATCTTCTGTGGAGAAGAACAGTCGTAACAGGGGGGTGGGGGAATTCTCAGACCTACAAGTTCACGGGTAAAGTTTACAAAGTACAAATAAAAATCCACAGCCAAACACAACCATTTAGACACTTGAATGCAAACAATTAAAACTGTGATTTAAGATGAGTTGTTTAGAGTTACCAAGAGAACAAAGTTTACCCACATTTCTTACCAAAAGTTTGGTTTAACTTTACTCTGATGTCACGTGAAATAATCCAGCTCATGTCCTGTGACGTATTACAGAATAGGTCAGAGTATTTTATGTATTTGGGGGTGTATCTCTACAGTAAACCACAGTACAAGTGACTAAACCTGTTGATGTTTGCATAACCTCAAGGAATAAAGCACAGCAGTAGATTTGGATATAAGAATTGCTATTTGTCTGATTTTTGTTAAGTTTAGTCTTAACAGTCAGAGACTGGGAAAATATAAGTGAAATAAAATCAGATTTTAATTTTTTTTTTTACTTTTTGATCCCTGTGATCAAAAAGGAAACCTTGGGAGGAGTTCTCTGGTGACAACAGATGGCAGCAGAGATGTACTCAAGTATTTAATTTGCAAGGAGGAAGATTCTAGTACCTTTACTGTGGAGCCAGAAAAGTGCTGCCAAGGACTTAAATACAGTTCTCAAAACCACTATGCTGCTGGTACCAGCCTTGAAAACACTTCAGCTTCTTCACCAGCTCATTTTTCAGTATTAGCACATTCTGGTTTTAGAGCACTGCTCTTGCACATGCTCTGCAGAAGCAGTCTGCACTGGTAAGGCTGCAAAGCACCTAGCTTGCCTATACATCCTGTTAAGGACCCATAAATTATGCCTTCTTCCACAAGAGCTTTTCTTGAAGAGCCTGATCAGGTAGATGTTTCAGAGCATTCCTTCTGATATTTTTATTAATTCAGTTTCGAGGTATCAGAGAGTTCCTTATGTTTTTGTGTTGAGAGACAGGCTTCTAAAGTCAGGGCTGACAGTTTTGTACCACAAGGCAGATGTCCTGTGGACACGGAGGCATTGTTTTCATCCTCACACAAGAACAAACCAGCCAATCAATAAAGAAGGTCAGTAGCTGTGCAGTTCCATTTTTTAATTGTAAAACTGCAGTAGTTGTGAGCATTGCTTTGATGCTTCTCTGCATAATATTCTCTGTTTCTGTTGCTGTCCAGAAGTACTACAGATTCACAGCAGCCTGTAAATGCAAAGAGCATGAAATCAAACACATTTGCAGATATCATGGTAGGCAAACAGGGGAAAGAGAACTGGACTCCTCTGAAGAAGAAGTAAGTATTAATGAAAGGTTATTCCTTCCCTTGCCATGGGACAATTGTTACCCATCTGTGTCTGTGACCCTTGCACTAATGTACGTGGTTTAACATCACGGGTGTATGAACACCTGGACTGATCTGAGCCTTATGTCTGGGGGAAGGCAGAGTAACTTCTAGTGGCACTAGTCAGTGTCATATCAGTCTTTTTGTGGAGGGGAAAATGTCATGGACATAAACCATCCCCTCTCTCAGGGGCTGAATTTGCCTTTTGTGTTGTATCATTGGAAAACAGTTTATTTTTCTTTCCAGAGGACTGAAGCCTCTGTAGCATCTAGTCAAGATCGATCTTGCCAGCAGCGTGTAAGTTTATAGAATACTTTGTTTTTAGACTGAGGTATAGTGTTTATAATTTTGCATCAAGCTGGTAAAAAATTGTGATCAGGTGTGGAGACTTTTTGATGGCACAGAAGATTAACCAGTAGTGCATTCACAATCCTAATGTATGTGTTAGGTGGGCAGCAGAATGGGCATACAGAGACTTGCACAATTGAGTATCTACTTTATATTTTGGACTGGTACAGAATGTCAAAGACTGTGATTAATCTTTAGGCTCTCAGGAATTGCATCAGCAACAATAAGGCAGCAGTTCTAAGTTGTTCTCTCCAAACACATTCCCTGTGCTGAGGGAGGGCATGCAGCAAGGCATGCTTAGCCAGTTATGCTTGGCCCACAAACACTTCTATTCCTCATGGAGATTTAAGCTGCGCTTTTTTTAATTATTATTTTTCAAAGCTTAACACCCCCCACTGCATCAATCTTGGGAACTTATAAGCCACAAAAGATGAGAAACATGGAACCCATGCCACAATACAGATTGGTGGGAGCCCCCTTGTTGTATCGATGTTTTTCCAGGTTTATGTTCAAAACCCTTTAGTTTAGTAACTTTTGGTTTTGTGAGCCGGAGATTGCAGCATGTTGATTATTTCCATTGATGGAAACGTTAGATTAATACTTCTGAGTACGGCAGTTGCTAATTTTTGTATTGACAGAAACATTTTAGGTTTTGTCCATGCTGACTGTATATTTTGAAAAATCTTAGTACAGTTACATGGCAGCTAACAAGTAATTTTTTAACCCACATTTAATGTTTTTATTTTTGAGGAAAATCTAAGATGACAAAACAGTAATGAAACTTTTTCCCCCCACACTTAAGACCAGACAAGCTTCCAAAGACATCTACATTGAAGTTTCTCCTGGCATCTATTCTGTCACAGCAACCTCAGGGGACATGGTGCAACAAACCCACACGGTGGATGTCAGTGCAGGACAAAGTATTGATTTAACTTTTGTTCTGTGATGTTTGTCTCTTGGCAATCATGGGAATAAAATACAAGGCTGTTTTAATGCACATAATGAATTATGTATATTTTTTCCTTGTTAGCACTTTAATAGTATCCTCCCTCTTTGGGACTCCATTTTTATAACCTGTATATTCATTTTCTACTTAATGCAATTATATTCAGCCCACCTTGTACACAGATTTAAAAATATTTGTATATTGTGTGCCTTAAATCCAATTATGTGACCAATTCCAGGTTTTCATGTTTTAAACAAAGATACAATCAGTATAATAAAATACATAATTTAGTCTTTGTGATGTCAGCTTCTTTTATATTAGCCTCAAATAGAATGTCCATCTCATTCTTTACCACAGAGAGCACAAACCATGTGGTATGAACAGGGATGTACTTTAGCTTCTGTGGGCTGGCACTGACTTTATAGCAGCTGGCTCACAATGCATCTGATCTGTCCTATCTGTACTTTTACTATTCTGATAAATACATAAAATGCAAGTGAAATTCACTATCTAGGACCCCAGCTCAGGAAGGTGCTTGAATATGTGTCAAGATATTTAGTATAGGCAGATGAACTATTGACACTTCCAAGTCCTGCCTCTTTGCATGAGCTGCCTTTTTCAGTAGGTGCTAGAGGACCCTGAATTGTCTTCAGTTTCTTGCAGGGAAGAAGTACAGCTGAGCAACTGCACACTACAGCTTGTGGCCAAGTTCATGTGCTTTAAACATGAGTCCCTCTAACAAGACTCCCTGGGTGCTTAGCTCTCCCAAAGGATCCAATTCCATGGTTAGAATTAGTGACATGACCTATATATATTTGTAATCTTTTTGTAGCTGATGGTATTAAGATTTCAGTTAATTTTCATAGGAATATAAAATTCCATTACTTGAAGGCTGGATCTCTAAGTATTGTGGTGTTAATATCTACAGTAACAGCTCCTTTACCCTCTGGCTCCTTTCTCTTTTCTGTTTCAATCCTCAAAAATATATTTTTAACTGTCACCTTGTAACATTTCTCCATGCCTTCTGGCTTTCTACAAAAAGAAATGACTGTGCTGAATTCCTCTGGCTGACTCCAAAGAACTGTAGACAAATTGGAGGTTTATTAGACCCTTGCTGTGCATCTGTTTGGGCTTTTAGTGCTCATTCTAATTTACCTGATCTCTCCAGAATTGTAAAATCAAGTCCAGATAATTAGGAATTTAATGCAACTCCTTGGAGTACTTGAAGTAAAGAATGAGGATGCTGAAATTCGATGTGGGTGGAAATAAAGTTTCTCAGTTATTAAAATTACACAGTTATCCATAAAGATATTCTACAGAGACAGTACCTAAGCCAGAACTTGATTTTCTTAATAAATGTAACACCACTATAGTCTAAGAAGCTTACCTGAAATTTCAGCTCCTGAACTTCATCAGTTGTATGTTTATTGAATTGTGGTTGATCGTGTCTCTCTCTGTCTTGTTGCAAGAGAGCTCTTTGCTGTTGTTCTTTCTCTCTGACGTGGTCTGTATTGCCAAGTTCATTCTCTCCCATGCAAGTCCCTTTATGTTTATCATTTGACTTCGTTTTCTTTCTTGCTATCTTATATCTTTGGTTTTTTGCTACTGCAAAATCTTCTTCCTGGACAACAGAAAACAGATTTCTTGGAAGTCTAGTCTAAAAACAGCATGTAAAAAAAAAAAAGTGTCTTTGTAGCTGCTACTTTTCTGGCTGTAAGAGAGGTGCCTCCCTCACATAGCTTTCACAGTGGTATCATTTCCATGCTAGTACAGTACAATAAGTCCAAAGGGGTTTTGAGAAGCAATAATGCTTTGACCCAAAAAAGTGCTCCTTTAGAAGTCAGGAGGATTTTTGCTGACTACAGTGGGAGGACATTAGCTCCACAGAGAGCCCCTCTGGGAAGCCTGCTCTCTGGTTTGTTGCAAGTTACTTCTGATGCAGCCTGTGTTCCTGAGAAATCTGCCTCGACCATCTTGAGGAGTAACAACGGATCTTCTAGGTTTGTTTTTTTTAAAAAAAAAAAAAAAAAACACAACAAAAAACAAAACTAACAAACAAACCACAACCCAGGGGCTATTATCAGCATATTGTGTCCACTACTGTAATTCATGCTACCTGAGGCTACAATGAAACCACTTGGGTTTCTCCTTAGTTTTACCAAAAGGCAAAGCTGTCACTTCAGGACACAGCTGTGACATTTGCCGACACAGAGCATGTCTGCCTGGAGCTCTATTGGCCTAAAAATTCCTGGGAAATCAATTACAAAGGTGTGTAATTACCATTATTTAAATAATAAAGCAGGAACCATACAGTTAATAGGTTGGCAGGCACTTGCTTAAAATTAAGGAATATAATTGTGAGAATACAAGATACGTTCCAGTATGTTCTCCGTTCACTAAGACATGTCATTAACAGATTTATCTTCTCCTAAAGAAAATCATGCATATTTAGCACATTCAAAGATTTACTCTGCAGTTAGCTCACACTAGCAAGAACATGAAGGTACAGAGGAGCTAGTATTTTATTTTAATTATTAACTGTACCCTGATGCTCTTGTACAGGGCAGTGATTCTGTTCATCCTGCCATTCTCTTTTATCTTCCCCTTGTTCTTGTAAGCTTTTTCCTTCCTCTTTTTTGTCCTTTTTTTAGCATTCATGTTCTCATTCTTCCCCCCCCCGCTAAGTTTTTCTAAAGCAAAAGGGGGCCATGGCCAATTAAAACCAGGCCTAAAAAACAGTGTTGTCATAGCTGTGACACAGTTTGCTTACTCTGTCTCCTAGCTTCAGGGTTAAACTCTTTGCTTCCTGTGAGGAATAAAAGATGATACTGAGTAAAGACTGTTTACTACAAAATCTGCTTTTATCTTTCAGAGATAGAGATCATTACTATCAAGATAGACTGGCAGAGCCCAGCACCTCTCCAGATTGAATCTTTTCATGTGTTTTATTGCTGCTGACAATCATATCTGTCCATTTCAAGGGCCCCTCATGTGGGTTCTTACTTTCATAGGACTTCATTGGGTTGATGTCAGTGGGCATTTGGACAGGTTTCCAAATTGAACTCTGCATTATTGAATGCTCAAGCAGTTAGTGGTATAACTTTTTTCCATTTTACTAAGTATCTTCAGCCCTTCCTTAGGATTTTTGGATTTTTGTTTTGGTTTAATCAGTGAAGAAGTTTCCTGCCTATCACAAAACTGGTGGATGGCCCTAGCAAGCAGTTAGAGTAGCAGTGATGTATTATTTTTCTAGCCAACTTCCAGACCATTATTAAGAATATTTTTTCCATTCAAACAAACCACATGCTATCAATACAGATCACCTTACCTCCAACGAAGGATTGGATTTCTGTTCTCTTAAGATTTCTTTCCTTGTGAGATGCCTTTGGGGAGACTGCTTGATGGTTTTAAACATTGTGCTCCAATTAGTTGGGGCAACATGGGACATGTCCCCAGCAGAGATGGCTTTGTATTCCAGCTTGCCTTTTCTACCTGTGCTGCTGCAACTGCCAAGTCCTGGGAAACAGTAAAATTGTATCTAGGAATGAAACCAGAACTGGAGAAACATTTATTTCAGGACAGAGGAAAATGCACTTTAAGCTTGAAAGGAATTCTGCATGGACTAGCTACAAATGTTAATCAAGATGTTGGCATCATAAAAAATGTAGGAAAACAATGGGGAACAAACTCAGAGAGGGGTATCTATGCTTCCAAATGAAATTAATTGTTCGGGCAGTTCTCTGTTGCATGAGTTGCTAAAAGAAAAGCTAGCATGCAGAATGAGGCAGCAGAAATATTGAGGAGGGGGTACTTCTGTATCAGAGGCTGGTATGCAAATGTATAGTATTTATACCAATAAACTACAGACAAAGTGTCTGCCCAGAACATATTTGCTTTCTTTTTCCTCTGGCTGCTGCTTCCCTGTGGGGTGTTAAAAAGTACCTGAATTACTGGGTTGGGACTTGTGGTCGCTTCTTTTCCAGTATTTCCATCCAGGTCTTGCAGAATCCTTTAGCTGAGACATCTCAAGGCAGCTGGAGCTTGTGTTAACAGCACTGTCCACCACAGTACTCTTAGTGGGGAAAGGCTCCAGGTCCCACTCTAAATCAGAAGATGGGGAAGAGACTGCCACAGCTTCTGCTTCTTCTTGTTTTGGGCCTTGCAGTTCTAGAAGGCATGGAGAGGGCTCACTGCTGGACTCTGTCTCTTTGGTTTTGCTTTGAAAAACCAGAGACCTGGATGGAAGAGGCCACCAGGCATCAACATGGGAATGGCAGTAGCAGATGCACCTTACATATGCTGACAAACAGCATATACAACCACAGTGATAGTGCAAGTGTGGCCAGCATGGGGAACAGAGCAAGCAGTGCTTGGGAAGGCTATGTATAGTACAAGCAGGAATCAGGGCTGGTTTTGGACTACAGGAAGAAACACAAGAGTTAGCATCTGGAGTTCCTCTAGGCTTCACCCTGCTGGTGAAGGGCATGTGGATCATCTCTACAATCCTTTCCCACAGGCTAGGTGGGATCCACAGAGCCACACCCCGTGGGAGTTTCACTTTCTTGTCATTCCAGAACTGGACCATAATTTCTTCATCTTCTGAGGCTGTTAAAGAAAAGGTAAGCAGCCATAAGCAGCTGGCCTGCCTGGGCAGTGCACAGACACAGAACAGGCTTTGTAGCTTTATGCACTTTCTGCTCCTGCCAACTGGCAGGATGAACTATCATCCTTCTCTAGAACACCTCACCATAATGTCACAGAGGGTGGAGTGGGCAGCTAGGGCATCATCAGTGTGAAAAGAGACCTGGCAGCATATTTCCTCCCTATTTGTCAACAGCTGAAGAAGAAAATCTTACTGAGTAACTAACTTGTTATTGCCAAACTTAGCAGTAATGCTCTGGGAAGAGTATTTCATTAAGTCAGTGGAGCTTGACTGTCAGACATGGGAAAAACTAATGAACTGTTGAAATCCCCTACATTTGGGTGATAAAATCACCCCCAGATGTACCATTCAATACAAACATGAGCATTCAAGCACAGATGTGTGCTTCCTGAAAGCTGCCTCACTTGTTTAGCTCATGAAAAGGGCATTGTCCTTCACATGGCAGACACAGCCTTGTCCAAGATGTTGGAAAATAGCATATCCATGGACTTGGAAGACCACATTTTTATGGGTCACAGCTTCCTGAAGGTCATACAGGTGAGGTAACATGCAGATATTCATCAGCAAGTTCCATCAGCTCCTGCAAGCTTTACGTAATGCTGAACTGTAACCTGAATATGGCTGTTTCTCTGGCAGTAGCACCGTGACAGGAGTTTATCCTGGAATTCTCACTCAAGTTCCAGAGCAAGGCAAGAAAAAAGAGGGCAGCTTCTTACCTCGTAAGGGGTCCCTTGTCTCAATGCCCGTGAGGATGGTTCCTGGGCCATACCTAGCCATATCTGGCTCCCAGGGTGCCAGCACTTTGTCTCCAGGGAGCAAGGAGTGCTTCATCCCATTCACGTATTCCAGGATATCATCCTTTGCTGTTTTTTGCACACACAAAGTGTGACTTCCACGTGACACAAGCGGTTTGGCAAACTCTACCAGGAACATACCTCTTTCACTCTGTTACCAGGAACAAAATAATAGTTCCTATGAAAAACAGTCCATAATGTAACTTTCACCAGGAGGCCATTCTGTGGCTCTGTGGCTAGGTTGAAAAACCAAGCAAGCCTGAAGAGTAGTGTGTAGTGTTAGTCTGGCACTGAGACAGGCAGAAATACTTCTGTGAGGCTCACCAGACAGCAGGGTGAGTGAAGCCTATGTACAGATTCACTGCCACGGGGACCTGTATTTTCTTCCCCAAAAGCTACAGAGTGCAACTGGATTTCACAAACCACACTGTTTGCACCAGATACCAAGAGATCCTGAAGCCACTCAGACCTCTTTTTTCAGTCATGCCCTAGTCCTTCCTCATTACATACAACAATATCTCAGCTTCTTGAGGGGACTGTTGGGAATTTATTTATATTTTTTTTAAATTAAAGCCTGTCATGAAGTGTTCCATCAACAATGAAACAACGTGCTTCCCTGTTCTTGAGAGAGAATAGGCTCTTTTTTTCTGTTGAGTTTGAAGTGCTAACAAACTAGCAAATTAAAGCCTTCACTAACTTTTCTGAAAAGACACCAAACTGTTGGTCTATGGCTGACTCAAGCTAGAAATGTGTACATAAAACAATAACAGTTTTTCCATGCTATTGATGGTTATGTGTCTACACACAACAGTAGCTGGCTCACCGCTCACAGTGCCACTCACACTGAGCCTGGCTCAATGCCCAGCACCAGCAGAAGCCAGGAGTCTGCTCTTGCAAGGTGCACAACAACCCTCCTCTCTTTAGCAGGAACGGGGATTTTGGGGGCATCCATCTTCCGCATGAGATGAGGATCCCTGAAACATGCCTACTCACTCCTAGATATTGATGCAGTAAAGGAGGTTGAGCAGAGGAAGGATCTGATTGTTTATAGTTTACTGGTGCTCAAGGCTGTGCTGCCTGCCAGAGGCTCACACAGTGTGCCAGGCACCAAGAGGTGAGAGCAGCCTGGAATCAGGCACATCAGGAGCTTTGTGAATAGACATAGCCACAAGCATCCCTGTCCTGGTGATCTGCTCTCTAATTCATGCACCAGCTGAAATCAAACCTGCTACACTAACCTCTGGTGGCACGTGAGGACTGCTGGTTGGCCGGACACCTCATTGCACATGTGCACAGCTACCACACAGCAACCATCACTCACCTCTATCTCCTCTTTAATTGTGCCATGATAATAAAATCCATCTTGCTCCCTTCTCACCAGCACAGGGACATTGCTGCCTAAGCCCACTGATAGCCCTGAGATGTTCAGCCTCTTCCACGCTGGGCCAGGAGAGGGGAGGCAGCAGCTACTCCATTGGCACCTTGGCACAAAGAAAATGGGTCACTGTAAGAAACAGCCTCTGTAGGTCATGAAAAAAAAATTAAACTTGGAGGATTCAAGAACTGAACCACTCCACCTCATTTCATAGCATTCCCACAGCCCAAAGCATATGGGAAGAAACAGAAAACTTGCTTGTGTTCGGACAATTTCTTGCTCTTCAGTGAATGGTTTTATTCAGATTTGCTTGACTTTAGAAGAAGTGAGCAAGGAGTATGGTGGAATCTTGGGCCAGTTGTACCTGCTCTACCCTCTTTGCTGTTTACACAGCAAGCCACTGCAACCCTTAAGATCAGGAGAAAGGATCCATCTCCAACAGTGTAGGTGCACTCAAGAGTGCTGTAGCTGAGAGTTTACATTGGGACATTCAGGGCACAACAGAAAAGTAGAAAAGTAAACAACAAAGCTGCTGGTTGATGACAGATTCAAGTTCAAAACAGGAAAAATAATCCCCTGTCACAAAGCATTAGGAACATTTACAGAAGACAGCTGCTAATACAAGATGCTTTTATTTATCTAAATAAAATTAGAGGAATGTTTATTTGATAGGAGGTTTACTCAGGCTTTGCTTTTCATAATCTCCAGGGTAGCAAATCACTCATTAATATCATCTAAAAAACTGCCAGTTCAGGGGAGAGGAAAGCTCAAATGATGTTCAGGCTGGTGATTTATTAATCTGACACACCAGCCTGTTTTATCCTATTAAATATAATGAAAAAGAACAAATCACAGACTCAAACAAGAATATGATTTTACCTCTGGGGACTGAGGGGCTCAGTGATCCAGGCAGGATGCACTACGAAAGAGCTCGTGCAGCAGGGGCAGGGGGTAGCAGTGCTAGAGCATGAGAACTTGTCCAGAGCTGGCATAACACTGCAATACCTATGACCCCTGGGCAGGAGCCCTTCCAAATGAGCCATTCTTGCACAAGCAGATAGTTGCAAGACTCAGTCGTGATCTGTTGGTGGAAAAGAGACAGTGTATAGCATTTTTCAACACAAGCAAATGCTTACCAGTGTAGCTCAAGAACTCAGTAGCTTCTATTATTTGTTTATTTTTATTAAAAAGAATTAATTCAAAATATCCAGACTGGCATTTGGTCAGATAAACCCATATTACTGACTTCTGTGATCTTCAGTCACCCAAATCCCAACCTGGCTGAGGGACAGAAACATCCAATGAAACAAGAAATGCTGTGAAAATCCCTAGGAAAGCAATAGCTTCCACCTCCCTCCAACCCTTCTTTCCCTCTGCAACTTCCAGCTCTCGTTTCTTACACGTACACCCCCCTTTAAAGCTTTTTTGTACACAGCCACAGCCAAACCTTCCCTATTTTACAAGTTGATACAGAAACTGCAGCAGAAGTTGACAACCTGAATAAACATGACACTTTTTGAACATTATGCCAGATTACAGTTGCCTGTTACTTGTTTAATTTATAGTGATGTAAGAGGAAATATTTTGATCTTTCAGCTGCCCTATCATGTTTTATAACAGTAGGATTATGACTTGCCATAAGAAAAAGAGAGATGCTTGAATTTGTCACAACTATTCAGAGGCTGTCACAGTGAGATGCGATGTGATGCCATCTCTGTTAATCTGACAAGATGCAAAAGGTAAGCTTTCATTTCTTTTTTAAAAAATTTTTAATATTGCTTAGAAATGTTCAGGGTAAAATTTCCATGGAAATTCAACTGCATAAAATTTAAATGCCCAATTTCTCTTACAAAACACAGTTTAAGCACTAAGTTTAAATGTTATTTTGTCTCTTATCTAAGAGATATGACCTTCTTATGAGGATTCCCAGATGTAATTTCAGAAAACTAGCACACCAAACCCAGCAAAAAGAGTGGACTAACTGCTGCAAAGCACTGACAAAGGTAAATATGCAATACTTCAGTTTTGGGGTTTTAATGGGTAGTTCAACACAGCAATGTTTTAAACTTACCAGCTATTGACAGCACCATATCTGGTTGATTTGGATTTATTCACAAAGCAGAAATCTTGTCCCACTGCCTGTTTGACCTGAGAAGCGATTTGCTGCCAGTGTTTCCTAGTTGCTATGGAGGTTGCCACAGCCATTACTAGCAGGATTGGACACCCTGACCTCACTGGTTAAAAACCAGTGACTAGAGAGAGGACCACTTGTCTGCCACACATCTGCTCAACCTTCAGCTTTCCTTGTTGATCTGTATATTGCATTGAAAGCCTGCAGGGACAGAGAAGGGATTGTAAGAGGGCAGAATGTCCTCTAGACTGCCTGTTACTGCAGGGCAGAAAATAGCATTGTACAGAGTACAGATTTAGGGAAAAAAGCCCACAACCATAGGGTGTGACAAATGAGTTGGTTTGAAATGAGGGCAGAAAGGTTGAAGCTCAGACAAACTGAGGTCAAATCACTTTAGAAATAGCTTCCCTTTTCAACATAAAATGGAAGGAATAATGAATTCTACAGACTTTGCACTCTTCCCTGCAAAGAGTGTATCAAAACCATGCCAGAGTACAGTGCAGAAATCTACCTGTTCATCTCTGCTGTGATCCTTAATCTTCATTTTCTCCTTAACAAATGTTAACTCTTTTGGGAGGGGGGAGGAATACTTAATTGCATTTCATTTCATAGGCATTTTTCAATTCACTGCTATAAAAAAAAAAAGGTAACTGAGGGGATGATTGCAATTAGGGACAGGGACACAACACTTAGGAAGTCTGTAAGCATTTTCTGTACATTCTGCTGCACCCACAGACTGCTGTCATGCTGCCAGCAGAATTGTTCTTTAATATCAATAACACAATTCCCTTACATGGAGCAAATAAGAATATTTTGCCAGTTATGAGCTAAACTCTCATCACCATCTTCACATAAATCTAAGCTTTTAGCTGAAGTCAATAGTACAGAAGAACAGGTGGGGACGACCACCCCAGACCTTAATCATTATCACTGAAAGGCCCAAAAAATTTGTGTTGCAGGATTATTCCTCCTCCCCCCCCCCGCCAAGGCCAAGATGTTGTCAACCTTCCTTATACTCTGTGTTGTGTGAGAGCAGACCTAGTCAATTTTTAAATAAAAATAGGCTATGTCAACAGTTTTAATGGGATTAAATACTCATTAATAACAAAAGGATGGAACAGCAGTCGCAAGACATTATGCTCTTCCTGTGTTCAGCAACTGTGCTTCAGAGAGCTGCTCATCTCTTTTATTTTCCCCCTTTAAAACTAAGTTATCCTTTCTGTTGGCATCTAACAACATTCCTGGGAACATTCAATAAGACCTTTTGAGAGATACACTGGCAATTAGACCAAAAAACTTTTAAGCAGGTGCATGTGAGAGTAAACCAGAAACATTACAGAAAATGAGAGGAATCTCAGTTGCATCAGTGAAAAGATTTTATTTTAAAGCAGGCAGGCTGTGACAATACATGCAGTTACTTCACATGTATAGGTATTATTTTTTTTGTTTGGTGACCATTTTAGAAATATTTTCCAATTTCCATGAAATAACTGTCTTGGAACATTCAGATATGGTTTCCCAATTGTCTCTCTGTATCTAAGTGTAGTTACTATCTGCAAAAATAAAATTCTGTGGGCTGACACTAAAACACACGCTATGATCAGCTCCTAAGATGTGCCAGGAGTATCATCAATATAGTGGCTACTAAGTTCCCAAACAGGATACCTTCTGCTTCATTTGGAATGGTTTAGATCGCTTTCATAAACTGATTTTGTTTGTTAATTGCTTTAGGTGCTTGGCTTGTCTCCATGACATTTTCTTCTGCCACCACAGAATCACTGTACAGCACAGACTGTAGGTAGCTGATGTATTTTATTGCAGCACGAAGTGTCTCTACTTTGCTGAGCCGTTTCTCCAAGTATTCCTTAGGTAGGTGATGCCTCAGTTTAGCATAACCTTCATTGACACATTTAACCCTGTGCCTTTCCCTCTCATTCCTCTTCCTGATGAAAGCTGGCCCGTAGGAGTACTCACTTCTGCGGTAACTGGAATGGGGCATCTGGTAGGGAAAGGTGCAGGGCTCACTGTAGAAGTTCTCCACTATCAGATGCTCAGACATAAAAGGAAGGAATGACAGATCTTCAGAGCAAGAGAACTGGTTTGGTGTTTCTGGGTACACATGGAATGCAACTTTTGGGTTGGCACATGAAGGCCTAGCCAGCTGTACGTGCTGAGTCTCAGTACAGATGGACAACTTGTCCATGAGGTTACGGTAGTTTCTGACATCCATCAGGTTCTGCATTTATCCTGGAAATGCATAATTAAAAAAATGTTTTAGCAACTCATATGAACTGTAGAAAAACTGCACCCAGACTTACCAATGCTTGGCATTACTGGCATTTTCCAGGAGAGACTTCTAATGTGATTTTTCAGAATGGTGTTGGAAGATCATTACGTAGAGCAATGTCCCATTAGAAGATGCAAGAAGGTGCAAGTCAGCAACTGGTTAAAAACATTCACAACAGATCTTAAGAAAATAAAGCCACTAAAGCTTCCTAAAGGAAACAGCAGTCACCTTTCACTTCAGCTTTAGAAATTAAGATCTACCTTTATATACCCACATGGGTATAGCTTGTTTTGAATCCTCCAAAACTTACACCTCTATACAATAAACAGAGCAGGCCAACATCTGAGCCATTCTCTCCACTCTCTTCTCCTGCCTGAAAAAAATTTAACCTACAATTCCATAACAGACTCCTTATGTGTACCAAAAAGCCTTCATAGACAAGTTACTTTTTCTCTCTATTCATTTGATGTCTCTTTCACCACATTATCTTAATTAGATAGAAAACCTGTGCAGAGAATGGATCTTAACCTACATTTTACATCTGTGAAGCTTCAAATCCATTCCACATACAAATTTTTACAAGAAGTTTGTAGGATTCATTTCTGCAAAGCCTGACATCTCTTTGGGTCCTCATGCTGCTTCTGCACTCACCTACATGTTAAACACATACACAAAATAGTTAATACAGTCCCACTGCCATGAATTATGAAATTATTAATGTATCAATGTAAAAAAATGCACATCCTGATAAAATTGTTCCAACTGTAAGTTATTTTACTAAGAAGGGACTGCACATAGTGGTAGCAGCACTGCTAGAAGCCTATTAACTCAGACTGGCCAACTAGCACCATATGCCCTCTCTTCAGAGCAGCACTACAGCAGGCTCAACTAATCAAATCACCCTTATATATTTATTAGAAAGACAACCTTGCAGTGTTTTATAAGTAGCCTACAAGAAAGCTGAGGAGGGACTTTTACAACAGCATGTAACCAGAGGACAAGAGGTAATGGATCTAAACTGGAAGAGGGGAGATTTAGGTTACACATTATGAGGAAATTCTTTAGTGTGAGGGTGGTGAGACACTGGAACAGGTTGCCCTGGGAAGCTGTGGAAGCCCCATCCCTGGAAGTGCTCAAGGCCAGATCATATGGGGCTTGGAGCAAACTGGTCTAGTGGGAGGTGTCCCTGCCCACACAGGGGTGCTTGAACTAGATGGTCTTTAATATCCCTTCCAACCCAAACCGTAAGTTACATTATAGTGCCTTCCCAAAATCATTATTGAAATAGCTAAATAGCAGCATAACTGTAATGATTGTTACCTAATAGCTCCTTGAAAATAAATTCTAAACAAATATTTCATTTTTAAAGAATTACCGTGAACCATCCTCACTGACTGCAAGGAACACTTGCGTACACAGAATCTATCAAAAATGCTCTTACTCACCATCCACTTCTACATCTGTACATTGCTGTCTAACTCACTTAGGTTATATTATACCCTCTAGAAAGGAAAACACACCTGAATATTACATTAAGCTACTAGAAACATCTAAATTCCATACTCACAAAAACCTATGAAAGCTTCAAACATCTGGACCTCTGTTTCATAAAAGAAATGAGATCCTCTTAATACTTCACAAAACTATGGGTGTATTTTAATGTTTTCTAATTATTTCATCCCTGCCATGCTTAATACAACATTTTTACCCTGTATGGAGCTATCCTCACAACACATTCTACCAAAATGCCTCTGTATTCAGTGTTGTCTCTTTTTCTAATGCAAATAGGTCTCAGAACAAAAAACCTCTTAGTTAAGAATTTATAGCATGCTGTTAGATAAGAGAGAAAGTCACACATTTTAAACAGGTAATTCTGTAGGTTGGCTGAAAGCATGAGCACATCAATTTTACATTAATATATATGTAGAAAATCAGAGGTGAATATATACACTCAACATAAAATTAGTATATAGCCATCTTTCCCTTGTCTAGTTATACAGCTTGGATTATTGTCTAAAAACTTTCTACTGCTAATGTCTTAAAAACATTGAGGAACAGTCTGTTACATCACAAAAAAAACTTTATAGCACAACCACTACAGAGCAAGAAACCAAAACCAACACAACCCCTCGAGAAAAGACACTTGCAGTGTTTGTTGCTTAGTACTGACACTTTTGCTGCATAGGAGCATCACATAAACCAGTTACCTGGTTCCTTACTACCTGCACAAAGTGCAAACTGCAAGCGTCCAGATTGTTTTCCTTTTAGAGACTCACCAATCTCCAGATGGAAGTCCAAGGAAACAAGATGTGCTATTTTAAGACTGATGAAATACCTGAATGAGACCAAAAAAAAGTTAACATTCCACTTTCCTCACACCTTATTAAATAAGAGATATTAAAAAAGCCACGGAAGGATTGTTACTGAATAGCTGGAGGAAGTGATTAACAAAAACATTGACATCCAGTGAAGCTCAGCTGCTAGATACACCAACACCCAAGTCTCTTACCTGAATTATGTAGCTTGTCCTGCTGAGTCAATGACTGCTGCAATTTATAGTCAACTGGCAACATGCAAAGTTGCTTACAGTTAGGTCCGCTCATTTCTGGTTTGGCTTTTCCACCCACACCACAGCTATGATGGCAACAAAACTTGGCATTAAGGGTTAGAAATTTTCAAACTGTATTGAACACAACAAGATTACCTGAAAAAAGTAATCAAGCAGGTACTTTAATTCCTGTATGTATTCTGTTACAGCTTACTAAAGCAGTATCCTCATTTATTGGCATTTCATCCTTTAATGTCTAAATATAACAATCAGCTAGAATTTAGTTAGTTACCATCACAGCATAAGCAAGATAATTCTCATAGCTTCCATTTTAAACACAGAAAATCAGCAATTATTTAGAATAAATTTGCAAAGGATTTGTCTCCAGACTACAGGTGAGGACACATACTACTTAGCTTAACACTCTCAAATTTAATATTCATTACATCTGTAATTCAGGGAAATTCCTATAGTGTTAAGAAGTATTACACCATATAAAAGGTTTCTAATAAAACATTTACGGAGGTAGACAAGGCAAAATTTTGAAAAAGTCATCAGTAGCAAGACAATTTAAAGTTTTGCTTAAACTTAGAAACACTATATGAAGCAGTCTGCATAATCATATATATATATTTAGATTAGATATAGCAGTACATAGCTGTCCAATTGCACAGGTGCAAGGAAATAGGACATCTAACTTCAAACCTCCTACATTTTACAGGATTACCTTGACAGTTTAGACTATCTCACTATTTGGCCCTTCTATTGATCAAAGTAAAACCGCAAAAAAAATCAAAAACCAAACCAGTTTAGCTTAAAACTTTCAGAAGACATACAAGATAATAAACAATTTATTGACTACCGTGAGAGCTACATACATCCAGTCTTGTCTTCTTTGTACTGTCAGTCATCAGAGAAAGCACTCTGCTTCTGCTGCCCTTGGGTGCAGCCACCACGATGCTGTACCATGCATCCTCCTTCCCATGCCAGCTTCAGGCTTCACCAGAAAGGCAGCCAAAAGGTACATCTTCTAGAACTGGTAAATTGGCATGTCTTCAACAAACAAGTTAAGTTACTTTTCATTAGGGGACCCTAGGCACATCACTTTCATAACCAGTTGACTTATCAGGATGGGATGTCAAACTGGTAACAAAAACCAAGTCTAGATTTTTTACTTATACCCTGCATCTGCAAAAGAGCTGCAGTTAGGGCAAATGCTATTCTTGGGCAACTATGACCCCAGAACTATGTGTGCAGGTACAGTTTATATACCACGCTCCTCTGTTTCCTAAGCTGTGGGGCAAGCAAGAACTGCACCTGACAACACATAGTGCTGCTCCTTGCAACATTTCCTTCCATGCTGAAACTGAACTACAAGACAATATTATAACTACACATGGATAGCTAAATTGGAGCTATGGATTAAAAAGCTTTTTTTAATTAGCAATTTGGTGAGCCTTTCTTTCCTACAAGCATTGAACAAGTGCATATTTCTACTCTGAAGCACTTTCAGAGATGTGCTTCTATACATGGAATGCAAATGCAGAGTAAAGGCAGAGAAAAATGATGACATACAGATAATGCAGATCTGTTTCTCAAAAATCAGTTTTATCTTTAATTGTTACATTCCAAAGGGGATATATGAAAGTCAGTTATCTAGCAACTGTGTACCTCTTAAGAGAGATAAGTACAGAATCACAGATAAAAAAATACACCCAACTCCCAAGACAACAGGTGCTAGAGAAAGTATGTGCCTTACACAATCAATCCAGACAAATGCAGAAAGATTTTTTTAATAAATATTTCATCATATACTAACTCCTGAGACTTTACCCATGAAAAGAAAGGGAGAAAATCTTTTAAAGAGATATCATACACATACAATATATTAAGCTATTAAATCAAAATAGAACAAAATGCCAACACTGTCTTGATATGCACTGCATTTGAGTTTATCTACATCACAGTACTTTCAATATGCAGCTTAAAGAGTCAGTGTCCACTTAAGCTTTGCCTTAGATCTGCAAACATCACTTGACATACAAGCATCTTGAAAGTATGAGTGCAAGAAACTAAATGATGAATAAAGCTAATCAGGATTTCATTCTCTGATGTGAACACTACACTGCAAGATTGAGATTTCCAGTACCTAGCATTAGTGAGCAGAAAATCCAAGCATATTTACAAAAGGTCTTTACATAAAGTGATTAGTGAGTTACAAGTAATTACTGTGTTACCAGGTATTTTTAACCACATAAATAGGAGAGAAATATATAGTTAAAAACCACCATCAAGTCACAACTGTAAATAAGGTACCACAGCGGCAACCCAAGGTATTTTAGGGTTTTATTTCTTTTCAGTTTTGTTAGTAAAAGCCATTTGAAAGTGTAAAGATTTTAGCATTTGGTTAACTCATCTTTTTAAACTGCTTCCACTCCAACACATTCCTTCAAAGTTCAAATATGTTTGTTGGGTTTTTTTGTTTTAAATCAATAATAAGCCATTCAAGAAAACCCTTCCAAATTGTCAGGAAGACCTAGTTCTCAAACAGTCCACTTTATTTCCCAGGAGTTATTTAATGAGACTCAGTTAACTCAGCACAACATGACGGTCGAAGACAGATTTGCGTTGCTCCTGGACCTGCAGCTTCCAGCGCTGCTGAGCATACTCCACCTTGTTCAACACGTTGGCGCGGCTTCGAGAACGAGCCAACACATCATGAGCATTTGCAAAAGGCTGGTGGTCCTGGAATGGCAAAAATTATTCCTTAGATCTCAACGATTCCACTGAGCAATTAGACTTTTTTGTTGTTACACTCCAAAGGATGTGGGTGTGAGGGGGTTGGTTTTGGTTTTTTTAAGGTAAACAGGCTGTTCCAACAAGCTGGTAAGAAACAACCACCAAGCAAGTTCTTGACTCATTAGGGACTGTACCTTAATATCTCATTCAAAGTAATTTCCACAGGTTTCCCAAGCAGACCAAATTTAATTGTACTGTCAAGACAATTACCTGCTACTCAGACATCATAGGCAGCTGCAAGACTGGAAACACCATCTTGCACCATTAGCAGGTGATGGGACAGAAGCCTAGAACAGATGTAGGTGCTAGGAGCCTTCTGTTACTACTGTGACTGCACTTCACTTTAAAACTGAATTGAAGAGTCAATTGTCTGCCAGCTCGTGGCCACTTATCAATAGGCAGTTCAGGATGTTCTCACACAGCTTCTATATAAAACCAACACACTGATGTTTACCAAACTAAACCTATTGTACTGAGCTGTCTAAAAGCAAAAGTGTCAATACAGCTGCTTAGATGACAGAGCTTAACAATAACTGAGCGCTTGTTTAATATTTACTGTTTTCTAACAGTACCTGCAAAGCTTTATTTTTTTATCATAACTATAACCAAGTTGTAAACTGTAAGAGTTGAACCTGAACTACTTATTTGTTATCAAACTGCTTTGGACAAATGCATGTTGCTAACGCTATGTCAGACAGCCTCATATAAAGAATGCAAAATGAAAAATAACAGAATTATGTCCTGTGTTAAATAACTGCCTTTTTTGTATGTCTGCACTTCATACTCTTTTTTTTTTTTCCCCCAGAACACTTTTGAAGACATTTACACTAATGGATACTTTGTGACATGACCGCATAAGAGCAGCTCAATTATGATTTTTAGTAGCACAGAAATTATTATTAATTATACAAGTCTCAAAGCCAAACAGGAGCCTCACTTGGCTAAGAGAACAAGAGACAATCCCTGACCCAAAAAGCTATAATCTCACCACAAAAAAAAAATGAGGCAGCTGGATATACCTAGAACAGGAAGTTAACAGAAGACAAATGACTTAATTCACAGGAGAACCAAATCACAATAGCAACACGTTTCTACAATACAATAAATGGTTGAAGGGGAGCACAGGACAAGCTAGGTGGTAATGCCTTTCCTGATAAATAGCAATCTCATCTCAAAGGCCAGCTACTGTCAATTTCTATGTAGACAAGAGGGGAAAAAAAGAATTTAAGAGGAAAGAGGTCTATGGAAGCAGCTGATATTCACCAGTGGCAGCTGAAGAAAGAGCAAATATACTGCCTGAAATTCAGCAACAAAATGGATGCACATGGTATTTCCAAAGTGCAACAAGGATCAATATCTCAAGGACTTGCAAGAGGGACAGCAAGGATGGGGATAATACAAGAGGGACCTTTAATTATTTCACATTCATTGTCACAGAAGGAAGATAAAGCAGAAAGGAGCACCATGAACTAAGCAAGGATCTGAAGTGCTTTTTGTTTGAAGTGCTACTGCGATATAAGCACTAGTGACTCCACAAGCACAGGTAACAGTAACTTGTCACACCAAAAACAACCTCGAGAAATTGAGTGCAGTTCACATTAAAATCTGCAGGTACAGAGCATAACAACTTATAGCTTTTAACACTTCTGATGCCTCCAGATCAATGAAGCCACTGAAATGACAGGCAGCCACAGGCAGCCAGAATCACAGGGCTTTTAAACAGGTTTTAGGAAGTATTACGGTCATAATTTTATTTCACCAAGAATAAACTTACTTATCTCCTCTTATTAGCTTCCTGTTTATTTGAATGACTGTAGAAAATATTCTTATAAATTCTACTGTAAGACACTAGTAAATGTTGTAAATCTTTTTAACTACCTCCCCTCTACTTCCACAGTAATGAAGTACTCATGTCTGCTGAAAGGCTTAGGTTAAGCAGACAGCAATCTTCCCAATTCATACTCTGGGCTGGTTTCAGAAATTCTTACTAAGGTTACACCCCATCTGAAGAACACTTCACCAGTAAAAGCAGCACTGCTTAAGGGCTCAATATAGAAAGCACACTGATGCTGAGATTTCAGAATTGTTTTATCAGTTTGTGTGGTTCAATGCTGACACTTTACCAACAATCCAGCTGCCATTTCAGAAAGCTTTCCCCGCAGTACTTTACAGCAACACCTCTCCCAGGCATGCCAATTCCCCAGGCTCAGAGGCACACAGATCCACCAGATCCAGAGCCATAGTTTGTATTTGTACACTATTCTAAGTCCCCCTTTCCATACACAGATGACCTACTCCCATCGACCACTGCTCCTTATCCACACAGATCAGGTACTGAACTGTCTCACCCTTATCACTACAAGATTTCATAAGATCTTACATTCCCTTCTTGGAATGGCACCAGAGACAATTTTGTTCCATTCCATTAGAAGTCAGAAACACTGTGTTGGACACTAGGAAGACCCGTAATGACAGGAAACTGAATAACTAATGGACAACTCCACTTTTCCTTCCAAAGAAGGCTGTTCTGATATGTTGGATCTGCTTTCTAGCTGTAGTACTAAAAAATTATTTGAGCATCAATCCCCATTTTGCTTCACTATAGTAATTTCTTCTTTAATTTTAACATCAACAAATCAAGCTGGAACAACAGAAAATGCAACTCCTCTACCTTCTTTTTGTAGAGAGAATCTGCATAAATGTGATAACTAGCAAGACTGTATGGATCAAACACTAGAGAAGTTGCACTTCCTATATATGTTTAACTCCATTCCTACTCTGTTTCTTCTCTGAGAAAACAATCTGTGTCTAGAGCTGGGATTACTGAAGCAGACCTCATCTTACTACTTTCTAGCCCAGTGAAAAATGGAACAGTGGCTTCACAGAAGTCATCTCACAGCTTTCTTTTCCTCTTGCTTCAGGAAAAGCATTTACACCACCTGGCAAAAAAAAAAGCTGCTCATCCCCAATAGTTCTTTAACAACTAATTATCCCAATCTTTATGTTACCTAAGTACAGAAACACTCTGGTGAACTCACCCCAATGTCTTCATCACTTTGTATGAGCTGTGAATGCCCAAATAGACGTCTCTTCAGTATAGGTTCCACCAGTGTAAGGTACACCATGTACAGGAGCAGTAGGCCCAAAATAGACAGGTATATGATGATTGTAACCTACACAATGCAAGCACAGTTTATGCCAAAATGGTGACATTACCCCCCACAATCTACCAGCAGGCAGCAAGGAACAAAAGAAGAGTACATGCAAAATCTGTGATGAACCTGTCAGTGTTTGGTAGTGACACCAGATGACTTAACACCCACAGAAACAAAAACACCAAAATACAACCTGGTATTAAAAGGGCTTCGGAAAGCCAGCTTGAAACAGTTTCTCTTTGTGAGGCCTTGCTAAAAATCTTATGCAATCCTGCTTAAAACAACTTGGTGTTATAAATCTCACCTTAACCAAGACAACTGTTCAGTTTGGCCATTAAACTGGGGTGACAAATTTGAGGGGTGCCATTCTCTAGCACAGATCTACATTTAAGCAGTCACCAAGAAAAAATGGGAAGGGAAAAAGAAATACCAAGATTCTAAAAGACCAAAAAAAGGAGTCTGTGTTACAAAATAAGAAATTATGCACTGCACAATCTATTCACACCTGTCTAGGGCTCAATGGCTCTAACAGGATAAGAACATGAAGAATAAAAAAAAACAAAAATCTGTTAGAGCAAACATAGACAATTTTGCTCTTTTTAGCTTGCCAAGATATAAAGAAAATTTGTAATAAGCAAGTAAGACAGCTGAATAAAAAGAGGCCCCCTAAAATAACAACAAATGCAGAGTCCAAAGCTTGGGAAAAAAAAAGTTGAATCTTAGGCTACTTTAGAAAAATCTTCCCTTGAAAAAGAATGTTTCTCTAAAAGGCAGACATATTTCTTAATCAGTTGAAACATTTAATATATGCCAACAGAACTATATTGTTTACCTTAATTGTGACAGAGCTTCTCTCTTCGTATTTGCACTCACAACGTAAACAGTACGCTTCTACATCAGGTCCAGGGACAGGCATAGGCTCAACCACATGAAGACAGTCACTGAAGACAGAGAGAAACTGCTCAGTCAGTTTTCAGACGGTTTTAGCTTACCTGTTCCATTACACATGCAGACTCCAGCTGCATGGCCTGAGAAACTACCTTTAAGTTCAGCCGTTCCTAATTATAGATATCCAATATTTTAAAAATAAATAACTCACTACTCCACAATTATTTTACTTAAACAAGAAATTCAGCTATTCACAAGCTGCTGAACATGACTTTTCTTTGTAACTCAATAAGATGTTAATTTTTCATTGAAAATATTAAAGCTGTTAGTGTAACAAGTTCAAGGATGTGAATCCCTGCATGAATGCATCATTTGACCCTGACCTCATGGATGAAAGTAAACTCCAGCTATACAGTTCTTTCTTCATCATACTCAAAAGAGCCTTATTCTATCCTTCCACTGTCTGAAGGGAGATTAACCTCACTGGTGTTCATGAACAGAAGGTCTTGTTTTCTCACCATCACAAGTTACAGGCATTGAAAGGAAAAAAAAAAAGTCAGATGGGTTGTTTCTCCAAGCTACAAGACAGTGAATGAGAAGCATTCAGTTTTCAGCACCAGACCCAGATGCAAAAGCGTAAGTTGACTTAAAAGATTACAAAATATAAGTAAGTCCCATGCCAAAGAATGTGGCTGACAATCTTATCATAGAATCATAGAATAGTTAAGGTTGGAAGAGACCTTAAAGATCATAAGGTTCCAACCCCCCTGCTATGAACAGGGACACCTCCCGCTAGACCAGGCTGCACAAAGCCTCATCCAACCTGGCCTTAAACACCTCCAGGGAGGGGGCTTCCACAACCCCCCTGGGCAACCTATCCTAGTGGCTTACTACCCTCATGATGAAGAATTTCTTCCTGATGTCTAACTCAAATCCACCCTTTTTCAGCTTAAAACCTTACCTTTTGTACTATCACTACCTTCTCTGGTATAAAGCCCCTCCCCAGCTTTCCTGTAGCCCCTTCAGGTACTGGAAGGTGCTATAAGGTCTCCCTGGAGCCTTCTCTTCTCCAGACTGAACAGCCCCAACTCCCTCAGCCTGTCTTCATAGCAGAGGTGCTCCAGCCCTTAATCACACTCTATAATACCACAGCACTAAAATTCAGTTGTCATGAGACAACTGCTTCCACCAATAACTTATGTAGTTTTGGTCTTTTTGCTGAGTTCAGTTGTTCAGCGTGCACATCCCAGGACCTCTGCAGAGCACGGACAGAACAAAAATCATGTTTTCCTTTATCCTGGTTAGCTCAATGTTAGCACAGTCAGAGCAGGTAACCAAACAAAATTCCTGAAGTGACAGCAGCAGCCTAAGACTAAACACTCTACTGGGATAGATTACAATGCTGCAAACATGGCCAGACACCAACTCATCTCTGTTCTCTTCGTGCTTCTTCTTCATAACTGAAACTATGGACTGTCAAGTCACATCCTCTGGAGGAGGGTGGAAGGCTTATTTTTCTCATTTATTTGAAATTAGAATTACATTCTCCTCTGTGGAGGAGTGCAGCATTCGAGCTACAAAATGAAAAATACATACAACTTCCAACCTACACAATTTCTGTTCACAGGATTGACAGCTTGTACCATTATGCAGCACAAGTATAGCAGAAAGCTTCTATGCTGCTTAAGAACAACAGTAAGTCTGTTAGTGTGAATATCACCCTTTTTTTCCTCTCTAGTTGTTTCAAGTTGCTAGGAAGTTTAAAATCTACCAGAACCATAGAATTTTGATTATGTGTTTCCCTAACTGCAAATCCCTGGCAATTTTAGCAAAAAATGTAGAAGAGGCAGATGCTTTTCTAAAAGATTTTCCCACTCAACTGCCTCTACATTACAGCTGCTTCTTTGTTCCCACAGTAATAGCACCAGGGAAGCAGTTCTTCCAAGGCAAGCTAGGCTAGTCAGTAGAGCAGCTTCTGCACAGACAGATTTCCATATCATTCAGCTTGTAGCCAGAGTGTCCTCTCTCCCTTCACGTCCACGGCAGTCAGCCTCTCGGGGAATGGTGTTATTGGTATTAAAGTGTCCCAGTCCATATTGATGTTGTGGTATAATGTACTGGTTGCCAGTCTGAAGCCAAAGAACAGACCACTTCAAGTGAAAGAACATCAGCATCTAAATAGGAGTCTCATGATGCACATTACAGGTTCAACATTAAAATTTAACTTTTCATTTTACATCCAAACAAGTCAGCAGTAAGTGGTCATTATACTGTACATAATTCATAAAGACTCTAAAAATTGATCTGGCTCATGTCTCATGAGATTTAAATTGCTAAAGGATGGTGAACATCAGCCAGTTCTATTCAATAACAAGTCACTTGCGCTGATGCATTAGTCAAAGCACAGCATAAATTTGTCGATGTTAATTGCACATAAACTAGCAATCAAGCCTTTCAGAAGTGGTAAGAAGACATCTCAAAACAGAAGATCAAAGCCATAAAATGTTCCCAGATGGTCACCTAGAAATAATCTCAACAATACAAGATTTAAGATAGGAAAACAAATTTTTTCTGTGTGCATCAGTATCTGTCACCATAAAATCAGCCAAACCTCCAAAGACAAGTTTTCCTTCTATCAGTACCAATATTGATTTAAAGGGAAAAAGGGTCTTTTCTGCTAGTTAGGCACACACCAAGCAGCACCCACTGAAAAAAAACCCCACAAACCAAAACAATTTAGTTTGCAAAGCAGTAGTGAACAACAAAACCAGTTAACACTGCTACTCTCACGTCTGCTGCAGCTGAAATTCTCCCAGTATGTTTCATCACTGCAATTAAATTTGTCATAGTAGGACTGAGGTTAAGTTAATCATGTGGAACAAAAATAGTAATTTCAGTTGGGCAGTACATTTTATGTTGATTAGTTTAGATTGAAATTTACAGTGTTGTTTCTCACAGTTCTCCTGTAAGTAATTGAATAAGTCAAGGCACAGCTCTAGGCATATCTGTATCACTAATTTTATTCCTATGACTTTTGTGGGCCTACTCAGGGGCATGAAATTTTCATAATCAAGATGCCAATCTGCTGCTACTGGTCAGCCTGAAAAGTCTTTTATAAACTCTTAACGTAACTGAAGAAAAGTCAATACATCAAGAAGTACATAATGTTTTTGTAAGCTGATCCAAAAAGGCTCTGAGCACTTCCAGTATTGATGCAACTCAAAAACATGGTGTTTTACGTGTGTGATTCACACAGACAACGGTATTAAGGTGAAATTACACAAGGGAGTTATGCCAATGTAACAAATCACTGCCATCTTTTCTTCCCCAGTTCCTCATCCCTGGCCAGGCACATCAGTCCTCAGCTTGGAGAGGAGTCTGACAAATGCCATAGCTGGTCAAAACAATACAATAGAGCAAGTTGCTGGGCCACAGACGTAAAACCTCTCTCCCTCTGAAAAATAATGGCTCAGGCTGTGTCATACAACTGCACTCTCTGGTTGCAACTCTGAGGAGCAGAAATCTCCAGAAACAATTGTCTCTAAATGACAGGATGAGTTTCAAGAGTGGAGAAAGAGGTGACAATACTCCCAAGTTCCAAGGCTCTCCCTTGCCTTTAGGCCATTTCAAATCACTGAATTCAAATTACCCTCTCTCCTCTTCTGCTACTTCCAAGTCTAAATAAGTAACAAAAGCAAGCAAACCAAAACAGAAAACTGGGCAAAAAGTATGGATTTCAAGTCTTGCCCCTTGCTCGAGCGTTGAATTCTGGAGAACTTTTAGAAGAAAAGTTCCAGTAAGTCAAGCAAGAGATGGAATTTCTCCTGGCACCACCAGAGGATATTCACATATAATCACTATGGAACAAGTCTTCAACGAGTAAAACTCATTCTAATTTTTTATGCCACACACACTCACCAGTCTTTCTGTGAAACATTTTTGTTGAAAATATTGCCCGAATGGTCTTTGTAAGGAGGGCAGATGCATTTACATCGAACATCCTCAGAATTCTGTAAAGTAAAGAAGATGCTTAGATCAGATCATCAGGAGTAACCATAACAGGATACAGAAAGCACTCTGCACATAATGCATCAAAGACTTAACACAAACTACTTGCAAATATCTTAGAACAGTCTTACTCAGGGTTTCCTTCAAGTTTGAGAACTACCCTTGAAATTACTAAGCAAGCAAAGCAGTCTGTCAAGCTGTTATTTTAGATAGTAAACAAGTTCTTAATGAGAAAAATCTGGAGCATAAGTTCACTCTTCTTTTTTAAGAACACATCTTCAGAAGTTACTGATGTTGACAGACTCAACTATTCAAGCTATAAGGAGAGCTGTATAACAGACACAGTGACAAGCTTAAAACAAATAGAAGAATAGTAACCCCAGAAGGAGGCTTCAAAGAAATCTCTGTGGATAATTCTGTCCTCCCAGGCCATAAGAGAAACAAATCTGTAAGGAAAACTGCGAGAGGGACTAGTACAACCTACAGTCCTCTTCTCTTAAACAGCAGCAGAATGTATAAGGCAGAGAGAAAAGTACAAAACAGGAATTCCAAATGAAGGAAAGGTGAAAAATTATGGAAACTTACAAAAGCAAGTTTTAGAAAAACAAGTTAACATTTGCATAAGCAACAACAGAGGCTACAGAAAAGAAGTGAGGAGAATTAACAGTTATGGACAGTAAGAAAGAAATAGCACCTAACATTAAAATTTATCTCCCTACTGGGAAAAATGGAATTTCGGAAAAAGATAACATTGTTGAGTATATTAAAACAAGGTAATTCCTTTGTTTCTGAAATTGCACCAGAACAAAAATTCTTATGGAAACAACGATTATCAACAAGTGGTTATAGATGAAAGCATTTTCAAACCCAAATCAGAGAAACTTATCAATAACAAGAGACAGGGGACAACCACAGCTTATCTGAAGTTCAGGGCACTTTCTAGCAGCGTTACAACACGAATGTCTTCAGAAGCACCAGCAATAAGCTGCTACACTGAACAGTCACGGCAGTTGGGAAACCTTCCCTGCACTGCTCACCAAGTCATGTCTGGTCCGACCACAGAGAAGTCAAAAGCTGACAACCATTATAAAGGAAAAATCTCAGACAGGGGGGCACTCGGATACCAGGAACGACTTGTACCATCAAGACACACGATGTTTCAGCCTCTAATCTTAGCCAGACTAAGATGAGGGTCCCAAATACCAACCCGGGGGGACCGACAGCAGCGCGGCTGCCAACACCCGCCT
>NW_009952707.1:2396981-2413891 GCF_000747805.2 Chaetura pelagica | reverse complement strand
GCAGGGACCCCCGCGGTGCTGCTGGGGCTGGAGCCGAGGCCCGAGCCGGGCTGGGAGGCCGCTGGGCCTCCTGTCACACGCTCTGCTCCTTTATCCCTCTTTTTTACACCTCGTGTCCCCCTGACACCCGTTCTCAGCGCCAAACCGGCGCCGCCCGTCGCCCAAAGCGTCGCCGTTCCCTCCGTCCTTCCCCGGCCCCCAGCAAGGGGCTGTGACTTCGTGGGAGCTAAAACAACCCTTCAGATGCTCCGTGCTTCTCAGTTGTGCTATTGCACGCGGTGAGTCGTGTGACACCGACAGTGCCCCTCGCTGAGGGGCCCAGAGTCACTATGGAAACACACAGCACCTCTGTTCAACATTCAGGGACACCTGCCAGCGGGGTTGCCACGAGCAGACACCAGGTTTCAGCCCAACAGTTTGTCTGTTCCAGGATTGTATCTGCAATGGAAGTGCTCTGAAGCGTGAAGGTGGCTCCGTGTCTTCCTCGCCGCCCCCTCGCACGGTCTGCGGTGGGTGAAGTGACTGCTGAGTTGAAAAACATGCTGAATCTTTAGAAAAACGTGGGTTGAGCTTGGAACTGAAGTAAATAATGTGCCGTTCCAGAGGTGTCACTGCATCTGGAACAGCTCAGTGTAGAAAAAAAATTATAATAGTCTGAGAGATCAATTTCCCAACACACTTGAAGGGTTCTAATACATGGGTGTAAAATGCACCTTTTGTCAGGTGGCTGGAACGGCTTTGGGACCGTCAAGCCCAGTCTTGGACCTTCCTTAAATCCGAGGGGGCTGGGAAAAAACACAAAAGGATCTTGTAAGATCTTGTAAGCCATAAGCTCTTGGTGCTGCAAGAGGTAAAGGTCACTTCTAGAAGATTCGTCGATTCTTCCCCTAGAAAACTGTAAGCAGTGATTTAGTAAGCAAAACTGCTGGATGAATCATTAAGGAAAAGTACTGGAAGTTTTTTGCTTAACATTTAGAATTTTTTTTTGTTGTTTTTTGTTTGTTTTGTTGTTGTTGGTTTGGTTTGGTTTGGTTTTTTGTAAAATTTATTGGCCAGCATACCAGTATGAGAAGCAATGTTATTGAACTACAGGTTAAAAAAAAAAAAAAAAGTTTAAAAATTTATGAAAATGTGATTTTAAGAAAAAAATTAACTAAATTGTTACCCTGACCATATCTGCTCTTCAGCTACCTAATCTTCCAGAAGGGCTGAGGATGTGTCTTGTCATCGAGGCAGCTCTCAAAGGTTGATCTGTGGAGTCCAAGCCCCAGTGGTGTGCAGGCTGCTTCCTGCACTGCTCTCACAGCCCTTACCAGGCCAGCTCTCTTCAAGTTAATGGAGCTGCATTCTCACATCACATTTGCATTTTAAAAATAACATAGAATGTGCTTTAATAACAGTGTTTGCAATGAGAGTTGAAACTATGCCCTGGCCTCTCTAAACTAAATCTTGTGCTTTGCTATCAGTGCACTGTGTTGAATTAGAAGTGAGCTTTGTATCTTCTGTCATATTTGTCTCCATCACCAAGATTCATGCAACTAGTCGTCCCCTTCCCCCAGAGCTGCTGGCAGTCCCTTTGATTATTCAAAAGCTCTGCTTCTGAGGCTCTGAGGAGGGCAAAATCCTGGTCCCATCCCACAGAGGGGTAATCTGTGGGGTGCAGCAAGCCCTGCGGGGCCATTGGAGCACAGCCTGAGCAGAGCTTTTGGAGCAAAAGGCAAGACTGCAACTAAGGATGCAGCACAGGTGGTGCATCCCTAGATGCTGGGGGGGAAACCACTCCAGGGGCGTTTCCAGGCACTGTAAGTGCATAGTGAGCTTCTACTTTTCCTGCCACAGGAGCTTTCCTAAAGTCACATCATCCCTCTAGCCAACAGTGCACTAAGCCGTGTCCCTGCTGCTCTTTACTGTGTTGCACTGATTCACACGTGAATAACAGCACTTTATAACCTCTTCCCTGTAAAATAACATTATGGATTAACTGGTAATAATGTTGGACTCTTCTGTGTCAAACAATTTGTGTAGAGTTGTTTCACACTCTGCAGCTGAATAGACATTCACTGTCATGGGCTAGATGTTCCTCAGGGCAGGTAGGGTAGACAGTATTTACCATAATTTTAATCATCTGCATTATGATTATTTCTTACTGATGCAAATCACCACATTTTTATGTCAGTTCAGCCTATTCACATTCAGAACTTGCCTTCTTTTTCTCAGCTCAGAAAATCTTTCCATTATCAACAATGACAGAAAAGAAAAATCTGAAGGGATTATGTAAATAAGCAATTGATTCAGCATTTCTGCAGTCATTGCCAACATGAAAGTGATGTGACATTTGCACAGAAAAACAAAAAATAAATAAAAATAAATTCAGATTCTCTTTTGTCTATTCCTCATGTTCAGTTAAAAAATCAAAACGGTCGCAGCACTTGTTATTACAGCAGCCTTTACTCAGCAAGGAAGTGTGGGAAGCAATTCATTACAATGTCAATTGCTCTAGGCTAATGACAAACTCACCTTTCAGCAGATCAGGCATCAGCATCCATTTGGTTACATTTTGTCACTGGTACTGCCTTCCCTAAAATAAACAGCAGTTTTGTCTCTTGAGTTTTTGTTTTGGACCAAAACCCCAGTGGCTCCGTTCAGGTCTAACTGATATTCTGGCCTCCCAGTCTTTGGTCTCTGGAGCATACAAAGACAAATCAATGCTGAGGAGACAGATGGGGTGCAAGGTTTACAATAAAAGCAATCTTTCCAAATATAGTTCATCCCAAAGACCAATTACATTCCAGTAATGCAGAATAATGGCTTGTGGCTTCCTTCCATAACCCAGGCATTGTTTTACAATCTGCTGTTAGAAGTTACATAAAGGCTTTCACAACAGAAATATATGCGTATGGAAAGGGCAAGCTAGACAAAGTGGTCACCTCTGCATTTCTGTTTTGTTATTGATATTTATGATAGGAAGCAAATGGAGGGAAGTGCTGAAAAAGCTTTGCATCTATTTTATCTTTCTGCCTCAGTGAGTCTGCTCTTGCCTTCTCTGCGGGCTTTGTGAGTTCAAGGTCCCTCTGTGTAAGGGCAAGGTCAGCCGGCACCTCGCGCGCTGCGAGTCCCCGCTGCCTCCCCGCATGGCAGGCGTGAAGAGCACGCAGGGTGCTGCATCTGCTGGCAATTAGTGACCTGTGGCGTGCCCTTATCAATGCAGCTCCTGGTGTGTGTCCCTTCCTTCAGCAAAGGAGACGTGCTGCAAATGCAAGGAGCAGCAGCATGGAGATGAGAAGGTGGCTTTGACTGGTTAACCATGATATTTAAGTCTACAACTCTGAGTTTATCCCTTGCAGCATGAAGAACAGCTTCTGTGTTTATTTAATCTAAAAGTCATTAACAACCTCTGCTAGGCCTGACCCAGCAGGACCTTGGGTACCCTGCATGTTTTGCCTGTAGGAGAGACAAGGTTACTGCTGCTCCACACACTTTGTATTGTACTCTCTCTTCTCCCTAGAGGAGATTTTGCCGGAGACATGTTTATATGGAGGCAGCTATTCTCAAGGAGGGCACACAGTTTCTTCCCCATAGAGAGTGATCCATTGGGATTACTGGGTTTACTCTAGTGAATCCATTTACCTTATTCTCTGTTCAAAGGGATTAGCCCTAAAAGTCAAGTCATTATGGATCCAGAGCATGCTCTCTACCCAGAGCCAGCCATTTCATTCCAATCTTTGTTGCAACCTGCACGGAAACACCATAGCCAGTGAGAGCTCTGTTAAAGGCCTTGCAAGACTATGGTTATGATAAAACTAGAGGGGTTTTGGCAGTTAATCATTCATTTTCTCAAACTTGTTGCTAAGCAGAGGGGCTTAAATCCATAACATCAACAAGTCAACCAGGAACCCCTCCATGTGTTGGCTCCATTTTCTTCCCTTGCCTGCTATTTTGGTCACTTTTCCAAAGCACACACCAAGCAAGCCCTGGATGGATGTGAGCCCCTCATTCACACTTTGGTGCTGATAGGAAATGAGGAGCACATACTCAGCATCTTGCTGGCCTGGGCCAGTGGCAGCAGTGCAGTTACACTGCAGATGCCTGCTCTAATTAGGAGCTCTTTATCAGCAAACCTGAGGAAGACAATATGAAAGCTTGGATGCAATGAATTGAGTTTTGCTATTTTGACATTTTTCAGTTAGCATTTTCAACCTTTCTCAGACCTTGGCTTACCTATTGTGTTTCATTCTACTTTCACTGGTCTCTGCAGTGTAATGTTAACAATTTTTTAAATTTTTTTTAAAATACATCGTCCCTTTTAAATGCAAGAGCAAAAATCTCCATGTTCCTTATCCATGAAATCAGTCTTAATCATTGCTTATCCCTAGCCACCACAGTATCAGACAGGATATTTCTTATAAACATCAAGGAAGATCTAATAATTACACATAGGTAGACCTGCACAGAGGAGGTGAGTTGTGCACAAAGACAGCATTGTGCAAAGGGAATCAGATACTTCAGATGATCACAAATATTGGCACTATGGCAGTATCTTGTGTTCTTAGCTCGTTCACCATGGTGACACACACACCAGGCTCAACCCTTTGTCTTTAGCCATTCATCATTATGGACGTCAGATTCATAGGCTGCTAAAATGTGCATAAACAGTGAAGATTGAGTGGAGTCATTTAAGTAAACAAGGCCCTCAGTAACTGCTTTCTAACATGGCATTATTTCAGATAGTTCTTAGAAGAAACTATGGTTCCACCGGGTGTTTTTAGTCAGTCCTTTTGCTCTGATGTCTGTGCCTAGATGCTCATTCAGTTGGCATAAAGTCTTGTTCCATTCAGATCAGGAGTGACACCACTTCCACACAACGGGAGTCTCTGGCCTTTACATTTCATTCAGATTAAATCCCTACTAGAGACAACCTAATGGCTGGCTCTCCTAGTGCTGCTCAGCTGCATCAATTTTATGCCACTGCTTCACCAGAGTTTGTGCAGAAGACATGGCTGGCGATGCCCTACTTGCTCTGTTCCCATGGCAACAGCCTGCAAAGCAGCTCCCTGCCAGCTTCCCCCGGCTGCCTCATCACACCCAGGCTGCAACTTTCCACCCCAGACAACACCTCTTCCTTCAATTAACAAAGAGTGTTTTACAAAGGAAAATGGTCTATTTGAAAGAGCGATGTTATGATTGTCAGAGCAGAGAGCATTAAGCTCAGCAGCACCCAGGCCCTGGGAGGATGCTGAGTGTGGTTTCCCATTTTACACTGTGCTCTGCTGCGCTGTAATGTAATCAGAATGACTTTTGTTTTTGCTCCAGGGACTATACTTGTTTTCATTGGTACTGTGTACAGTGTGCCTGAATCTCCATGTATGCTGAAGTGAATTAAAATATAAACAGCCCGTAACTCCTGACTTCATGTAGTAGAAGGCAAGAAGTTGCTCAGACTAATTATTGTGGAGAGGAAGATCTGCTTTTGTGGGGTGCAAGCCTCATCCTGCCCATCCTCCAAAAGCCGTCAACCTCCTGGGAGTGCCCCAAGAGCAAGGCCTTCACGAGGGCCAAATACAGATCGGTCAAGCCAGCAGCTCTCCAGGCAGAAGTTTTTGGATGCTTCTGGCCACGTAGAGGAGAAATGTGGATCATAAGGATGAGTACAGGGCATTGAAGCTGGGTGGCAGTGGAGGAAAGTGAGCTAAATCTTCATGCCTGTCAATCCAGTGCAGTGCTACGGTGAGTTGGAGGATCGTATTCTTTTTCCTTTTTTAAGGTAAGGCTGCCCAGCTGAGAGAAACTTGCAGCTGAACCCTTTTCCACACACAAACAACCCTGGGGGCTGGCAACTGCTCCATCCTGGAACAACCATGGCTACACCAAAGACAGATTTTTCTGAGGTGTGAGCAGCAGGCTGACACCATCTGTGGTGTCCTGGAGCATGAGTGTCCATAGGAGGGGATCATGGCTGTGTCAGTGAGCAGGACCCTGTGCACCCTTCCTGCCACAGCAGTCCTCTGAGCACCCCTCACCTTGCACCTCCGTGTGGGACTCGAAAGGCCCACGTTGCCTGACTGGGGAGCCAGGTTCACCCTCACAGGGCTCAGCGTGAGATGCTCCTGCCCCACATCAGAGGGTGCTGAGAGGCTCGTAGGTGACAGCACAGAACCCATCCCAGGCATTTTCCCCACCAGCAGCAAGTGAACTTGTGCCCTGGCTGCAGTGTCTGAGCTTTACAGCACTGCAAGGACTTGGTATAACATCTACTGCAAAAGCTCGTTGCACTGGTAGGCAGAAAATGGTGGTTGTGTGATGAGCTCAGGGTATCTGCCGAACAGCTGTTCATCCTGCCTCTTGGTGACCACAGCCTGCATATTTTGATTTGTCCATTATTCAGTGTTGTCCAGCCCAATCATTTATGTGACCTCCAGCATCAACCTGCACATAACCTTCCACTCCATTCAATTACTGGCTAATCTGCCATTCCATTTTATTTGATCTGAGCCTTAAAATCACATGTCCTGCAAATTGCACAATGTCCACCACTTGGACAGCTTCAAGCAGCAGGTGCTGAGGAACAATTGGATCACTGTCTGTAGAAGCTGCCATTTAACTAAGAAAAGACAACTCTAAATAAGACAGATGCAGAGAGAGCTCAAAGATTGCTCACACTGATAATGAAAATTAATCAGGCATTATTACCAGTCTCCAGAGAGCCCAGTACATCATGTGCTTCTGAGATGTGCTTCTGGTTGTCTTCTTCCTGACGAGATCACCCACTTCCCTCAGCTCAAGGGCCAAAAGTAACACAGAAAAATATTTAAAATTGGAGCCTTTTTAAAACAGAACAGGGTGGCATTTTTTGAAAGCCATTTGGGCCAGCCTACAGTTCAGTGGTGCCAAGCAGCCATGGTCTCTGGAGAGGTGAGATGCAGGTGATTCTACTAAATACATAGCCATGCTTTTCTTCCTAAAGAGTGGGACTTACCTAGAAGTGGTCCACCCTGAGCAATGCTCCGTGGGAGGCTTCTTCTACACCCACCTAAATGCAACTGTGATGGGCTTTCAGGTAAGCAGCATATTCCATGCAGGAGAGCCACTCGTAGAGTTAATTATTAATTCCAGTCTCTTATGTATTGTTTTAGCACACAGTTATTTCCAGTAAAACTTCATATCCTTCCTCTTGCCATTCTGCCTAAGTTGCCCTTAGTTTTAATTCACCATCCTCAAAAGCTGGACACTGAGTCCATTCTTTTTGTATCATGTTTAATCTACTGGAGCCCTGATTACCGTTTCTGGTCTTTACAACAACTGAATGTTTTGCTTCAGTTTTGTGCATTTGGGTTCCTTTGTTTGTTTGCCCACCACCACCACTTATGTTTATAGTTTGGTGTTGTGGGAACTGTGGGGGAAGTGAATAACTGACCTTATTTGTCAAAGATGTGTCAATTCAAGCTTAAAAATTAAGAGAATAACATCTAAAAGAGTGAAAGAAGTTCAAGGTTTCTGTTTGCACATAAGCATGTGACTGTGGAGGCCTCCAGCCCTCCCGCAAAACAGTCATATGGTTGGTGCATTTATCCCTTCATCCTGTCAAGCAGAGTCCTGAGACTTCCCCTCCCAAAGCTGAGCCCTGGGGACACCTCCCCGATCTCACGGTGCCTGCGGCACTTCCCACTGCTGAGGATGGGGCTTTACCTTTGCTGTGCCTGGCCTGTATTGCATTAGTTACTTGTGAGCCTCAGGAAAAAATAAGCCCTATTTTTCTCCTAAAGCAATAAGAGGTGCATCTGTATGACCTTAACTCAATTTGGGATGGCAGAGAGCAGAACTGCGGGGAGAGCAACTCATGGGCTCATCGCCATCAGCAGCCTCTAATACAATTTTCACATGAGAGCATCCTGTTAACTCCCCCTTCATACAGACTATGATGATTTATTGTGTTAGTTCTTTGCCCAAGCTGATTTTTTTCAGCTGTCTCTGTGCTCAGTTTCTCTTTGGATAGGTGCAGATGGACCCATCTTCCCTTCTTTACAATAACTACCTAGATAATGGATGAATTCCCAGTATCGCACCATCCTGATATTCCCTGGGGGTGGAAATTGATCTTGGGAGGAGAGGGAGGACTTTGGTGAGAGTTAAATAACACCCAAATAATGTCAACGTAAAGTCACCACACCTTGTCAAATCAAGCTTAGGTTTTCTATCTTCAGCTCTGCCTCCCTGCTGCATGGAGCAAGCACTGCCCTGTTGTGCCACGTAGCCCTGAAGCACATGCACAGCACAAGCAAACAGGATTTTGGATCTCCTGTGGTGGGTCAATTTGCTGATGAGCAAGTCCTGTGCACCACACCTGGGGGGCTTGCAGCAGCAAGGACAAGAGATTTTTTGCCTGTCCCATCCTGCCCATGCACCCAGGATGTCCATCCCCCCAGGCCTGCTTACCATAACCACAGCATGCTCAGAGAGCAAACTATTTGTCAAGGTCTTGGTGTCAGAGGAGATAAATTCCTCACCTGCATAGTCTCCTTCCCCTCATTAGTACGGCCTTTTCAGAGCTCCTCTCTACAGTGGGCAGGAACAACAGCAACTGTGCTGGTTAAATCATCACTCTGTAGCAAGCTCCTCTAGGAGCCTGTCCCACGAGACTCTTCCTAGCTATTAAAACATTGACCAGGACCTGTAAGAAGCCCCACTGAGAGATGTCTCAGCCCTCACAGCTAAACTGTACCTGGGATCTCCGCTTTACTCATTACTTAATTGGAAGGCACAGAACAGGACATGAGAAGGTGGCTTGTGACACAGCATGTGAAGCAGCAGAAGGAAAGAGATGCTTAGCAGAAGCTTCCTTGCAACAAGATGTGGTCTCAGTTGGAGCAAATTTATCTAGAATACTAAGCTGTAAATGCCAAGTTAATTAGCTCTCATACATAATTTGTTTTTAAAACTACAGTGTCATCTCCTTCTGGAGGAACATTTCCCCTTCTGTTAGGCCAAAAATTCAATCCGAAAAATGTCATTGAAGCCTAAACCAAGATCCATCAAAATGTTTTCAATAGAAAAGCTCTCTGTGAGTAGAAGTAGCTTAAAATCCAGATTTCACCTCTAAACCTGTCAAGCCAGAAGGCCAAACAGCCCTTCCCAGGGCATCACTCACAGCAGACCCACTTCACTGGCTTTGCAGACATCTGCACTGTTGAGACCCAGTTTTCCTCTTCACCCAGCTCCAAGTCCTAGTGGCAAAATCCTTATCATTTTCTGTGTGACCTGATCTCTATGAGTCCAGATAAAACCAGGTCACTGGGCTGCAGTTGTGCTGGTCTTTGTCTTCCACCCAGGGATTTTGAAGTGGTTTTTGGATTTGTCATCCAGGAAAGACCAATGATTCACCCCCACTTATATATTTCTTTTCAAATTAATAGCCAGTGCTGTCTGGTGTTGCAGGGTTTCTCAGATGGAGCCTGTTTGCCCTTTTCTCTATGACTTGGTGTGTTTTGCAGCCATCAAGTGCCTGATCATTTGCCTTGCTCCATCTGATCTGTTTGTCGAGGAGCAGAGGACTGGGCCTTATAGCAACATTTTAAAATATATTGTTTTCCTCACTAAGAACACAGGTCTCAATATTCCTCTTTCCTTTGCCAGTGCTGGCAATGAGATGCTCCCCAGCCCGGAATGCCTGGAAAACACAGTGTCCAGTTGTGCACCACAGGGATGCAGGGAACAGCAGTACTTAGCCCTGCCCACCATTTCCTTACAGCAGAGAGTTTTTAGCTGTCAGGGTGCAGTCTTTCCAGCTGCCCTCTCTTAGTGCTTCATCCCTTGGGAAGAAAAACCACTATCTTTTTCCTGCCACCCAGCTAGGGCACCAGGCTTCTGTACCCCTTGTGTCACCCATGGGGCTGCTGCCCACCAAAAGCAAGGAGCTGCTGCAGCCTGCTGCACCCCAGCACATCCCCATGGCTGTAGCATGGGCCAGCATGGCCAAGTGGGACACAAAGAGCAGTGTGGCACGGCTGGACAGTGCAGGCTGTGCCAGCCCCACTGGCAGTGAACCCCCCGAAGACACCCCTGGGTGGTAGAGGTTTGCTTACCTGTAGTAACAGTGTCTGCATGTCCACTGCAGGGAGGAGGTTGGGTTTACTGGTTTTTGAAAAAGAGAGGTGAAAGGAGGTGAGCAGTAAATCACTGCTGGCCCTGCCACTGCCCAGGGGCTACACATGGGCAGCAGAGGTGAGACATGCAGGGCTGATGTGGCATTAAGAGCTCCCCACCTTCTGCAGATACACCACCTTTCCTAGGACAACAGGGGGTTTTACACGTAATGAGCACGTAGCTTTGCACCTCTTCCCCTTGTGCCAGTCAAGAGGCTCTCCTGCAGAGTCCAACTGCACCTCACGGCAGGGGCAGCCCGCCCGCCCCAGCCACTGTGTCAATCACTCTCTCTCGAGCACCAGGCATCCTGCTGCATTTGAAAAAAAGGAAAGTCCCTGTAGCATCCACCCAGCTAGATCTCCTGCTGCCATGGCTTCCTGTTATTCCTGAACTCCCAGTATTTTTAGGTTGTTGACCATCTCAGACCCACTTTGAGAGTGATGAAGTCTCATCCTGGGGAAGAGGTAGCAGTGCCACTCTAGTAACAACATCATTAAATCAATTTGCCTTCTCAGCAATGCCCTCCCTGGTGAAATGTCACTGATACCTAGAGTGTCATCACCAGAGTCTGTAGCCTTTTCTCAGTGATGTGGTTGTTAACAGAGAAGGATGAGACCAGCACACAGCTGAGCTGGCTCCAGTGGTGCACAGCCCAAGGAAAAAGGAGGTAAGAAGAAACTCAGCTTATGAAAAGGAGCAGATTTTCAATTGATGGAAACCCAATACCTCACTTCCATCTATCCAGTGAGGAGAGAAAGCAATACAGACCTCAACTGATGTTTGGCCCATAAAATAAACAAAGCAATTTTCAGCCCTGAAATGTATGTTTATATCAAAATAAGCCAGGTAGTTATTTGCTTCTGGGACATACAAATCAGATTTGTTGTCACAGCGTGTTAAGCATCACATTATCAGCAGCAAAACAGTAATAGAAAAGCCCATAAAAAGGACCTCTCTGGAGAACTATCAGATAACAGAATACCCTGCAGATACCTGTGGAGAGACACTCCAGCAGATCTCATCTAATCAGCTGCTCTGCTAGCAGAGGTGATGAAAAAAAATATTGGTGGATCTCAGCAGGATATAAACTGCCTGTGAATAATGTGACTGTTGCTGTAGGGCTACTCTTGGCCATGTTGTCTGACTTCCGCTCACATCAACACCAAGTGCTGCTGCAGAGTGGCCAGTCCAGAGGAGTTAAATTGAACAGTCAGCTCCACAGCTGCCTGGACTGATGTGAAGGGGAAGGTGATGGGGTCATGGGAAGTGCCCCACTCCACAGCCCTGGGGTGCTCCTCCTCTGCTACTCCCTGGCCACATGGCCTCCAGTGCATCACTTACAGTGAAATATAGACATGAGCTGGGAGCCTGAAAGCCACCCTCCACCAGCTGTCCAGATCTCTAATTTTCAGCCAGCGTTGATGTCTAAATCACATGGACCATCTTAATTTCAGGATCCCAAGCATCATGATCCTGCACATTTGACCAGCTTTTGAAATGCTGGGATGGACCCACTAAGCCTCCTGTTAATGCCTTTGTGTGTTTGATCTTCCCTTTAGACATAACCAAAATGAAGAAAATGCAGCAGAGGAGGTGTTTTGTCCCACCACACTTTGCTGACTACAATGAGCACCATCAGTAGTGCTGGGGAGCCCTTTGACGAGGAGCAGCTGGCCCACTTTGCCTTAGGCTGCTTTGGGGGATTGTGCTTGTCCTCACCTGTGAGATGTCTGTTTGCAGCATGACAGCATTCAGCAGCATGACAAGTCATTCAATAGAGCCTTCCGCCACCCCAGAGGTTTCTCATAACATCTGCTCATAGCTGCTTTTTTACCGCTGAGTTCTTCTAGTCTCAGATCGTTTCAGATATTGCCCTCTTCTCTGCCCCCAGCCATGAGGCAGCAGGTCCCTTGGTTGCAAGGCCATGCACAGGCATCCTCCAAACCCATGTCAGGGAGAGGTTGCCAGATGTGCATAGGCACATGCCTGTGCTGGAGATAAACAGGAGCAAGGACTCAGGGCTTGCTGAGATGATCTGCAACACTCAACTACTTACCTCTGTAGCCATGCAAGTGCTTGTGTAGATATAGACATCAGAGATTGCTTTTCATAGTCTATAAACCCTCTGGATTGAGGTGAGTGCCTGTCTCCTATAGCAGCTGTCCTATCTCATAGAGCATCTTGCTCACAGAAGCCACCTCTGAAAGGCCACCAGCACCAAGGCTACACCACTCTGCATGGAGGGATAACATTTTCCCCATTGATTTTTCATTTGTGTGTGCTAGGACTTTGCTCTCTAGCATCAGGGATAGTCTGAGTAAGTCTAGAATCCCATAGCAGCTCCAGGAAGCATGAGAAGTTATTGCCTATACATTTATCCTCCTTATTTTTCCTCCATTTGATTGCTGGAACCTGTTTTTTTTCTGTGCCCAAAGAAAGGCAGCCCAGCACCAAGAAGAGCCACTTTTATTTGGCTTGGAGTATTGCTGCTTCACCAAAGGTTTTTGCTGTAGAACTTGGGTGTATAAAAGGGTAATTCCTTATTGGTAGAAGAAAGAAAAGCTACTGCTGAAGCAGCCTAAAGCCTATCCAGGCAGTGACAGCAAGCCCCTAAATCCACATTCAAATCAGGGAAAAATCAGGGAAAACCCTGATCTCAGACTTCAGCTCTTCTGCTTGTGATCGCATAGCTGCTGCACTGGTGCCTTACCTGTCTTCTGCTCTGAATACTTTGTTATCCTAGCTTCATACAGTTCTAAAAGTTGCTTTTGTGTTCCACTCCACTGGCTGCCTTTGCCCCAGCAAGCGAGCCAAACATGGCAGAAACAAACTCAGCTTTCCAAAGGTTAAAACTCAAAGCAGCACAAGCAGGGTCTCACAGCTCCTTTGAGAGGGAGCTGCACAGCAACATAAGGCTGGAATTTCAAATGCTCCCATTCACTACAAGTGCCATATGCCATTTAGCAAGTCCTGTTAGCACATCCCCACTGCCACTCTCTGTACTCTCTGATAGCAATTCCCAACAGAAGCACAAAAGCACTGGGGAGTCCCACCAGGGTAAAGAGTGAAATCGACTCCTGTTCTCAACAGTTAAGTGCACTGAAAACAAACCACCAGCATATCCAGGGTACAAGCAAACCAACAGCAATAACAGTGTAACTTTATTCAGATTTAATTTGACATTTAGCACAGTAATAAGCACAGAAAGAAGTACCAAAATACCAAACTCATAGCATATAAAATAATCCAATCTATTTCATATTTAGTGAAATATTTCTAGAACACATTGTTGGGACTGCCCTGGGCAGTCCCTGTAGATATATATATATAGCTGTGTTATATAAAATACTGTATGTAGAGAAAGCACTGAAACTTATCACCAAAATAGAAAATAGCTCAAAATATGGATAGTTCAGATTTGCTAGTCATACCCAATATTGAAAAGAGGTTCAAACCCACTGCAGGAGATAAAACTCCAGCCCAGATGCAATGGGAGGAATGAGATGGCTTTACTGGGCACAGACTGGCTAAAGCTGGCTGGAGCTTGTCTTGCAGGACCTGAGCCAACAGCCACAAATTGAAAAAAGTCACTGGTCCTCGCCCAGGATTCCTGAGACATTTCCTAAGTGGAAATGCCAGCATCAGTGGGGGTGATTGCAGCTGATGCTGCACCACAGGATGCCTGGGCGAGTCCTGCGTTAAAGTCTGCGGGGAGGCTTAAGCGCATGAACAGCCACTTGGATCCCATAAGGGAAGCCCAGCTGAGCTGTGCCACAGCCTGTGCCTGCCTGGGGCCAAAGGGCTTTTGCTAAGGAAGAGCTGCTGGAGCAGCATTCCCACTCCTGCAGCACACATCTGGCCCTTGCAGATCTGGCTGCAGCAGGACTGGCCATCAGCAGGTGAACAACATCTCAAGGATGTTATTCTGAATTTTAAAGATGCCTGCTCAGCAGATGACAGCAATTAATTCCCATTAGCTTTTTAAAATCAAGAAAGCTGCTTTTGCACCAGGCCAGGCTCCCCCAAGCAGTACCATGCATTTGTTCTGGTCTGCAAGTGAGCAGCATGTGACATAGCAACCCTGCTGCTACAGGACAGGAGCACTGAATGAAGTGTTTGTCCTGGCAAAAACACCGCCCAGAGTGTGACGGAGCTTAGCATTGTGCTGAAGATCCCAAGCAATTTGTAAGTAGTTATAAAAAAATATGGCATATCTGACAGCAACACTGAAGCCCACCTGGAGTCTATGACCCACAGCAGCCGTGCCGGGTGCTGCTGCTGCTCCGGGCTGGGTGCTGGGTGGGCAGGGGGAGAACCAAGGGCAGAGAACCCAAGGTAGGACCTTTTGGTTCCTGGTATACCAAGGAGTCTCTGTCTCTGCTGCTTTTCAGACAACATACTTTTGTGCTTGTTTGTTGCGTTTTGGCTCAACATGATTACTGATTTTCCTGCCTACTGCTGTTAGGAAGGCAGCTGAGACCTGCCCAGAGGATTCTTCTTTGGGGGGGTTTCAAGCGCCAGGGACAGGATGGGCTGCCCCAATGTGCTGGTGCCAAACCACAGTGAGCTGGGGGCTCCTGGAGATCCACCCCAGCAGCCCTCTCAGACTCCATTTCTGTGCTTCTGTCATGTCACTGCAGAGAAACCTATAACCATTAATAATTCTGTAATTGCTCTTTCTCATCAAGCCGGCAGTTGCATCCCTAATTACATGGCAACAATACTATGTTAACAGGATGATCTATAATTCCTAGGTGGTATTAGCATTGTTATTTTACTCTGAGTAACTTCCTGGTAATGGCCATTTGAATGCAGCAATATCAATTAAGTGAATATAAATGCTTAGGCCCTGGAAAAATCATTAATAAAAATTTAATTCTGATAGCCTCTAATCACAGCTAAATACAATTACTCATACGAGGCCACTATAAAAAGGATTTTTATCATCAGAAGGTATTAATAAGGTTTTCCCAACTGTTTGTAATAAAGAGGACACTATATAGAAAAGTCCAGAAAATAAGCACATTTGTTTCTCAAAACCCATAGATAAACATGACAATATCTCTAAATTAGTGGCTACTGAACAGGATTTCATTCAGCTCTACTCAAGCTGTAGCCTAGTATAAATATTTTCAAAGCAGGGTGCTGCTGTTTCATCTGGAACAGCTGCACAGGATTTCTTTGATGTCAGGCTCTTCTGTCGGGACTGTGTTTCAATATCTCTTTATGACTCCAAATCACTGAAACAGGAAGGAAAAGACATTCAATAAAATACATGTTTTTCATTTATTTAAAAAAAAAAAGGCATAAAAAATTGGCCTGCACACAAAATGGGTGCACATGTGCTGTTGTCTTGACTCCCTGCACTAGCGTGTCTGTCCCTCACCTACTCTCCAAAGAGTACAAACACAATTAGCTGAGGAAGGTCTGCTCCTTCCCAGGCTCCTTGAGCTTGGTGGTGTGCAGCACAGCAGGCTCAAGCTGCACAGGGGCTGCAGAACATCCAAAATGACTGTGGATAGTCACAACAGGCAGCTAAAGAAGGTACCACCCTGTATTGTTCCCCAAAGATTCTTTCTGAGCAACCACAAGTGCTGCCTACAAAGCCCAAGAGGCACAAAAAAGCAAATCCACCTCTCAGGCACCCAGAGTCTGTCAGTTTCCTAAGTCAGAGGCAGGACCAGTGATAGGTCTCTTTTTCACAGTGCTCAGTGAGGAAGAGCCCTGCGCAGTGCCTGGAAGAAAGGGGATTGCCCTGCCTGCTCCTTGACTGCCAGCACAAGCTGCACACGTTGAAGTACCAGAGTGGGTGGCACAGATTTCTCTTTCTACAGGGAGATAAGGCTGAAAAAGTCCAGGACATCAGGAGCAGCTGGCAGGAGGGCAACTAGGGCAAACCAGGGAGAAGAGGCAACACCGTTATCTCTGGGAAGTATCTCTCTCCTCTGCACTTTGCGAGACATTCATGTGGGTTTGTTTACCTTGCTTCATAAATATATTCCAGAAAAAGGTTTGTTTGGGAACACATGCTCAAAGCAGTGCTCAAGGAGTCTTCTGAGTGACCTCCAAAAAGTCCATTTCCTAAGGCATTATGTCCATGTTCGTGTCTTTTCAGACCCCCCAGCTGCTGTACAAGGCTTACTGGGGGGGTGAAAGTGGCTGAAAAAGGGGGACTCTGTTTCAGAACTCTATCAGCTGATGAAAACAATTTCTGCCAGTGCCAGTGAGCTCTTGCTTGCCCGCAGCTAGGGTCTGTGGTGGGGGCAGGACTGTCAGGCTCGGGGGGCACACACAGCTCACCTCCCCAACCAACTTACTGCTCTCCCGCCGCGGCGCTGCCACCGCCCACAAACGGGATTTCTTCCCTGTCCGTCTTCCCCAGAACGAGATGGTGCTTCTCCATGTTTATGACACACTAGAGAATAAATACCTTTAGGTAAGGGAAAACTGCAGTTCACAGTGGTCCCAGCTCCCCCAGCCTGGGGAAAAGGTCTGCTGGAAAACTCCTACCTTCAGAGATTTCAGTGTCTGCAGCCCAAAAGAGAAGGGTTTCTCATTGTCTTCTGAAAAATAGGAACATTCAGATTTATACATTCAAAATGTTCTTCTGTGTTTTTTGTAAGTTACTCCGTCCTTCTTTGCTGGCCCATAAACCCTGTTTATGAAGTGACCGGGTTATTCCAGAGGGGAAGATGACCAAACAAGGGCAGGCTGATGCACCTGCCGGGGGGCACAGTGGCCGCTCCATCAGCACAGCAGAGCACGAGGCGGTG
>NW_009952707.1:2394012-2396423 GCF_000747805.2 Chaetura pelagica | reverse complement strand
CTGCTGAACGCATCCCCCCTCCCTCTCTCCATTTGCAGGGCCTAACAAGGGCTTCTGCAGCAGAAAAGCAGTATCTATATTTTATTTTTAACACATTTCTGAAGCTTGGTTCCTCCCCCTGGGGTAAGAGTGAGCAGAGCCCCAGCCTGGACCCAGAGGAGCACACACAGACTCACCCAGGACGAGGGCCGAGCACTCCACAGGGATGGCTCCCACCGTCACGGCCAGGCACTCGATCTGACCAATCACCCTCCCCTTGTACTGCACTGAAACCATCTCATCTTCACCAGGGAGGGCTTTGAGGTGCTCCTTTAACCTGTGCATTGAAAACACTTCCGACATGAAACAGCCACAGTTCAGCTGCTCTTGCAAGCAGCAAATGGCATTTGGAGGGTACCAACACCTGAAGAGCTCTGAGCTTGCTCGTATTACCACATTATTATTGGGAAGCTGCTTTCTTGGCAGGTTTTCCATGATGCTCAGCATACAGCCAGCAGCCTACACCCACATCAGACCATCACATGACCCACGATGCAGCCCTGGGGCCACAGTCCCTGCCCAAGCAGAACTCCTGGCTGAATTTTGCTTTTTACCTGAGGAATCATTTCCCTGCATTTCCTCAAAACTCAGGGAAGCTGCTGATCTAAAATGGCTTCTAATGCAGTGTGAGTGTAAAGAAGGGATGCTTCACTACAACACCCACCAGTGGAGCCACCAACACCATGTTCCTACATCTCACAGCTGGGCAGAACATCCAATCCTGGCTTACTAAAAAATGCTGCTTCTGGGTTTAATCTAGGAAATAGGGACAAATCAATCACATTCCTCCCAAAAAAAAGGGTGTCAGGGATATCTCAGATTCAGTATTTTCTTCTATCTATGCCCCATATACTACTCTAACAACACTGACTAATTGTTTAGCTACAGTTTCATTTTTAAACTGAATGAGAATTTAATGGAAAGGCAGTTGAAAGTGGTGATCTCTCCCTTGGATAAAAGCTGTATCACTTTTTAGATATTTGAGGGACCTTTCTGCTGAGCTGCATTACAGCAGTGCATTTGCTTGCCTGTCCATCTGTTTTTGGGGGAACTAGTCCCCCTCAAAGGTCCTGGGGCTGAGGTGGGGATTGCCCATGCCATTTAATGCAAGTGCAAGGACCAGGAGATGTAGCAGAGAGAGGGAGCTGGATGCCTTCTGCTGCTTTACTTAAAGGCCAGCCTTAAAAAGCAGTGGGAACACAACAAGATGTTTCTGAGCAATTTGGCCCTGAGCTGGCTTTGCTCTGGCCCAAGACAGGTTGGAGTGGCTTTTTTGAGTGCAGTCAACTCCAAAGCCTTCTGTATTCACTCCTGGGAACACGTGGTCTTTGGCTGTGGGCTTTGTTGCCCCCCATTTGTCCCCACTGCAGGGTACAGGCCATGGTGCTGGAGCCAGGACATGAACAGAGTCAAGATACAGCTGGAGGTGGCTCCTTGCTCCAGCACCCACTGACCCAGATGGTTTTCACAGGTGCAACCAGGGCTGCTGTCAGGCTGCAGAGCGGGGACAGGGTAAAGCCACCTTCAAGGGAGGCTTCATTACAGCTGAGGCTGACCCAAGGACAGACAGATAGGACGTGGGCAAGGCATGGCTGAAAGCCAGCCAGGGAACTGCAGTGAAGTGAGGAGAAGCACGGAGGTATGATGCAGTGGCACATCTTGGAGCTGGGTTTGAAAGTGTAAAGTTCTCAGCAGTGTGCAGTGACCAGAGCTGTTCACCAACAGCTGCACCTGCATCTCCACAGGAGATATCTTAGGCTGCAGCAACTTGCTGGAGAACCCCACCACTTTTCCCAGAGGCAAGAAGAGCTGGAATGGCAACATAGCAAGATGCAATGAGATTTTTTTTAAAAAGAAGGGAATAATTGACCCTGTTACTCAGAGACTTTCAAGCACTGAGCCCCCAGAGACAGCAGCAGCCAGGCTCATCCCCAGAGCTGCTGAGCCTCAACCACAGGCAGCAGCAAAGCACACAGCAGGGACCTTCCTGCCCCAGCAGGAACAAGAGCAAAATCAGCCAGCATGCCTCTTCCCTGCTGCTTTCCAGGGCTGGATTTAAATAAAACTCATGTTTTATCATTGCCACACATGCTGGACTGCTCTGAAGTGCAACATCCTGGAGAGGTGCCTGTTGTTGCTCGGGACCCACCACAGCGATGACAGAGCAAGCCAGGCATCAAAGCCCTGGTTGCAACCCACTTTGTTAACCTGGGTTTAGCTTCTGTCCTCGGCAAACATAGGGCAGCAGAGGAGCTGCAGGAGCTGCATGTGCTACCAGGCAAGCCCTACAGCAGGCAAGCCCTGCAGCAGGCAAGGCTGCCTTGCAGGCAGCTGCCTGCAGCTCCCGCCCACCCCATGCTCCAACAAGAAAC
>NW_009952707.1:2384610-2393960 GCF_000747805.2 Chaetura pelagica | reverse complement strand
AAAGCTCGGTCATTGCTGATGCACAACACTGGGCAGGGGCACGGGTCTTATACTGCAGCTCTCCAGCTGATGGCTACAGAAGTAGTCTTGCTCAAATCAGGAGGGAATCCCCATAATCTGAGAGCAGAAACTGGTTTTAACCTGTTCTTAAGCCTTCTTTGAAGGACAGGACTGCTGAAGCACAGTGGTACTGCAGAAGCTGCACAGGACACACCTGAGTAACACAGCAAGCAGGTGAACTGTCACAGAGCATTGCTGTGCAACTCAGACATGTTGAGCAGCCACTACAGCATCTTGCAAGGTGAGACCCCACCAAATGCACTGTTACCATCCCAGAGCTAGGCTGAGCAGCTCCACAGCTTGTGACAAGTTTGTCACAGCACAGCCACCTTCCAGCCTCTAAATGCTGCTGTACAAAGAAGTAATTACTGTCTAGACAGAAAGCAAGCACCATTCATTCAGGGTCGTGCAGCAGTGCTCGAGCAACTGCAATTGATTTTTGCATAATCACTACAAGTCTATGCTAAAATTAAATTACTCTATGGGAATAAAGTGCCAAAACCTCCTTGATACCCTGTGAGATGACGCCTGGATTGCTGCTCCTCGGAGATCAGCAGTTTTGCTGCAAACAGCTGCCATGAGGACCCGCAGGGCTGGTTTGACCAAGCCCCACGCCCGCCCTGGGGACACGGGAGGCTGTGGGGCAGCAGCGAGGCACTGGAAAGATACCGATGCACCCAGCCCTCTGACGGGATTTATGCAGAGGTCATTACGTTGCTACAAGTGGATTTTTATTTCAGCTCCCTGCAAGGATAAACCAGGATTTGGTTGTAAGAGGATGCCTGGAGGCTTGCCCAGGCACAGCCCAAAGCACTCCCTTCCAGTATGGCCATTCCAGGTGCAAGGAAAGCCCCAGCCCTGGGAGCACGGCCTATGCCACGAGTTCCCACAAAACAGAAATCCAGCAGGATATTTACCCTAGCCTGTCCAGGCAGGCTGACGACATGAGGTTGTGCTGCGAGCCAGTGTCCACCACGGCCTTCAGCTCCTTCCCTGCACACTGCAAAAGCAAGCAGAGACAGGACGTGATGCATGGAGTGCAGGAGGAGCGCAGGGTGTCTGGGATCTCTGCTCTGCACACATTGGTCCCTGCCAAAATGCCAACAGCTCCTCACGCCAGCCCATCCCCGTTCCACTGCATGCTCAAGTGTCCTCAGGGTGTCACCTTGTCCGCCCCAAGGCCCTGAGCCCTTCCTGGCAGTATTTGCCCCTGCAGAAAGCAGAAGGGGCAGCCCCAGGCAGGAGGGGCTATTGTGGAGAGTGGGAAATACAAAAGAGCAGGGGGGTAAGGAGGAAAAATGTGAAACTACCCTTGGGGAAAGGAAAAAGGGATGGCACTTGAGGAAAATGGGCTGTGAGCACAGGGATTCACTGTGGATAGTATTACTCCTCAGCCCCTTAGCATGCTGCCCCGGCCTGGCTACTGCCACCACCCTGATGTCCAAGGGAGAACATCCATCAGACCAGTTTTCTCTGTGACACCCAGGTGTGTGTCTGTGCCACAGCAGCCCTGAGCTGCAGAGGGCCAGCGTCCCCACAGCTGTGACAGCCGCAATGGCAACTCTCATCAGGAAATGTGGAGAACAAAAGCATTGCTTGAGGCTGCCAGAAATAAAATTTGCTGGGGAAAAAAGACCCAGAAGGCTAGGCAGGGGCTGTCACCTGGCAGTTCACCACTATGAGCTCCTCGTCCTCCATTTTCCCTGAGCTGCCCGACTGGGTTTGATTCAGCCTGTTGGCCTGCACTGAGATGTCACTCTTGGGAGTCCAGCTGCCTCGGCTGCTTCGCAGTTTTGATAGGTTTGTCTCCATCAGGCGCTTCTGCAGGATATGATGTGGTTGCTTTAAGAAAAAAACACAGAAGAGCAGGGTGAAGTCAGAGGGAGGGCACGAAATGACCTGCATCACCAGCCTGCTTGTGGTGCCCATGGGCCAGCACTGCCCTCACAGAAGGGATGCTCTAAAGTCTCTCTCTCTCCCTGATTCCCAGACTACACATACTCTTCCTAGCCTACGTAATCTATTTGCTCTCCTGCCAGCTCTGGCTTACCCGGCTTTGACTAAGTACTACTTTGTATTGGCAAGGATTCATCCTTTCAAAATATTAACCAGAATTTGGAGGGGTGCCTTTCTTTTTCCAAACTCAAGTTGAAGATTTGAGTCAGGCTTTTCCAAGCTGGTGTTTCAGTCATAATTACCTCCATCTGTTGATAAGGATATTGGGAAGTCTACAGTGATGTGAAAAGTTAAGAGGTAAGAAATTGCATTTCCAATTACATACACCACTGAGGCATGAAAAAGGTGTATGGACATACTGAACCCAGCAGGTGTTTTCATTGAGCACTCTCATTGCTGGCTTAGGAAATGTGTCTAGCCTCCATCTGTACCAATTCTCTTTGCATGAACTGACCCAGAATTTAAGAAGCTGATTCAGGTATTCAAGGTACAACTGCACAGAGAGCTACAGATGGTGTCTCTTGTAAGACCTGATTTGGCCTTTAGATCAGAATTTGGTCTAAAATTACCCTGCACCTCTCTTCCCTCTGCATTTGCATTTGCCTGCTAAGAGTGAGTGAATGGGACCAATCCTGGGTGCCATGCCACAGGAGGGAAAGGAGAAAAGGAGAAGAGGTAAGATTGTCTAAGGTAGGTAGGTAAGTATCTAGGTAGGTGGGTAGGCAGGTATTCTCCTGGGAACCTGCACTCTTCATGCTGTGGCTTCTTTTTTTGTCTGTCATATCCATTTGCTCTGTGAGTAACATGTTGCCTCTCAAAACCTCCTCCAACTGCTTTCCCAAAAGCCTTTTTATGCTTAATGTTCATCATGGGTGGATGCACATACTCTGCTGGAGGTGAAATGACTCTGCTTGATTATCTGCTCATTTCTCTGCCTGGCTAATCTTTCCCCCTTCCACCCCCCCATTACTGCCTACTTGTTCAGATTTTACTTTATCCACAGTGAGACCTTCTTACTGGCTTGTCCCTGATTTTTTGTGTTCATATTAAATATGCCTGTGTATTTACAAAGACATCTAAACCAGTAAACCTCTTCATCCCAAGGGAATTTCAGTGGGATCAGGGTGACTGAAAACCTCATGCTGCAGTTCCTCAAGTTGGCCAGCGTGGACCCTCGTGCACATCTTCAAAATATTCTGTGCAACGTTAAATAACAGCACTTACAAAAGGCTAATGCAACTTGGCATCATCCTAAAATAACTGCAGCCATGTCCGTGCTTCACATCCTGCTGTAGGCATAACGTAGATAGTTAAACTGGACCTGACTGGTGAGATCAGGTAGATGCAGCCAACAATAGTGGTCACCAGAACACATAGACTCCTTTTTTCTCCACTTGTCACTGCTCTTACTACTGCATACCACTTGAGACTGGAAAGGAAATACAATTTCATTACCTTACTGCTCTCTAAAACTACCTTAAAGGAGGTTGTAAAGAGGTGAGGACAAGTGATAGGACAAGAGGTAATAGCCCCAGGCTGCAGCAGGGGAGGTTTAGATTGGATGTTAGGAAGAATTTATTTACCAAAAGGGTTATCAAGCATTGGAACAGACTGTCCAGGGCAGTGGTGGAGTCACCACCCCTGGAGGTATCTAAGAGTCGTATAGGCATAGTACTTTGGGATATGGCTTAGTTAAGGACTTGTCAGTGTTAGGTTAACAGTTGGACTCAGTGATCTTGAAAGGTTTTTCTAATGAAGGTAATTCTGTGATTCTGTGACTTTTGATTGCAGGTACTATGTCTGACCAGCATGCTAGAGAGAATGACCTGTGTAAACACAATAATGCTAATGAGCTCCTAATGACAGGGAAAAATCAGATCCAGCATTGCACTGTCTTCTTCAGGGACAAAAAGTAACAAAGCTACAGCACTGCTCTGGTGACCACTGTCTTCCCAGTGAGGCTGAGCAGCAGAAACCAGTGTTACTCAACTAGAATAAAGGCAGCCAGGCTGGCTCTACTAGTAATGGACCCCGGGCTGAGGGACAATGTTTGGAAGTGAGGGCTCCCTTCCATGAGGCAGAATCTGTAGGTGCATAGTCAGGACTGTGATCACCTCCAAAGCTTCTCATCTGAGAAAAATGCAAGGCAGGGTTTGCCGACAGTGCGTAGTGACCCTTCTTACCCCTTGTGTTTGCCTGCAACTTGGGCACATGTCTGGAGGACTAATTCTTCACATCACCAAAAACCAAAAGGAGGGCACAGGGGACTAAAGCAGTAGATAGGTGAAGTTCCCAGGTGGCCAGAAGACAGCCTGTTGCACAGTGGTCACCTCCTCACTCTCAGCCTCGCTCAGCACGGGCTGAGAGAAATTTCTGAATGGCACCACCCAGGACAGTCTGGGTGCAATTCTGATCTGTTTGGCCTCAATCACAAATACCTTTGACAGAACAGGCTGGAGAAGAGCAAGTCACCAGCACAGTCATTGTTATTAGCTACATGTCGTCTATCATTTATTTAAACTTTTTTTTTTTTTTGGGTCCCTGAAAGTTCTTCTGTGGATTGTTAACCAATTACATATGTGGGTTTTCTCAGGCTCTGGTTTTATGAATCCTGTTTGTGATCCATCACCAAGAAGGAAAAAATCCAGCACTCAGTGAACACAAGTTACCCTCACAAACAAGACTGTCTTCTGTTGACACTTGCTGTTCTGAAAGCTGCAGTGAATCCTGCCTTCAGGGGAACAAATGTTGCTTATGTTGTGCTCCAATACAGAAATAATCTAGCAAGAGTGGGCTGAAAATGTTCCCTGCAGCACCATCTTGTCTCAGGCTATTAATTAGCTTTCTTTAACTTGTATTTCCCTTGACTCTCGTGTGCAACAGAGTGAGGGATCTTAGTCATGGAGATTACTCAAGTGACAGATACGTACTTGGTAAACAGATAATGTGCCAGGGAACATTTGAAATACACATTTGGCTGGAAAACTGCAAGCAGACCATATCTGAGAGTGAGGGAGAGGAGGAAAACCTCCCTCTGACAGCAATGGGGAAGGCAGCTCTCCTTCCAGCACAAGCTGGCGACACAGCTAGGACTGTGTTTGAAGTAACCCAGATTATCTGGCACTGTCTAGTATGCATTGCACAAAACTGTTGAAAGTTTTATAAAAACATAAAATGTTGCATACTATTGCACGTGTGCAAAAATATAAGTTATTCCTTAATATCATTCGGCATAATATAAGTACAAAGCAGGATGCTTTCCATCTGTGAGACTTTGAAAAAATCTATGATCACTAAAAAAGTCACAGTAGGAACCTAAAAGGAGTGGAGACACCAGCTATTGCTGAACCTATTCATCACTGTCTGTGAAAACGACAAATTATTTGGTTTAGTTTGATTCCTCTCTAATGCTGCAGAACACAGCTGCACCTTGCAGTATCCATCTCTCTGGCAGGTTTCCCCCTATTTCAGCTTCTAGATCCAAGGATAACAAGACCCATCAACAACAGTTTCACTGAGGTGGAGATGAAAGTCCAGAAGATGCCAGCTCCTCCCCTCCCCAAACTCATCTCAAGTTTGCCCTCCCTTCTGCACTTAGTACAAAAAAAAGAAGCTTTAACACAGCAACAGAGCTTGTCCCAAGAAATAACAAATTTCTCTCTTTTCTTCCCATCTTTCATCCAAACTTACCTCTCCTACTAGCAACCTGTGCTCAGGTGCTGTCAGTCCTTCTCACAGGGGGATGAGGTGGGACAAGATATGCTCCCTGTCCTCCTGCACCCTCTGGGTGCCCAGGCAGTGGCCAGGCCTCTAAGACAGTGCAAGTAACATCAAAGTGTTTTTTTGCCTTTTAGCCAAGACACAACAAACTGGGGAGTGCACAGTGGGAAAGCAGGGAAAACTGAATGTGCTGCAATTAGCTGTGATGTAGCACCGGCTGCAGGAGCAGTGGGCAGGGCCACAGGGGCACCCAGAGCTGTGCCGGGGACCCAGGCATCCAGGGGAGGCTCTGAGGACATTTTGGGAGGAGGAAATGGTTTTGTTGTTGTTCTTGTTTGTTAATATTTATAGCTTTGTTTCACAGCTTGTAAAATGATGGGGGACTGCTTCAGGCAAAGCCCCTCCAAACCAGTCCAGCACCTCTTGGGGTGAGGACAAAGTGTCAGAGCATAAGGAGGAGCCTCCAATGTCCAGCACACCCTGAGCAAGTCAAGGGGTCACATTTACAGTGTTGGGAAGCCCAAATCCCAGCCAATAACCATCTCATGTCTATTTTCTGGGCTTCAGGGAGGAGGCTAAGAGTGAGGCATCAAAACAAACCAACTTCTGCTCTGTGTCTCCAGCCGTGCATCTGCTGAGTGCAATGTATGCAATTCTATAGCTTGACCTTATACCAGGTAAACAAAGTGGAATTTATGAATGGAATGACAAACTAGAAGAGTTTGGTCCAAGTCCAGAATAATGTACTGAAAAATACTGGAGGCTTAACATGGATAGTTACAACCAATGTTCATCAAACCTGCCTTTACAAGGCATCATCAGGAGAGACTGTTCAGGAGCTGTGTAAGGGCAGCCCACCCAGCTGATGCCCTGCTGCTGCCTCACTGAGCACAGCACCCCCTGGAACTGCTGCCAAAAGGGATTTCTCCCCAAAAACAGGATGACTGCTGCCAGCTGTCAGCATGACAGACAGGGTCTGTCCTCACCACCTGTCCCATCTCGGGGGAGCTGTTACATCCTCTCTTCTCCTGCCAAAGCCACTGGAAAATCCCCATGGGAAACCCTGCATTAGTAATGCCAGGCACGTCAGAAGCCCTTCCACCCACATCACCACAGCTGTTACACAGCTTTAGACCTGAAAATTTGCTGCTTTGTTAGGAGGCATGTAGTTATCTCAAGAAAGCAAGCAAAAGCCCTGGGCAAAGAACTCTGTTGCCCTGGGCCTCCTGACTGTACAGCTCAACCCCTCTGGACCTGGACCTCTCACTTTGAGGCCATGCCAAGGTGCCATTCCACATTTTGGAAGCTCTTGGTGCTTCTCCAGTCTCAGAAATGCACGATCTCCCTCTCCTCCTGGGGACAACACTTGTGACTCCCAGGGAGACAGAAAGGGCCCTCCTGAAGCACTGTGGTGTGAGCCTGGCCGTGCTGGCTCCCTGCAACGTGACCCACTGCAACAACTCTGAAATCCACGGCACCTTCTCTGGGGCTGAAGGAACAGGTCTGAGGACGTGCCAGTACTGCCTCTTTAGGGAGTCCCCATAGGTCCCACAGCAAGCCCTGAGCTCATGTGCCCACTGTCCCATCACCCCTCACTGTGGTGTAGGGGCAAGGTGGTTTTGCAGTGGGGTAGCCCAGACCAGCTCAATTCTCACCCCGTCCCTGGCTGGAGAACCACCACAGCCAGGGTAGCCAGGACAGCCAGGGCAGGCAGCACACTCCTGCCATGCCACACCTCCTTTGTGTCCTTGGATGGATCAGGAACTGAGGACCTCCCCAAGGGCTTGGGCACATCCCTGGAGAGAGCCCTCCATGCTGACCCTCCTCTCAGGGGCTGTGGGTGCAGCAGGGACGATGCTGCAGCCACGGCTCAGCTGAGACAGGCACAGGAGCAGGGAGGAAAACTTGGGTGACATATCTGTGGCCAGAACCATGGAGAGGAACCCCATGCTCTGCCCTGGCATCGGGGCCAAACCTGGTCCTCACTGCCAAGGGGACAAGGATTTCAGTGCTCAGTGCCCCTGATTCTTGCTACCTGTTGCCTCTCTCATCTGGGCAGAACAAAAACCCCTGTCATCGGGGTCTCATCCCCGCACACTGTGGGTTGCTGAGCTACTCTGCAGGTAACAGTAACAACAGCATCATTATGCTCTGAAAGGCACTTTGTTGCTCCTCAGTGGAGAGCTGCCATTCCATGGAGACCAGGAAAGCTCCTTTTGAGCCTTTCCCTGGGCAGGAGTTTCATTCCCTACAGCTGCAAAACACTTGGGATGTCAAAAAAAATCACATCCATGTACACTGCAGAGAACAACCAACTCATTCCACATATCTCAGCCAGTCAGAGCCAATCCTAACCCAGATGTGCAGGGAGGCACAGAACTACCCCATTAAAAATAGAAAGATTAATTTTTTTCAATGTACTTCTATTGGGCATTGAAAAAAAAAGCACCTATTCTGTGTTAAAAGGTGCAAGAATTTTGCAACAATTAGGCAAAAGAAAAAACCCAAACAAAACAGACACACACACACACACAAAAAAAACACAAACAAACAAACAAAAACCAAACCTTAAAGGAGCTTTTCTTGGTAGGATATATTTTCTAGATTTTGCTCTTTACATCAGAAGTTTTTATATTAAATTTAAGTATCATTTTTCCATTAGAGAAAACTCAATCATTTGTGTGTGTTAGCATTTAGAAATGATCTCCAGCCTCTGGGCATGGTGAAGAGTATTGTAGGTCAGCTACAGGGTCACATGGATCATTGCATATGTAAATATTTTAAACCTAAATTATGCACCTTCATTTTAAAAAACATACATATATATATATATAAAACTTTATCAAAGTGTAATCTTGGCAGTCTCATATTTGGAAGTACTAGTGGCTGCACTTTACAGAATCTTTTATGATTTTATGTTTTGATTATATATGTATCATACATCATTATATGTGTATAAATGTATATATTATATGAACCCATTTTGATTGATTCAGAGAGGTTTTTTACAATGAAAACAGTTTCCTTCTTCTGACATTCATGCAAATGTAAAAAAAAACAAACCAAAAATACAAAGCTTTTTCATCTGAGTGCCAGACATCTGAAAACACCTACAAGCAAAAAGCAACCCTGGTAATAATTAGCAAATTTCCACTCCCTTCTTTTTGCACACAAAAGCCTCATTTTTACACCAATTTCTACTACCAACCAACTTCTCCTGACAGAAAAATGGAACAAAAACCAACAAAAATAAAGCTGACGCTGCCCTACCAGCTTCTCACGTCTCCTGCCAGCAAACACAACAAAGCCTTACAGTGTCTTTGGAAGTGCCCAGCTTCTTCAGCCCGTCCAGAGGCAGGAGATCCGCAGAATCCTTGTGAATAAACTGCACCGCCTGCTTCATCCTCCTCTGCTGGCGGAGAGACGCCGCTTCCCTGATCTCCACTTCTTTTCTGCTCGGCTCCGTCAGGATACCCGAGTAAAACATCCTCCCGCCCGTGCCCGGCTCGCTTCTTGAGGATGTGCGGAGATGGAGCTGGGAGAGGCTCCGCCGCCCGCGCTTTATAGGCAGAGCGCGGTGACGCCGCCGGCCCGGCAGGTGGGGGGTGGGCACG
>NW_009952707.1:2377951-2383941 GCF_000747805.2 Chaetura pelagica | reverse complement strand
CAAGGCCCCCGGCAGCCTCACGGGCAGAAAACAGAGCACTGTGCCAGTGCTCCTGCACTCGCAGAGTCACAGACTGTCCCTGGCTGGAAGAGACCTCCGAGATCAGCCAGTCCAGCCCCAGCCCCAGCACTGCAAGCTCACCACTAGATCACGTCCCTGAGCACCAGGTCCACACGCCATTCAAATGCATCCAGAGATGGTGACTCCACCACCTGGGCAAACTATTCCAATGCCTGGCAACCCTTTTGGTGAAAAAATGCTTCCTAATGTCTCCCCTGGCACAGCTTGCAGCCATTCCCTCTGGTCCTGTCACATATCACCAGGGAGAAGAGGCTGCCCCCTCATCACTCCAGCCTCCTCTCAGGTAGCTGTAAAGAGCAATGAGGTCTCCCCTCAGCCTTCTCTTCTCCAGACTAAACAGCCCCAACTGAACAAATCTTTTCTGTCCAGGAGGCTGCTGGGGGGCTTTGAGAGCTGCAAACAGCCCTGGGGGCTGTTTTGTTTTGCAGCACTCTTGCTGCTTGTCTATTGATCTAGATGTTGCTGGAGTCAGTCTTGCTGTAGTTACTTACCTCTGATGCCAGATGACGCTTGGAGGGTTTCAAAGACATGTTACAGGGTGAGGATGCTAGAGTTACATTGGTTGTCCAGGGGCATCCTTTATCCTTCATGGGCTTTCAAGGAGCAAGGTCCTTATTACTGAGTCCAGGCTCTCATTCCACTTGTTTTTCTTAAGCATGAATACCCAAGTCTCCAGTGAAATACCACCACTGCATTACATTACAGTGTATACCATGATACATATTAACAAACTTCATACACTTCCATACCATTAAGATGTCTTAATACAATAGTTAGGGAAGGGGTTTTTCTTAACAGGATTCACTGTGAAAGAAACATGGGTTTCCTTCACTACAACAGTGAGGTTTTAAGTAAAACCTTCCTCCCTTCCCTTCCTTCCTTCCTCCAGAAAGGCCCCCACACTTTCAGCAGCTGGCATTCACCTGAACCTTCTCCTTTCCAAGTAATTTGCTTCAAGGAATCAGTGCAGGAGAAAATGCAGCACTGTCTCAGAGAGACAGTGTAGATGCAGAAACACCTCACATGGGTTTGATTCTTGTTAAACTAACAGAGATCCTTGATATGCCAGATAAAGAACAAAGAAAGCAGAGTTTATAGCCCAGGATTTATGCCAAGCCTGACTTTGAGGGCACTTCTAACATTCAGGAGAAGCTGGGTGCTTGACTCCACTTTCCTCTCCCCCACCAATGCAGCCTTGACTCACATCCTCTGCTCACCAAGACACCATCAGCCTTTCACCAGCTTCAGCAAAACCCTCCTGTCTCTGACAGGAAAGGGACAGGGGAGGCTGGGGAAAGATTATTCGGGAAGAGACCCAAAGTAATGTGGAAGAGAAAGAGGAAAAAGAAGGGTTCCCCTGAAAGCAGTCAGGGAAAACCATTTCCCTTGCAGCAACTGAGGTATATTGGAGGGGGAAGTATATAGACATAATGAAAATGCCAAGCAGGCAGAATCTCTTTAAACCACAGCATCAGCTTCTCCTTCCTCCCCCTCCCGTGGGCTGCTGCAAAACCCCGAGCAGGGAAGGGGCCAGGCAGGATCCTGTCCTCTCACCTGGGACCCACACGAGTGGGCCGGCCCCAGCCGCACAGACCCAACCACCTCTTTCTTTATCTTAGCACATTTTGAACACAGAGCTCAGCTGCCATCATGGCCCCAGGCCGCCAGGCTCCCTGTCCCCTGGCAGGAAGGTTGCTGGGAGAGCAGCAGTGCCCGCAGGATGGGCAGAGGGGCTGGCACCCAGCAGGGCTGCTGCCAGCTGCTGTGCTGCCACCAAAGCAGCCACGCTCCGGGGGTAAACTTACACATCTGAGCTCTGCAGCCATGGCCAGACTGTGTATGTTCAGCCTTTCTTCATACGACCTGGGAGAAAGGGGGGGCGGGGGGTGAAATCAGATAAGAGTGCAGAATACAATAAACCCCAGTACTGCACAGCCTTGCATAAAGGCCCTTAAATGTGAGCCAGCCTGAGCTCGGGGAAGGGGTCAGGCTGCAGAAGGACAACAGGGCTGACAGTCTGAGGAGGGATGTAATTTTTTCTCCCCACACTGACTCAGCTCATTACATGACAGGACCATTGTTCCACTACAGGCAAACATGCCTAGGAGGATAAAAGCACCTTCTTTTTCACCTTGGGAGCTATTTGGCACTTACCCAGCTGATTAAATAAAGACATATGACTACATTCACACTCTCCCAAAGGCAGGGAGGCACAGAAGAAAGCCAAAGGACTGCCAATGAGACCAGGGGATAATTTTTAGCATAAGAGCTCCCTGAAGGAGTGGCTCTCTGCCTGGCATGCTAGTGAATGCTAGTGCACTCTGACTTGCAGCAAGAAGAGTAAAGCTGCAAGAGCAGGTGGAGCATGAAAAGCCCCCCTTAACACTACAGCTCCAAGACTGCAGCCTGCATTTTCATTTAGCAAACAAGCATTTTGTCTGAGCCCTACAATTTCACTTCTGCTGTATGTTATACATGCACCAACAGATCAGAAGAAAACCTGTCCAGAGTTCAATAGTAATAAATGAGATAAAGGCCCTAATTCCCCTCTTGATTTTTGACCCTGTGAAACAGGAAAGTGGGAGGAGCAATAAATCATGCATTTAAATAAAAGGGCTCAGCTTGGATACTTCAAACCCAGTAGTTAACATCTGAGCTGGTGATTTGTTTGCAACAGATTAGCCAAAGATATCACTACCCCCACCCCATGCATTATTTCTAAATAGGGACGTTTCGGGAAAATTCCCATGGACTCACTGGAGACAGGTCTGTGCACAGCCATTGTCCCTCACTCCTGAAAAGCCCCGAGGGACGAAGCTACCTTTCCTACTCATTCCTGACTCCAGAGCAGCACGTGCATATTCCTGCACAGTAGAAGATCAAGGCTGATGGCAAAAAAGAGGCTTCACAGGGCTGTGGTGGAAAAACCACCCCAGCCTAGGGGGCCTGGCCCTGCCCTCCAGGACAGTCTGGCTCTGCTACAGAGCTGAAATGCCAACTTCTGCTGGAGGCAGCACGTGCTGGAGACCTTCAGGCAGATGGCCTTGGTGGCTACCAGCAAAGCTGCTGCATGTTTGAAGCAGGCTCTGCCTGACACCCACAGTATCTGTTGGCCCAGCAAAGCTGAGGACAGGGGTGCTTTTTTCCTCAGCTTCCAAGCCCACTGCAAAGAGAAAAAAGAGGGAAATGTTGCTCTCCCCGGCCTTCTCATCACACCCTTTGCTGTCACATCTGGGGCAGGGGAAGGCAGCACCAAAGGGCAGCAAAAGCAGTCCTGGAGCCCAGGACACACAGCCCTTGGGAGCTCATTAGCCACCCTGCACAGACATAAAGTGACACAGGCCATGCCTGCAAACATGATTTGCTTTACACATGACGCAGACTGACTGAGCTAAACCCCAGCAACTTTATACCCCCAATTACAGCTGATTTATACTGGCTTTAGTACCCAGTCATGCTTGCAGCTCAATCAGCATAAGGAAAAAAGAGATGCAGAGTTTTGTTCACACCCCCATTTAATATTCTCTCCATGAAAGGGAAAGCAGCAGCAGGCAAAGCAGGAAGTGGGTCAGTCCTTTTTATTTTTTTTCTTTTGATTTCTCATCTTTCCTTAAGACGTGATTTGCCCGTGGTTGCCATATTCTGAAGAGATGCAGCAATGCCCCAGAAAACTCAAGAGAAAGGACAGAGTGGTACAATTTAACAGAAACAGAAGCAGCAGCAGGCAAGAGTCCCAGAAATAATAATTTACCCCAATCTGAAGGGAAAACTTTAGAGAAAGAGTCTGTTTCCAGTGGGAAGACACCGAGGAGCTCAAGAAAATGAAACCACAATAATTGATGCAGAAAAATGTTATTCCATCCATCAGTGCAGGACACACAAGAGTCAGCTGTAGTGTACTCAGGCAAATAACTGCAATCATTTGGAGGCTACAAAATAGTCTTTTTCTAAAAAGGTTGGGTACAAAACACCGGAAGGAATCAGTGAGCTTCTTAAATGTTTATAGCAAGACAGACTACAGATAGAGCTGAAAAAATCCTATAAGATACAAAGGTAGAATCAGGTTGAGATTCCTGAGAGATGTGGCCCATTTTGTACAGTAACTCCAAACCCACTGCCTGAGTTTCCAGAGCTGATCACAAGAAAGGACCTCCTGGGCTGGGATACAGGTCCCATCACAAGTACGAGCACTTCACAGAGACAACAATTCCCAGGGCAGCCCTCCCACTTATGTGGGGTCCAGCTCCAACCTCTTTTCCCCCTGTGCATGTTCTGTGCTGTGCAGGAGCTGGTGGCAGCAGACACAGAGCAGGACACTCCTGATGCTGGGAGAGGAATCAGACATTGTGCAGCTTCTTGTAAGAGACTGAACTGAATGTATCTGTCTAGTTGTCTTCATATACAGAGACACCAGGTGGATGATAGCTTCAGGAACACAACAACTGCACATAGCACTTCAATCTCTCAGTTTCACAAGTATTGCAAGAGCTCCTTTACTTTTGTTTTTCCTGTTTTAAAGAGGCTGAAACACACCTCTAAAAAACAAAACAAAAAAAAACCCTAACAAACAAAAAAACCCCAACCAAAACCAACACAAACAAAAAAAACCCAGAAGCATGGGAAGAGTTGCCCAAGGAAACCAATGGTACAATTCCTGGAGTCTTCTACCATGTCCCTCAGTGACAGCCAACTCCTGGCTAGGAGCTATTTGTGGCTGATGGAGCATAAGATCTGGTCCTGCCTCTGGAGCTTGCAGAGCCATGCTGGTAACTGTGCTGGATTGGGAAAATGGGCTGAACCCTTTCCAGGTCTCACGATCCAGGAAAGAATCTGCATGTTCCTTCCATGTCCCAACAAAGAGGCAGGTGAGGGATTTGGGACAGGGTGCCATGGGGAACAGGAGAAGCTGGCAAGGTGACTTGCTATGCACTGGAGAAGGCATAAGAAGACATGGGGACCAGCACGGGGGAGAGAAAGCCTGACCTCCCCTGACCTCCTCATAGAGCCAGCAGGGACGACCACAGCCCTTAACAGAGGTCACAGCGTCTGATGTGCACTGAACTGTGCATCTCCTGTTCACAGGTGGGGGAAACAGGGCTGATCATGCCCCCAGCATTGCTCACTAGCTGGTTCCATCCAAGACAAGATCAGAGTGCAACTCAGATGATGTTGCTCCTATGAAACCAGCTGCACACACAAGCACAGACACGGCCACTGGGTCTATCAGAGCTTTCCGTGAAGATGACACCACGGAAATTTCCTCCCAAGCAAACTGACAAATTTGTTTCTCTCTCTCAAGAGAGAGCCTTGTACGGTCATCTCAGCTCCACCTGGGCAGGTGAGCAGGTGTGCAGAGAGGGCAGGTGACATTTCTCCCAAGTATGTGCCTAGAATGTCCTCTGTTTATTTTGTGCAACAAAATCATTTCAGTATAACATTTTCAGAATTATAAATGTTAAGAAACATTGCTACATGCTGGTTCTCTCCCTCCCACACATATGCTGGAGTGGAACTGCAAATACTTAGTTTTAAGTAAGCTACACATATAGTCAAAGTTCCAACCATAACTACATCATTCAGACCTCTCAGTCCTCAGAGGATTTCACTTCCTCTCCTATCCTGCTAAATGCATCTTGTGTGCTGAAGGCTTCCTCTGCTGCTGGGGCATTCCACACCATAAATTTTATATTCAGGTCATGAAAGATATAAGAGAGCTCTTGTTAAGGCTAAAACAGCACAAGTCATTTCACACTACACAAACACAACTTTCTCACTCCTTTTCTAACTTTCCAGAGTCTGACACCCAGAGACCAAGGAGCAGCATGAAGGAATTCTGCTGCTGCAGCTCAAGATTTCTGAGCCCTGAAAGGCAGCAGGAGGAGGGGGCTGCTCTTCTTCACAGCAGGTTC
>NW_009952707.1:2376899-2377608 GCF_000747805.2 Chaetura pelagica | reverse complement strand
CAGCAGGAACTGTTAAGAAATAACAGGGATCCTGTTGTTGCTCCCCTAAAGGCACAGGGCTGGTGGGATGAGATGCTGACTCTGAGGGGCAGGAGGGGGCAGGGAGATTCAGGTTGCAGCTGGGTGCTGAAATTAAAAATATCACATTTACAGTCAAGCAATGTGGTTGGGATGCCTCGGGCTCATCCTAGAGTCAGTGAAAGGTGTTGTGCAATAACCAGATTTGGAGTCTCTTCACAGACCCAGCTTAGAGCACCTGGACAAAGCAGAGCTACACAACAAACTGTAAAAAACAGAGCTTCAGATGGTACCTAAGGGGTGTGCTGGGCTGAACAGCAACCTCCCCACAAGGTTGTTGTGAAATTTTGCTGAATCTACTCCTGGGGACTTCTTGAAACAGTTCACAACCATCCCTAACAAAAGGGTTATGGGCTCCCCATGTGCAGGGAGCTGCAAGGTGCTTTCACTGTTATAAGCCATTGACAGCTGAAAAGCAGAGTACCTAAGACATAGATAAACAGCCATTACAAGAGCAAGAGCTCAGAATTTGCTCCAACAGAGATGGGCAATTGTTTCCATCCCCACATATCTTCCTTGCCCCATCAGCAATTTTCTTACTTTCTTCAGCCCATGGGACAAAGGCTCTGCACAGCACCCATTACAAACCAACAGCCAACAACCTTTCTGTGTTTTGTGAACAAAAAAGAGT
>NW_009952707.1:2327003-2376798 GCF_000747805.2 Chaetura pelagica | reverse complement strand
ATTCCTGCTCTAAATAAGCAAATACCATGTTCAGTTTCTATCCACCAAAGCACTTAAGTACCTGCTGAAATGTTTTACTGAACTTTACAAGCAGAGGGCTCTCTGGGCAAAAATCCTCCTTCCCAGCATGATGAAAAGTCACTCCTTAGCACAGAAAATATGAGTATGCACACCATGTGGGATATTTGCTGGAGCAACGGTACTGAAGCAAAGCCTTTTCAGTGCTTAATGTATACATTGCCCTGGGAAACTTAGGAGATCTCTGTTTGCTTTTAGATTTGTGTGGCTAATTAATCATAAGACAGCTGGCCAGATTTTTCCTTGAGTCAATACCTTGAACATTAGTGGAGATGCAGTGGGGATACATGATGCCCAGAATGACATCCATGCCTAGCTACAGTCACAGACAGTTTACTAACCTGATGCTAACTTGGCAGCAAGAAGTTTTAAATATTTACCCATCAATTCCTGTAAACATGGAACAATAGGTTGTCATTTTCTGCCTTGTACCTTCTTTTCAAACTAATAAATTACTCTCAGAAACAACTGGCACCATAGGCAGGTGCCCACAATGGGCCAGGAAAAGACCACATCACATTAATTTTCCACTAAAAAAGTGCCTTGCTTCCTGTTAGCCAAGGTGGTTATGTCCAGGCCTGTCTTCTCCATAACCCCCGTGTGAAATGCACACTGGCTCCAGGATCAAAGATGCTGTGCTGTGGAAGTGTGTGAGGCCACAGACTCAGCACTCTGCCCTCACCGTGCGGTGACAGGACTGAAGTCACTGAAACCTTTTTAAATCTCTTGTTTGTGGCTGACAAACTTAGAACTGGCACTGAAGTGTCAAGGCACAGAGAAGCACGGGTGTCTGAAGGCTCCAGGCCACAGGGGGGAACTCTTAGTCCTGAAAGGAGTTACACAACCTTTTTAAAAGCTCTCTGCTTTTTGTTGCATTCCAGCTAGAGAGCTTTCCTCTGCCCAAGTATAAATCTGCCACAAAGCCATTTCTCATTCCAAATGCTCTGAATTAGTGTGATTCCTGAATAGCAGTGCTTGGAGAGAGGGAGAGGGAACTGCTCAGGCAAAGTCCTGGAGAACACAAATTTCAGAACATAATTTAATATAGAGCAAAAACAATGATTACCTGGTTTCAGAATCAGGACTAGTACAGGTCAGCTCTGAAACAGTATCACCTTTGGAAAGGTTCCTGCAGGGCATACCCAGCTCACCAGGTGACAGTGACAAAACTGACAGAGTATCTCCAGTGATGAAGAAAGCAAACGAGTTGAGCAGATGGAATTTCCCAGCTCTTCTGCACAAGCCCTGAGAACAGGTGCTTATTTCAACTGCTGCCAATGTGGGATTCACTGAGAAGCAACATTCTTACTATACTTTTTAAAAGACTGATTGTGAACCTCTCCTGCCTTTACCAGTTAAAGGAGTATTCACAGAGAGATTTCATTTGACATATATTTCCACCTTCTTACAGAGCTCAGATCTCAAATAGTTTTGCACCCCTCCTTCAGAGGAGATGAAGAGAGGGTAGGTTGTTTTATATAGGTTCTTTATCAAGTCTGGAATTGCTCAGGTTTCCCAACAGACTAATGTTCTACAAACTCAGGATGTGAATGCTTTAAGTTAAATATACACACACACACACACGTTGGATCATAAAGCATTCACATCCTGAATTCCTCAAATGTATCTAAGTATCTTTATTTTGGACCTCTAAGCCAAATCAAAACCTGACCCTAAGGTATTTTACAGTACCCATCTAAGATAAAAATATTATTTACATCAGCATTAAAGAGGAGGTCACCACAGTGTTAGTCAAACACAGGATCTCTCACCTCTGTGGAGCTCCTATGTTTACTTTCTGAAGCCAAGACTCCAACCCTCTCAAGTGCTGCAAGTATAAGTGAGCTACCATTGTATCCCCCTCCACATGGCACATGCAAAACTGCAGGAGCTCCTAACGGGGAAGATTTAGTGACACATGTTACTGGATACTCAGTGCTAATATTTGCTAATGCACAGAATCATCAACAGTACTTCCATGTAACTCTCCTAACACAGAGGTTGTGTTTGCCATGTTGTGGTTTGGTTAAATATCTCCACCTTCAAGCCTAGTCAACTGAAAGATATTTCAGCTCACACCGTGTCTGAGAAGGAAGGCAGCTGTCCCAGGAGGGTGAGAGCACGAGCACTGTGGGCTTCTACCATGAGACACATGGTGCTATTGATGACCTGTGCTTTGAGCTGTTTCTGCCCTACCTTGGGTATAATTTCCTGCAAGATCATCTGTCCAGCCACTGGTAAAAGTCAAGCTGTGATCACGCTACACAACCTCTCCTGAAATGATGGAGGAAATCAGTGGCTGATTATACTCACAATTTTGTCTCCAAAGACAAATGCTCAGAGTCCTTTATTGACATCTGTAAGGACTGAGCCACAAGAGAGATGGGGCTGGGCAGAGTGCCAGAATCACTCCCTGTTCTCAGAAGCAAGTAACAGCAACAGAAGCCACATTCACAGCCCATTCCCTCCAGCTTCCTTTGAGATTTATTCTGCCTGGAAATCAACAACTTGCAACCTGCATATTTCCTTGCTAGTAATTTGGAAAAGAGGAGGGAATGGCGTTGACTGCTGGTCAGAATTTAGTACCTCTCCCACTGCAGCATGGGTCTTTCTAGGCCCCATGTTTACTTTTTGTAAAAATAGAATAAAGCAAAATTAAAGGTCATTTACAAAATCACTCCCTCTTTTTCAAAAAGATTGATCAGAGGCAGCAGTTGGGACTCAGAGGTGCTAAACAAAGAAAATCTGAGTTGTGTATTTTGGCTAATGCTGCCAATGCCCTCGGGAAAGCTGCCTGGAGCTCCTTTTACAGCTGCCCAAAAGAACATTTCACTCTCTGGCCCGTGTCCTGCAGAGAGTTGCCAGTGGATCAGGAAATACTCCTTCAGATTCCACCAGAGCTGCAGAAGCCAGCCCAAGGTGGCAAGATGCTTTACCTCAGTACACTCACACATCTGTGCAGGAGGCAGGAGCACACCATGAGCTGCTGTGCTAACAAAACCCCTCCGTTTCAGCAGACTGTTTTAGGCCTCCTGCTGCAGAAGACCTAACCCAAAACCTACCGCCGTTTGTCAGCATGGGCTTTTAACAGCCGTTTTTCTTTCCTAGGGCCACATGCTGCCCTCTCGTGGGGAGCCCTGCAGATGGTACCCCCTGCCTTGGCACAGCCCTGAGGTGCAGGCAGCACAAACAGGGCAGGTAACACAGGGAGCTGCAGTCTGCCAACACCCCCAGGAACAGCAGCTCCACGTAGGCCACCACAACCTACGCCTCATTATCACAAATCCTCAAAAATCTCTTTATTTGAGCCCCTCCCTGCTATGCCAGGCAAGGATGGACCGTGAGAGGTGTCCGAGAGCTGTGCCTCAAGCCTCTTGATATGAGGATGTGCCAGAGCAGGTGCCCACGGCAGCACTGCTCCAGACCATCTTCTGCATCAGATTTTAATTCTCCCTTATTGCATGTGGGAACACATCTTGCTACGACAGAGAGCTATGGGTCTTTGTTTCCCACTCCAAGAGCACATGGTCACGTTGGGCACATGTCTTGTCTAGAGCTGGGGCAGGTATTTGTTATGTGCTTCTTGCAGCACTGCTGGGTCCATCACACACCACAGGCACTGGCTGGGGGGCTTTCTGGACTAGCTGAAGAAAGCAGCAATGCCTGCAGTGTTGGGTGTTCAGCTCCTAGAGCTGAGCTTCCTTTTCTCACTGAATGAAGGTGCTGTTCTCAGCATGGATGAGCCTTTTCAGGGTTTTATTTTTGTAAGTTTGCTGAGAGAATTAGCACCTACGGGAGCCGGGGAGCAGCAGTTATGCTATGTGAGCCAGACAGGCCCCCTGAGCACTTTTCTGCCCTTCCTGGTTTTAATAACTGGTAGCTCTTGGATTGTCCACACAGCCCCTCACATCAGCACTACATCAGTAACAGAAAACTGGGGGGCACCTAAATTCATGAGCATGGCTGTGTCATAAACAGACTTGTCTGCTGGGCACAGAGATGTTACATTTCCAATTTTCTGAAGTGATTTCTTAATTTCCACACTAATGCCCAGAAAAATCACGATCCCCTCTCTTACTCTAAGCTACTCTCCATGGCTGGGTTTTATTTCAGGCAGAACCTCCAGGAGCCAGCTGAGCAGGCATTTTGCAACAGGTGACAAGATGTGTAGCTGCAGAGCCTGGTCACAAAGCAGGCATGAGGCAGATGTGAGTGCTAATACAGTGACAACCAGCTCTAACCTCTGACTCTAGATCCAGAGCAAACTCTGAGGCTCCCTGCTGCACCACACCAACAGCAAACAGTGCACAACTGAAGAACTTTTGGTACCTCCAAATGCAAATGAAAGGTGTGTTTGAAGCCTTGTTTGCTTAACCTCATCTCTTTCCTGTTGTTTCTGGCCCTGTAGACTAACACAGAAAACTGCAGCCTTGCAGGTCCTACAGCAGCCCCTGAGGGCTGCCAGCACACCAACAAGCCAGCAGGCTCCTCAGCTGTACTGCTGGCCAGCATGGAGTGCCCCAAGATTTCCTAGCCCTAAGCTGCCTGCTCCCCACACCCTGTCCACCCTTTTACACTTTTCTAAGGCTCCCAGCATGGGAGACCTTGTTTCCTCATCTTTGCCCAGTGCCCACGGCCACCACACACCCCTGCACCAAGGGCAGGGCTCCAGGAGCCTGCCCAGCCCAGCCAGCCCTGCCCGTGAGGGCCCCAGGGCCACCAGCCCCTGCCAGGGCAGGGCATGAGGAGCCTTGGGGGGGCTGCAGGCAGCAAAGCCCCTTGTCATTGCACTGCAAGTGGCTGCCCCTGAAAAGGGTGAGGGGAGGCCTGGGCAGGCACAAAAGGAACCAAGGCTTCCAGCAAGCATAGTGTCCCACCAGCCACCCACATGTGGAGCCCACCGTGCCCACCCCATCCAGCATCCCACTCCTCCCAGGTTCACATCCTGGGCTGGCTTGCTGCTTTTTTTTTAAACTTTCACTCATTTTTTTTCTGCTCAAGAACTCTATTTTTTGAATTCTCCTTTCATGATAGGCAGTGCACACATGCCTCTCTTCTTGTCAAATACGTACATAAGTAACATGTATACAGATACACACATACATATATATGTGTGTATTTAACAGACCTGTACACTTCACATCCTGAAGTTATTTTGAGATGAGATTCTCCATCCGACTCGCATCAAGGCTCCTGTCCATGCTCAGTATTTTGTTTTCATTTTTTCTAGCACAGCAAGTGGGAAAGAACTCACAGAGCACACATTAGGCTGCCACTGCTGTATCAGACTCAGGCACAGAAGATGAAGCTTTCTCTAAACCTAGTCAAGCATAAACTTGCTCTGTACATTGTTTCATAGATATTTGTAGTATTATTGGTATTACACAAAAAACTTGAACTATTAACCCAACCAATTGCATCTCAAGTGACCATTTCAGAGTATTTCAGCTTTCAGTGCAACTTCTTCTCTCCTTAAAACTATTATCCCCTTTTTTCCTGATCCTCAGAATTGTCATGGATGGAAGACTTCATGGCACATGATAAATATGTAGGTTTGTGAGTCTACATTGTATATCGAATAAACTTAACATTAAATCACGTTTAGCCAGTGTGAGGGAGTTTCCTTAATTAATTCTGTCTTTATAGACACATTCAATAAAGAAAAAGATTCCAAGGTCATCTTCTCTGACCTATTTTTTTCATCGTGTACTAAGCAGGCTTTACATCAAGGACATAAAAAAAACTTTAGTACTCTTCAAAATTTGTTTTATCAGAGCAACAGCTGCACTAACAGGTATATTTATTCTATCTTAACACTTCAGGAGTTTTAATAAGGTAGTTTAAAGGAGCAGCACACAAAGTCATACATTTGCACTGACTCAGAGACAAACTAAATGAACTTACCTTCTGAGAGTGGAATCTGTCTCTGAATACTCTACTTCTCTTTTCCCCACTTGTAACATAGGAAAAGCTTTTAGAATAATTATTAGAATACTAGGATAATTCTGGTATTATACTAGCCAGAAATGTGTACCATTAACAAATGAAGGACCTTTATGGGTATAGATGCAGGCTAATAGTAAATTACATGAACAGAGTGCTATGGTAAGCAGATGTTCCAGGATAAAGTCTATCTGATGTGTGGTAACTGGCTACAGAACCACTATTTGTGTCACAGAACTATTACTTAGCACAGCAAACACAACTCAAAATACTACCCCAGGTTTTCATGCAACTAAAAGTTCACTGGTTTATTTCTCTTATTGAGTAACAGTCTGAAACATTTTACATTAATTTACAGTAATGGAAAAAGATCCTTATTTTTTTCTCACGTAGGTGACATTAAGTCATCCAGTTAACACTAATTATTTTTAAAGTTAAATCCTGTTTTATAAGGTTAAACATTTTTGAGTCATTTGTTGTCAAAAAGTAAGTCTACAACCACGTAGAAAGTAGAATTTAAAATTTCCACAGAGCCTCTACCATTGCTATGAAGATACAATGCCAAGTGTTACAACATTCTGCAACAGTTAACGCTTCTCCCAATATTTAAGATGGCAAAAATTCCCTCTTCACTTTTTACTGCCCATACAGGATTTACAGTAAAAGGGAAAATCTTTATTCATAGTGTTACATTCAAGGGTAACAGAAGTGCTTCCGAGTCATTTACTTTTTATGTAGAAAACCAACAGGGCAGCGGAGCAAAAAGGATTCCTCTTCAAGAAGGGGGAGGTTTTTCTCCTACCCCAGAGCACACACCACACTGATACACTCCTCTCCTTCCACAGACGACAACAACCATGGCCTGTGCACACACGGGCAACAGAGAAGCAAAGCTGAGACCCACCATTCAGACAGAAGGCCAGACACTGGTCCTGGAGCAGCAGAGCAGAGCCAGAACAGCGTGCCTACAAGATGAGGTTCCCTGCCACCAACCCAGAACCCAGTCAGTAACTCATGCACAGGGCAGGAAAACCCGATTTCACCAATTATAAATATTTGGATGTTTCACAACTTTTGTTTCACTGAACCCGTGTTGAAATCTGTCACTCTGATTTGTGTGTCACTCAGCAACGTTGAAACAGAACAATGCAGATCTGTAGCTTTCCGGGGGGAGGAACACAGCAAGAACTGGCCTGCTCCCCTTGGCAGAGAGCACACAGACCACAGCAGAGCTGCTCGGCTGAGCCTGGCCCGGGAGTTGGCATAGCATGGTCCTCTCCTCCCAGTGCCCCACCAGCAGGCACCCGTGCACTCAGGGCATAACTGCAGCATCTCAACCGTTTCCAGATGCTCCATTGCCACGTAGAGATGGTTGGTGGGTCATTGTGACTCCCTGACACAGTGCACCTGGCATGAGAAGCCATGAAGCACAGATGTAGGAGCTGTGCAGCTAGAGGGAACTGTCTTGAAATGCCTTCCTGGGATCTCAACACAACAGTAACTTCACCACAGAGGCAGCACACCTTGCTCACCAGCCTTCCTCTTGTTTTGGCATCCCTTAGCCATTCCTCTCACCTATTACACTGCCTCACACCTTCTTCCAGATAACCCCTGTGTTCCCTCCCCACTAAGGCAGCAGGGACCCTCTTCAGGATGAAGCTCACCAGCCAGGAATGCACAAGGATCCAGGTTCTCTGCCCTCTGTTCTGCTATTTCACTCCCTGCCTCACTCCTCCTGCCCAGGCCCATCTGCTCCCCGTTACTGCAGGCCCAGCAGCCCTGCTGCTGGAATGGGCCCTCACCACCCTGCCACAGAAATCTACCAGCAGCTCTTGGAGTGGAGCAGGAGCCCTAGCACAGCCAGATAGGACAAAAACCTCCCTCTTGACGGCAACACAAGCCATTTCCCTCCTCTGCCTAACAATGGCAATTCTTTCTGGGGAGCAGCAAGAGGAACACAGCATCACATCTCCCGTCTTGAGAGGCTCTGCTCCCCAGCTGTGGCCTCAAGCCACTGCCCCATCCCACCACACCGCGACCAAGATGTGCCCTCCTGTGCTGCAGAGCAGGGCTGCCCCGGAGGGACAGCTCAGCAGGGCTGCAGTTGGTAGTCATTTGCTCCTAATAGAGTAAGGAAGAGGTTCAGACCCTGGCTTTTGGTGAGGGTTTCATCTGTCACACTGTGGATGTGGTATTATTCACATGCAACAGTTAAATACCACGTACCAATGCAAAGAGAGATCTGACTCTACACCTCAAGGAGGGGAGCATTTGTCCTGGCTGCACTGTGAAATTTCAGTGCCTTTCCTAAGGGGCACACAGAGGAAGTTTGGCACCCACTGCATCACTGGGCACTGCCAGTGACTGAAACATTGAGGTGGTAAATCCATCTCCATGTGAGTGGGACTGCAGCCATTTCCCTTCAGGACAGAAGGCACATTACACTGAGGAAACAGTCTGCATGGCCAGATAATATAAGTGTGGACAGAAAAGTGTGGAGACAATATTTTAATCAGCACAGTTCTCCCTACAGGCCCTTTTAGAACAACCTTCTCTCTCATAAGAAACACAACCTGAGTTGTGTGGACACAGAGTTTGGGAACCTTGAGCAGCATTTTGCCAGAGAGACTTTTGTGGCCCCAGTCTGATTGAGGAATATCTTTGTACGTCTGCTTCTCTCCAGGAAGGCAGGGAAAGCAGCCAGTCTCTGCTCAGCAAGGTCATTGCAAGGTGCTCAGACAAGGTAAGGAATATAAGGATAGAGGCTCAGGTAAGAACCTCATACAAGTTTAAACAGTTATGTACATCAGCATAATTCATGCAAAGCCTGCATTTAAAGTAGGGCTTGTGTGTTCAACTGCAAGTGCTTAGAGGACAGAACTTATTATTACTTGGAAGAGCCAATGGCCTCATGCTGTCCCAGGCCCATGCACAGGGAGAGCACCAGGACTTAGCAAATAATCTGTTCTGCCGTAACATTTGCAGCCAGCTCAAAACAGAAGTGTTCAGTGGGTCAGCATCTGTTTTCCATTGCTGTGGTGCCCTGGTTCTTTTTTGGTATCACTCCATTCAAACCAATAGGTCATTAACATGAACAGAGCATGACCCAGACCCAGAGCATTCAAGCTAATATTCCCAACCCTTTTGCTTATTCCTCCATATGCCTTATACAATATACAGTTCAGAGAAATATTACCTTGGAGTCACTGATTTGGACTCAAAATATTTCAATCTTAGCTCTGAATTTCCTGCATAGCAAAAGCTGAGAGACACATCAATCTTGTTCTCACTTTCAGCAAGATCAAACATGAACCCAGCTTTGTTGAGGTAACGTGCATTAATGGCAGCCCAGAGCTCATCCCAAACCACACTACTTAGTCTGTCTGTCCTCATTAGCTTTTAGTTACTGATGAAGCAATGGAGCAGAGCTCCACAAACTTCTGCTTGGCACCATCCAGTTACAGAAACAATAGGCAGTCTCTAATTCAGAGATCCACGAAGTATCTTTGGTACCCAAAAGGTGTTACCTGGAAAGGAATCAAAATTATGTCCACCAGAATGTTTATATTAGCTGAGAAAGCCAAACTCTTCCAAGAACACAGCTGGCAAGCTTCCCTGGAGTTTCTCTGCTAGTGTATAAAACACAGAAAGCAGCCCCACCTACCACAACCCCCCTGTGCATGCCCAGGGATGGTTGGTTAGTTTTTTAAGTCCAGTGCCAACTATTTGTAAGGCCTCAAAAATCTGGAAACTTTAGAGCGCAGCAGTCGAATGAAGGATCTTGGGAACATCTCTCTTGACTCTTGGGCTGTGTATTTGAAGTAGTTCTGTGGATGTGCCAACACATCAAACAATGCTTTTATTAGTTTCTTGTCCTAGAAAAAGGAAAGCAGATTTTACAGTAATTCCACAGAGGAGTTAGGGTCAGTATTACCAAAGCTTAATGACTGATTAACTCATAAAAGATTACAGGCATTTTACTGTTCAAGTATTAATGTTTCAGGGGCTCAGAAACCAGTAAAGCAAAGCTGACATTTGGTCCCCTGGGAAGTCACTGAATTTTCACATTTACTATTAGTGGCACCAGGATTTCACCTCTCCTCATACTCCCAACAACAGAACAAAACAAACAAACAAGCAAACAAAACACCCAGAAAAGCCAAATTAAACAAACATTGGATCTGACATCCAGCAAAAGTAAGGTTTAGTTGGGAAAATACCTACCCAACTTGCCCATGCAACTGTCCTCTAACCAAGGTCAGGGAAGTGAAATCCACAAAGAGATTTTTTCACCCAGGGAGGAAAAGCCCTTGCTAACCTACAGGCTACAAGTAGCAGCACCAAGTGCTTCTCCAAGAGATGAAATCCTACGTCCTTCAGTTTGCTCCACTGACTCCTTCCAGTACAGCCTACGTGAGGCTCAAGGGGCTATCTTCATCACAGGTTTCCCTAGTAGGTCTTGACCCACCCTTAATCCCCCATGTCTCATATCCATTGCTCTGCACAATCAGGATGTGCTGACTGACCCCACTTCCATGAAGCACCAAGACACCAAGCCGTGTGGTGTGGTTGACACCCTAAAGGGAAGGGAGGCCATCCAGAGGGACCTTGACAGGCCGGAGAGCTGGGCCAGAGCCAGTTGTGTCCTGGGCTGCATCAAAAGAAGTGTGGTCAGCAGGACCAGGGAGGGGATTCTGCCCCTCTACTCTGCTCTGGTGAGACCATACCTGGAGTACTGTGTACAGCTCTGGTGCCCTCAGCACAAGAAAGATATAGACCTGTTGGAAAGGGTCCAGAGAAGGGCCACCAAGATGATCCAAGGCCTGGAGCACCTCTGCTATGAAGGCAGGCTGAGAGAGTTTGGGCTGTTCAGCCTAGAGAAGAGAAGGCTCCTGGGAGACCTCACAGTGGCCTTTCAGTACATGAAGGGGCTACGGGAAAGCTGGGAAGGGGCTTTTCATTAGAGAAGGTAGTGAAAGGAGAAGGGGTAATGGTTTTAAACTGAGAGAGGGGAGATTTAGGTTAGATATTAGGAAGAAATTCTTCACTAGACGGGTGGTGAGGAACTGGAATGGGTTGCTGATTGATGGGAGATTGCTGATGCCCCATCCCTGGAGATTTTGTGCAACCTGGTCTAGTGGTAGGGTTCCCTGCTTGTGTCAGGGGGTTGGAACTTGATGATCTTTAAGGTCCCTTCCAATCTTAATTATTCTGTGGTTCTATGATTCTAAGTATCACGTGTCTAGTGCAGCAAGGTACAGACCTGATGCAGAGCAGAAGGCAAGCTCACTGGCACAAGATAGTGTCATTTTCAATTAAAACCAACACGATTAGTGAAAGGAATATACCTTAAGTATTTCCTGATGATTTTCAGATGCATAAAGTCTACCATCCCGAACAATGTCTTCTATTAGTTCTTGGTAATCCTCTGTGGAGAAAGCACATGACAGTCATTTGCAGGTTCAGTTCACTTACATAACACCTTCCCTGGTTACACATGTAAACTCTACCCCCAAAAGAACCAGTGGTACTTGGCCCTTAGATTAGTAGCCAAAACCTGTTATTGACCTCTTTCTACAGCAAAAAGGAAAAAAGTAGGGTAAGAGGAAGCTTTCTTAAAAGGCAAACCCTCTGATCAATCAGAACTTAAAATTATTCAACAGGAGAGGTCTCCCTTGAAAAATTAATTATCCACTGTTGATGAAACTCTGCAGACCCCAGCGAGGACAACCACTTCACAATGAATCCAGTGTGAAGAGGAACATGCCATTTCATTTTCACATCACTTAGGCTGAAGTGCGAAGCCTCAGCTCCAGTTTCACTCCTGGTGATTGACAAGGATAGAGTAAACATCTCTTGCCCCTCAAGCCTCTTTTCAGTACAGGTATTTTGCTATATTGTACTGGATTACAGATGGTAGCAGCAACACAATAAATCAGAGGCACTTGCACTAACTGGGTGCACTCCACAGCCACCTAAAACAACCCAGAACTGGAAAGGCACAAAAAACGCATAAAACCCGGATTCTGGCTTGGACTTCAACATTTTGCCAGTCAGAGCCCAGAATCCCAGATCCTTGTTTAGTCCTGTGGAAGACTAGAAACACAGTGTCATTTAAGCCTGCAGTGCAATGCAGAATTCCTTCAACTAGCTTTAAACAAAAGCAGCTACTGGGAGTAGCCTCATAGTGATAGTGCAGAGACCAGCGTTTCCCTGCTGCTCAGCAGGGCCGGGGAGCCCACAGGGAGCTCTGCACTGCTGCAGCTGCACCACCCGCTCCGCTGCCGACATCCGCTCACCATCATACGTTACATAAGGAACCTGGAATCCTTTGGCACTGTTCCCTTCGTTTGACTTGAACTGGATCCACAACTTCTTAGACCTCGAAGTGAAAGCTATAGGGCGTTCGTAGGTTTGACAGGTTTCATACGTGGTCACTGAGTTGGAAGAAGCTTTGAAAGGAAAGACACAATAGGCCGTTACCTGACAACACTTCATACTAATGAACAATCAGAAAATGAGTCCAACTACCACAACAAGAAATGCTTGCTGGTGCTCAGAAAGCTCAAGATGTGCCAGGCCATCAGTGGGAGGTAGGCCGTCAGTGAGGGACTTCTTGGTCACGGAATATTTTCTCTTTTCCTAAAAAACAGCCTACTGTTTGAAAGATGTGCCCATACTAGAAACTGAAGCTACTTATTCACACCTCAGGTACCTGTAGGAACTAGCAAGGATTTCCTCTTAATTCAGGCTAGAATTGCTTAGTATAATTGATGACTAGTTACCTTGAAACATCCACCCCTTCTTAACAATATTCCTCTCAGAGTTTACTGGCATATGACAGCCCTGCACCTTTGTTTCACCTAAACCTATGAAGCAGCATTACCAAATAGGACTTCACCATTTGTCATTTAAAGAAATTTCTACTCTTAAACAGAGGCCAGCCAGGCTGCACTTAGTTCACATAAACAGCAGTGCATGTAAGAAGCCCGTGTTGCACACAGAGACAGATGCCACAGGCCTCAGCAGGTGTTCCAGACTTACAGCTTTTCCGCATCACCAGGTAGTCTCCACACTCATCTTCTATTGGCAGAAATATTTCTGGAACCACAATCAGAATGCGGCGTTTTGGCGGGGGGTTAATGTTCCAAGTGCACTCCGTGTTTGCAGGATAGTCCCCAGGATAGTTTGGTGATTCAATATATCCAGTGTAATCTCCCAGTGCACCTCCACACTGCCTATCTGAAAAAACAGTGCAGCTTGCAAGAGCAGGCAAATCAAGGTCATCCTACAGCTCTCCCTGCAGTCACTGTCAGACACAATACATGGATGACAGATGCACAAACTCTTCAGATTGCATCTGATGCAAGGACACTTCTTTTTGCCAGCTCCACACTGCTGCCTGCTTCTACCTTTGTGTTTTAATCAAGGCTGAGACATAATACAGTCTAGTCCCTGTTACCACAGCAGGTGCTATCAAACCAAGCCATAGCCAAGTGGCAAGGCAGTTGTAAGAGGACAGAGAAATGGTAAAGCAAAGATGCTCCACCTGCTTGTACCAGACAGAATGTTTTTATAGAAGTATCAGCTGAAGTCTAACTGGAATCTGAGGTGTTCTGCTCAGGCACAATGCCTGGAGCAGCACAGAACAGGGACTACAGCAGGCTCTTTCTCTGCACAGACTAGCATTGCTGGCAGTAAGAGGGTGAAGCCCAGTGCAGGATGCTTTGCCTGTGCTTCCCAGCTCTGCGTGGCCACGAAGGCACCACAGTGATGTGTGGGTGTGACATGCCCAGGGAACAGATTATTTAAGTCAGAGACGTGCAGATCCCAGAAACATATTTCTATGAATGTATGTGTATACACGTCTGTATGTATGTGCTTCCAGAGGTTCTTGTGAGGAGTTGCCTTTCTGCCCTCTATTTTCCCTCATTAATTTACCTTCAGCTTCCCACACCACAGCTACAATAATCTAGAACAGTGGCTCTCTTTGTAACTGCCACTTCCAAAGACTGTTACTAGGAAGAAATGCTTACTAGAGCTATCAAGCTTTGTGAGACAACTTCCATTCCTTTTAATAGAAGGTAAAGAAATCAGAGTGCTGAGAACACAAAGTCTGTCTGCTGTGCCATGGGAGAAAACATTTAACAGCAAGACCCAGAGTTACCCAGAACCAACTGGCAAGACACTATCATCACTTACCTTAACAAGAACAATGCAACTAGTCTGCAGAAATGGTCTCTCACAGACCTCAGTAAGTCCTGCAGGATGAGATGCAGGCCAGCAGCAGAAAAGGAGCAACACTACTGCCTTCTCTCCAGGCTCCCTGGAGCAAAGCTAAATTTTGCCCTTAGGGCCATTCTGAATATTAATGGAGTAGTCTTTTTATTTGTAAGATATCATTAAAACCATCTTACTATACTTACTTTTGCACTGTGTTATATTTGTTGACCCATCAAAATCAGTAGTGGTGTTTCCAGGGCATGAAATGCAGTAATTTTGTCCAAACTCAGGCTGGTATGTCCCAACTGTGCAGCGAATACACCGGTGAGTTGTGGTGTTATAAAAATGGCCAGGTGAACACTGAACTGGGGAGTAATTAAATATGCAACATGGGTTAAAAAGAGGCAGTAGCACATTAGAATATGATTTTATACATTTTTATAGGACTTAATAGAATTTCAGTAAAAGCGGTGCCATATTCATAAACTATGAGGATAATAAAGCAGAGGTAGTTGAACATATTTTAGCTTATCAGGTCATTTTGTGCAGGTTTAAAAGCCCTAAATGCAACACAATAAAGCAGCTGTGTGTGGAAGCAGCAATAAAAGGTATGGGGGAGTGAGTACAACCACCAAAATGTCATAAGCAGGACACCAAGTACAACAGTGTGTCACCAAATGGTCTGGCCACTGACATTTGACTTGGAAGATGAACTGTATGTGGAAATAGTAACGAGACCTTTCTTTCTTGCCAGCTTATGCCAAGCAGCACGTGCACTGCTGCTGCATCCTGGTGTACCCCTGTGACCAGCTCACCACAGGCAGACTTTGGCCTTCTCCAGGCACATTGCATCAATATTAGTGACTAAACTGGTACTTTGCTGCCTTCTCTCACGAGCACACGCTGTCCTGCAGCAACAGCCCATGACTCAGGGTGCAGCCACCTCCACCAGATCCGCTGCTACGTCATTTCATCATGTCATGCAAATCATCCTGTTACCTCACAAATAAGCTGCAGCCCTCACAGGGCTTGCTGAGAGTATCCCCAAAGCAAGATCCCTTTCTGACATACAAACTCTTTCACAAACACAACAGATGTTACAGAAGTTTTAGACTTCCCTAAGGGGAAAAATCCTTCCTAGCAGACTTGCAACTTTTTTTTCTACTTCCCAGACACCTTCACTTACATCTCTAATATGTTTCTTTGCATTTGATTTTACTTGGCTATTCTGCATCTGTGCCTATCATCATTTGTACTGAAACCTGACAGAAAGCAATCAAGAGCATCAGCCACATATTACCTTTGATCTTAACTCCACCACAACCTTACTTCTTTTTCCTTGACCTTTTTCTTTGTGGGACTAAAAAAATTAAAATATTTTCCCATTCCTTTTATTTCAATTGGCAGGTTTACCTCTTTCAGCTCAACATCAAATAATTTACTACCTTGCCTTTCAAATGTAGTTCTCTGTGCTGCACAGTCCCTTTTTTTTCAATTCCTCTTAAGATCTGCTTGCTCTCAAATAGCTCTAGTCCTGTTGAGCTTTGTAAGTCAGCTGAGCCTGGAGTCCTTCTTTACATGCTCAACCCCCCAGTACAAACGTTTCAGATACAAGTTCCAAATAGTTCTTGCATCTGTGATTCGATGTCTCATGTGGCCCCTTCCACATGCAAATCCCTCAACTCTCCATTCCAGTTAATACAAAAAATTCCTTTAATCTCCACTCTAATTTGAAAATTGAACCTTATTTATAGACCTGTTTTTGTTTATGTTAAATAAAACTGAAATCAGTTGCTCTTATCTTGATCCAAGATTTTTAACATGGTGTTTCAGTGCCTTAACTTTGCAAAATCAAGTATGAAACAGCACCATTTGTGGATCCAGTGATGCTTCACTGAAGAAATCTATTAGTTGTCATATTATTACCACTAATTCTTCAACCATACTGCAAAAATTCTTCTATTATGTTAAAATTCTCAACAGTAAACATATCTAAACTGACACTAGAGAGATCTCTTAATCCAAACAGCTACTAAATGTTTGTATCAGGACCTTGTTTCTATCCCTTATTTTTTACTGTATGGCAGTATATTTTCCATTAACACTTTTTCTTCAGGTGATCTTGATGTAAGTATTGCCCTTTAACCCACACCTTAAGACATGGAGTAAACCACTATATTGATTAACACTTCATCTCTCTCCACGAACACATTTAATCAGCATTTTCTAAGACAACTGCACAGCTGTCTTTCTGCTCCTTAGATTTTAGATAAATAATATGAAATTTCTTCATTTTTAAAGGTACAATCCCCATCCAATTTTCACTCCTGTAAGGAAAATCTTAGGAACTGATTGTATGCCAGTTCCACTGTGACCAAATTGACAAGGCTGTCTGAGCTACTGCAGGGTTAAGCTGACTGCTGGCTTTTTAGGTATATCCCAAGGCATCCAAGCCAGTTTCTCACTATGAACATGAAGAAACTATTTTCTGACTTATCCTCCAGGACTGCAATTCCCTCCTTAGCATTTTTGTGTTGCTGTTGTGCTTGAACTCAATATGTCAGTGAGGCACACTGGTCTGGGTTTTCCTCTAGGGACATTTTTTCTCCCTGCTGTTCCTTCACAGATCAATGACTTCACTGACAACTTCCATCTATCTCCCAACTCCTTCTCAAGTCTTATATAAAAATCAATTATAAAAAGAATTGAGGCTTCACTGAGTTTCCTTGCAGCCAGTCTAGGCTGGCCAGCTGAGATCCCTGGAAGGAGAGTTCCTTGAATTAAGAATGACCCTTCTTTGAATGCCCCACCTGTAGCAGCACAGTGATGTTTGCCTCAGAGCAATGCAGTTCATCAAATAAATCTTAACCTTACCTTTGGTCTCACAGTCCTGAAACAAGGATGCACTGCCATGTCTTGTTGTCAGACCCCCTCCACAGGGGAAGCAGGACACTCTCCCAGCTTCAGGCTGGTATGTTCCAAGGGGACATGGCAGACAGGGCTTGAAGCCATCAGAAGAATATTCACCTGGTGAGCACTGATCTAGAAGATAAGAACACATTTGCTTCAACCTGTACATTATAGGTGGAAGTCTATTAGTGAGCCTGCACGGGACCTGAAACTCCACAGTGAAACTGCTCTCTGTGCTTGGGAAGCAGGAGCCAGAGTTCCAGAACTGAATGGTAGCAACCGGCAACTTCATACCTGCAATGTACCCTGTAAAACTGAAGCAGACACTGATCACCTCTGGTGCTAGCGAGCTGGAATGCTTTGTTGTAAGGCTACACTGGACATTAGGCCTGTCCAGCACCCTGTTAATCTGCACAGTGCAGTTATGTAGTTATTATCTCCTCTTTCTACCTAAAGAACTCTCAGACTCCTCTCAATTTATTACTGAACCTGAGATGCCAAAAATGTACTTTCAGACTTATATAAGTATTTTAATCTTAATATTAGGGAATATTCAAACTTCATAAGCAGTGGTGTTACTGAATTGTGTGAAAACCTCAAGTGCAACAAGTAATTGTTCAAATTCACTAAACTAAACATTACTCCAAAGATTTTTAAAGCAGAAACATTTTTCTCGTTCCTCTGACACTGGATCTTGGACAAGGATTACCTGTGCACTGAATTGCTGTGTTCTGTGCATAGACAGCACTAATTCAATCCAACTGATCTTTCTTAAACACACAATTCAAAACTGCCCAACAAGCCCAGCGATATTCGTGGGTATCTTCAAAAAATTCTGGTTTTCAAACTTTTCACAAAAGAACTGGTTTCAGTGCCAGTATTTAATAATTACCCTGCTCTGGAAAGGCACAAAACACTGTTGCTGTTGTTCAGCTGTGCTGAAAAATTCTGTCCTTTTAAAGACCTGTTACGATAATAAACTGTTAGTTTTATTTTATAGCTCAAATAAATCACTCAGTGAATAGCTGTCTTGTTAGGAAGTTAAATTGGCCTTGGCTTCATTTCAGGATATATGACTAACAACAAGCAGGGCATTAACTACCGGTCATGATCAATGATGAAGAGTTTTGTTTATGGCTGATACACGGAGTGGAATAGTGAGTGTCCCTCCTTAGCTTAAAAATACAACCCAGCAGGTTAAGCAATGCTCTGTAGCTTACCACTGAAAGCTAGTGAGGAAGTCTTAGCTCTTGCTTCTAACTTTTTCCACCACACATCACTTCTGCTCTCATAAGGACACACATTGATTTGCTCCCACACTTTTCAAGTCCTTCTTCATCTTATAAACATTCCTACAGAACATTCATCTCTCTACCCACTGTGCAACTCAACAAATATGACTCAATTAAGGCTTTCATTGCAGCTCTCCTAATAAGGTCAGAAAAGAGCACTATTTACAACTCCATGGCTGAGAAAGACAATCAAGCTTAGTAAAGGTGATTCTGAGAAGCGGCTACTGACTTCAGAAACCCAGGAGCAATGAAAAGACCAGTGCAAATCCCCTTCCCTCAGAAAACCCTACAGATCCAAGAGAAATCAATGCTGAGTGGCCTCACTAGTCACTGTCTGCTCTCTCCTCTTAACCTTCTTTTCCCCTTTATTTTAATAACATATCAAGTTTAGGGTGATCTGGGTTTTTTTGGAACCAGGGGTGTGTCTCTCTTTTGTTTGGTTTGGTTTTGAACAGTGTGCTACTTTACACTGACACATATAAAACCATAGAAATTTAACTGTAAAACTGATTTCAGGTTTCCTAACTTGCTCAGAGTCCAGTGCAACAGTAGATCAGTTATCAGAGATCAAAGGAAACCTGTCCCAGGCAGGAACCAAATCCTCCACATACATGGAAATGTTACATTTAAGAACTTATTCCATCAGATCTCTCTTGACAACTTCATAATCTGAGCTTTACTTGCCTTGAAACCACATGTTGTAAAATTGTAGAGCTCCCTGTGGAATAAAACTGAGTTAACCTAAACTTTCCATGATTATTTAGCAAAGTGCCTAATTTTTTAAAATTTATATTGAGGAAGTAAAGTTAAAAAGATCTCCTCAGACATCACTGAGATCGTCAACATGGAGCTTTCTGAAATGCATTGCATGACTGAATTCTGAGACCAAGAGCAAGATGAGACAGAAGCATAAGAAGGCCTGTTTCAGTGCCTCACCTCCACATGGAGACACACTGTGAACTCTAGGTAATTTTTGGTTTCCAGGATTCTGAGGACTAGGGCAATACTCATGAGTTATTTGTCCTTCCTCATCCTGTTAAGTTTTACTAGTGCATGAACCACAGCTTGCTCATTCCCCATCACAGCACGTTCCCACACTTCTGCTAGCTAGCAACAGAAAAAACACACTCTAACATTTGGTGTCTGTGGATTCAAAGTCAAGTTAGGTGTTTAGCAGCTAGATTACTAGATAATGTGCAATGTGATATAAAGACTACATTTCCACAAGTATTGGAACTGATCGGCTGCCAGGACTTCTGCAGGTTGGCAGATTCTGTGCACTGAAGGAAGGATGACAGTTTTCTTCAACTTTGCTCAGTGGCTGCCCCAGGGCTGCTGCACTGGAGCAGGGCAGCAGGCTGGTGGGCTGTGCCTGGGACAGTGCCCACAGACCTAACACAGGGCTGTGAGAGTAAAAGGCAGGAAATGTGTAAAATCAACCTGGGCCAAACAAAAACTTTCCTGTTTGAGCTGAGCCAATCAATTCAAGTATTTAATTTTGATTTATTAAAAGGTAGAAACAACAGAAAGAAAACTAAAGAAAAAAAAAGTCAACTTAGTTATTAGCACTATAATAGGGTGTGCAAAACAAGCTAAAAAAAAAAGCTGTGTACAGTGTGATGGTTACACAAATTCTGTGCACTGAAGGAAGGATGACAATTTTCTTCAACTTTGCTCAGTGGCTGCCCCAGGGCTGCTGCACTGGAGCAGGGCAGCAGGCTGGTGGGCTGTGCCTGGGACAGTGCCCACAGACCTAACACAGGGCTGTGAGAGTAAAAGGCAGGAAATGTGTAAAATCAACCTGGGTCAAACAAAAACTTTCCTGTTTGAGCTGAGCCAATCAATTCAAGTATTTAATTTTGATTTATTAAAAGGTAGAAACAACAGAAAGAAAACTAAAGAAAAAAAAAGTCAACTTAGTTATTAGCACTATAATAGGGTGTGCAAAACAACTAAAAAAAAAAGCTGTGTACAGTGTGATGGTTACAGCTGTGAACTAGCTTGGAGAGAGAAAATGATCAAGTGGGAGGACAAAGGACAGGCTGATTCAACATGGAGAGAAACCCATGTAATGACTACTCAGCTCTGTAAGCACAAGCTACTGCTTAAAAATATGTTTGGGCAACAGCATCTTGCTGGAGACAAACCAGGCTGACAGAGGAGTCCAGCTGGATGAGCAATGGGCTTGTTCTTGTCCATGGGGTCTGGATTCACAGGACATCACCACCTTAGCTGGCTGCTCTCTGCTCAGAAATCACACAATGATCAGAGCCCCAGAGTGTGGAGTGGCCTTCCAAGCCAGAGCAGGCAAGGGGAACACTCTACACCTCTACAACTGAGGTAACTGGTTTATGAAGCAACATACATGGCAGGTCTCCTGGCATCAGAGAGATTAGGCTCAGGCTGACAGATTTAGGAGAGTCCTCAGCACCTACTCATATCTGGTGTTACTGTACACAAGAATCAGCCTTATTCTCAAGGGTGTTGCACATCCATGCTCAATTTGAAATAAGTGAGACTTGAAAAAAGCAACTGATTCTGGATTAAGTTTATAAATTATGTAAAATTATGTAAAGAACTGACAAAATTAAGTTCTAAATGTTGCACTGCCTAGAAAAATGTATAACCCTCTCTCCTCCCACTATGACTTCTGAAGCACATTAAACACTTCAAGCCTTATTAGATCCTACGTGCATATGAGAAAAGAGGTCAATGCATCCAGATACAGTTTAGCTATTTGCAATCTAACAAATACTCATCATTCAATGCAAATGTTAAAATTACTCCAAGAGATACCTAAACTTTAATGTCTCAAGCTCTTAAATATTTAAGATTTTTCACATGACTACATCAAACCAAGATTTTCAAAGTGGTAAAAGTGTCCAGACATTTTGCTCCACAAACACATCCCCTGTAAACTGCTCCCAGTTCCTTCCCATCTTCCACCTAGAAACTTTCCCAACATGGGGCACACATCTAACCCCACTGGTGCACAGAACAGAGGTAATGAGGAAAGCCTGTTTAGAAGCTCCCAGTACTCACCAGGGTTCCATTTAGCATAGCAAACAGACTTGGCATTAGATTCAATTATAGTAACATTAATTGTAGGGACATTATGTCAACACATGTTCCCCATGGAAATATACAGGACTATGTATGAAACAAGTGAACCTTCTCTTAAGAAAAAACACCAGCAACAACAAAAACCTCTCAGAGTTCAAACTTTTCCTGTCATCTCTTTCAATGTAACCAAAAAAAGGCTATGAGCTTCATTTCACAAAACTAGAACCTGCCTGGTCCCACCTGACACACGGGAGATACCCAGCTGAAACAAGATCAGAAAATTTGCAAATAATGACATTAACTCAGAATTCCACCGGCTGGCTTTGCATTATTTTCTCCAAATGAACAAAAGAACCAATTGCCTCTAGTACACTTCATTTCTGCAGCCGCTGTCTTTCTTTGTCTTCATTAACCACTAAAAACCCGGTCTTGAGTCTCACGCAGCTGTTTTAAAGTTAAAAAAAAAAAAAAAAAAAGTAAAAAAAAAAGTGAGAGCTTTTCTAATGCAAAAACAAGAAGAAAGGGCTGGGGGATGGGGGAGGAGGGGCCCACAGGGAACCAGGATTAACAGTTACAAAGACATTTAAAGGCTCTTCCCTTCTTTTCAACACGTTAGCCTTTGAGCATTTGCTTCTATAGACAAATGCTGTAGTATCTCAGTGGCTGAGAAGGTGAACCACATAAAGGAGGTCATGATCCACCAATTCACCATGTTCTTAAGAATGATGCCTTGACTTTATAAGGAGAATCACCAATAACTGATGCAAATTGATTCTGAAGTGGCATTCTTTAAGTGATTGTGTTTCACTGGTTCACACATTTAGGTCACATGAGATGGTTACACCTCCTAAGGATTTATGTCTTCAATCTATGATTGTTACAGAAAGCAGGTTAGCAGAAAAACAGCATCCTTTCTCCCATTTAATAATTCATTTCTCCTTGTCAGATTTTTATAAAATAGAAAAAAAATAATAAAAGGCAACATATAGTTCTCTGTTGTGTAGCAGAAATATTAATTGAACAATTGCAAAGGCAGGCACCACTTTGCTTTTCTCTTTTAATCTCTCTCTCATATTTTTATAACAGCAGCATCATACCACATCTAAACACTGAGATGTGGTTCATAATTGTGTATGAAATGCTAATATTTTATTTGCATCCTCCAAACTTGGGGGACAAAACTGCCAAGTGCTGAGCAATAAAATGCATCAACACCTCCCACATCAGATAAAGCTGCTCAGCATTTACCTCAGAGCAGAGCCTGTACCCAGTGCTGCTCATGCTTGCTGTTCTCTGAAGCAAAAGCTCTTTGGATAAATCCACTTGCCACTACTTGTGCATCAAGGGACTGCTCACACTTCCTGTTACACAGCAAGTTCAGGGAACAGCCCTTTTCATTGCCTCCTACTTCTTAAAGTATTCATGTATCCAATGTGAATAAAAAAAACAAACAACCCACATGGAACAGGCAAGGTGTACTTCTAATTCCATGGGATGTCATCTAGGTATGACAGAGTTTTAAAGAATGGAAAAGCAGCTACATTGCTTGCTGTTTCTCCCTCTCTCAGTGGAAAGTGCCTGAGGGCAAAATGGTCCAAATAGATACCAGTTTCTCTTTCGATACAGAAGTTTCTCATAAATCAGTTTCTGATAAGGAATTGCTGCTATTTAAACAGTTGGTCTTTAGCTGTTAAACCTGTCTGAAGTCTAGCTCACAATGCAGAATGAATACTCATAGCCAGGCTTGTGAATAAAACTGCAATCTCCCCAGGACAAATCTCTCAAAGAAGCATGTAGCATTTCCAGCATCCTCAGATGGTTCATCTAGTCTTGAAGCACTGCCATTTAAACATGCTTCTTTTCTACCTTTTTTGAAGGTTTACTTCAGTGTGGAAAGATCATGCTTCTGCTACAAGAATCCAGTTCTCTGAGAAGGCTGATGAAAGTTCCATTTTGTATTTCCTGTGATATACATTAGTAGAGACGTACTGCTGGTTGCTCCTTGGAAGCCATTCAGAGGACTTAATCAAATTAAACAGCATGAGACAATGCTATATATGCTTACTCACTGACACAGAACTCAGACATAAGGTAGACAAATGCAACACTTGAACCTCTAAAGCATCATGAACAGTTTGCTGTGCCTTACACAGCACAGTTAAAATAAAATACACTATGCCTCAGAATCAGCAGTGAAGAACTCCCTTTTACTATCAACAGTTGTGTTAGGAACAGCAGATCTACACATGCAGCCATTCAGCATAGTAAGAATTATTGAATACCTTAGAAATCACACCTAATCTGTTCCTGGTGCCCTTCAGGAGATTTCATTCTGTGCTGTGCCCTGCTGCAGTCAGTAGGAGTTAAGACAGGAAAATCAGGAAAAGTACTACCTCACCATAAGTGTGACACCAGAAGAAGCCCAGCTTGCTGCTGCAACTGCAGGCCAGCTGCCCAAGTCAAAACCTGTCAGAGCAGGAGCTGGACTTTCCCTCTTATGCTGCTCAGGGGCAATTAATGTTTCAGACAGTGTTGTGCCAGAAGTCTACCACAGGAAGAAGACCAGTACAAGACTGTCTTAATCAATAAAACTGTATCTAACTTAGATGTAGTCCAAGCATTTTGTTTTAAAAAATGTATTTTAAAACAATAACCTGAAACGTGCACTTTACTCACTATCTGCATCACAGAAGTCCCTGGACTGACTTTGCTCCCTCATTGCTTCCTGCTCCTCTGGTCAGACTGAGCAAAATCTCTTTGCCAAAGTTCTCTGTCTGTCCAGAGACCACATCCTCCACCTGCACTGAATCCATCAGCTGAACTGGTCTCTTTTGCTATGGACCCACTTTCTTCCCAGAATCATTAGTGTGTTTAGATAAGCAGGGCCCCGATCCTGTCCAGAAGTTCTCAGCAACTCTGCAAAACAATCAGACCGAAACAAAACACAAAACCCTGACTCACCCACACACATCCCTGAGCTACCTTCTTCCACACTGCTCCCACTCCATTCTCTTCTCCTCAGTCTATTTCTTTGCTCCTTCTGACTGGCAGCCAAAGCAGCAGTGCTGCCTTTACCATCCACACTGGGACAATCAGCTTTTTCTAAGGAAATGAGGCGTATGTAACAGCACTGCCTCTGGGTGTACTGTTATGTCCCCTCAGCAACTAGGTGAACTTTCAGTCGAACTCACAGCCATCTGACAAAGGATGCAAAGAGGTTTCAAAGATGGTGGGGAACATGCAAATGGAGAAGAGATGCCCTCTTAGCATCCATGCAAGTAATAGGCTGTGGTGCAAGTTCCATCTCCTGTTCAATCACAGCAAATCTACACAAGGGTATGGTCTGAATACTCCAGCTGAAGAAAGAAAGATGCATTCAGTGATCCCACTCTTTTAGGCACCAGCAAGTCGAACCATAAGGCTTAAGACCCACAGGGAATCCTATCAGTACCTGCTAAGATGTAAACTGCAGCACCAATTCAGCAACAGAAGAGGCTTGACTTTTACAAGTTGTTCTTCAAAACATTTGTCTTCAATATGCCTCGTGTCTCTGTTTCAACCATGGACAGGCTCTTTGTGTTTACCATGCCGAAGAGATTTTCCAGGCATTCTCCAAAAACCCCCTTTCTCCCTGAACTAGCACAGAAATGTCATGTAAGCTTCTCATTTGTAATGAGAAATTAAACTGGTTCTGCAGCTACCTAAAAAAAAAAAAAAAAAATTGTTTCTTTGTTGTCCTGATTCCTAATTGTAACTCGTGTTGCCTTCCCTACCTGCAGCCTTTTTAGCCCACTCATTGCTATTGTTTCCAGATGAAATCACAAATGGCTTGAAATCCATATTGTACTCTGTACAATGGACTGACAGTTTTTCAAAGCCTTCCTTGAGCATCCAACACAACAGCTTGAAAACATCAGTATGAACTCATCTTGGGTGAACTTTCCAAAGTTTTTCAGACTTACTACAATGTTACCAAAAAAAAAAAAAAAGAAGAAAACAGTTTTTTTCTGACAGAATTCCTGAGTAATTCCCTAGCCTGCTTGCTTGCACAGATGTTTTAAAAAACACTAATTCAGTTTTCTATTCTGTGAATCCAATTTTTTCCAGAGTTAGCAAAACCAGATTGGAAAATCTATTCTGAGGCCAAATAGATTGCTGCTGGAAGACAAACTAATTTGATCTGACAACCATTTTAAAGGCTTGCTGATTCACAAAACCACCTACATGCTGCCTACCCTATGCAGCCTGAATTAGCTGTCATGGTTGTTAGGCCCATTAAGATAACATCTGACCCCTCTTCTTAACTTTTGTGCTTTGGAAGCACTTATTATGGGCTGCATTATGATGGTGCCCTCCAGTGCCATGATAATTAAGATCTTTCTCAGTACTGGCCTATAAAACCCCTATTCTCCACGAATTTATAACTCTGTCACGAAGATTCTCTGGAATTCAGAGCTTAATCAGTGAAGAGAATGTGACTGCATCAAATTCTGCTCAGCCTTTTCTTTGGAATGAGGGAGAGATGACACGTTCACAAGCTGAGAAACAGTGTTACACTGGATATTAAATGCAGTCTTAAAAACAACACCAGCGATGTCAAGGCCACTGGTGCCTGAGGTTCCTCCCAGGATACCCACCTCTGAGCCTCTGGGCTGTGCCAGCATGCAATGCACTGAGCCCTCATCCTGCTCTGTGACACAGCAATTGCCAACAATAAACACATGGAGGGGCACATCTCAGTAGCACAACCAGTAACCCCTGCTTCACACACAGTCCCCCTCTCTCCAGACAAGCATCCCACGGTCCCCGCGAGCTCAGCAGGCCCGAGGAAAACAGCGACACACACGTGATGATTTGCTCTGAACTGACATGGACTTACCGCATCTGTTACCCACGTGCATCTGCCCTGCACCACAAGACTGCTGAGGCTCCGACGGCTTGAGGGACTTCCTGGCCACTTCGTGGTCTGTGCCAGAGACACGGACACGGAACTGGTCCCTGCTGACAGTTTTCCGCAGGGTGCGGATGGTTTTACGGAACCTCTTCTCCGTCTTTTTCCGCGCGCAGCGCAAGTCACACGTGTCTGAAAAGTACCCAGAGCGAAAGCTGCTGTAAGTGACCACGCACAAAAATCCACCCCGTTCAAAAGACCAACCAGTGCAAATCATCGAGAAAGCAACTTCTGTGGACAAGTCTGAAATCCTTAAGGGCAGCATCACCAGGCTAGAAGAAAATTACTCAGGTCACAAGACTTCACGAGAAGCTGTTTGAGCTTTGAAACTATCCCCATCCCTCACTCTTTTTGAAGCATTAAAATTCATTTTCAAAACAGGAGATACTTTTTATTATCATTTTGCATACAGAGAGAAGCGAAAAATACAGAAGTTAAGGAGCAAACAGCAAAAAGCTTCAAACTGCACCTTGGGTTATTTTCCAACCAACCTGTCACCTCCTTTTGGCTTGTTTCAAGCTCAAAGTCCGCAGTGATAAAGATTTCTTTAGTCGCTGCCAGTCTACTGAGGGCTCCATGAACTTTCTTGCCAGAGCTGCATGTTAGGTTTACATAGTGGAAGCTCTCCAGTACCGAATTATGTCTCTCTGTATGAACAAAATTAAAGGAAGCAGAAGCTTGGCCAGCTATGTCATTGAACATTCACTAGTGGTCAGCAATAAGTTGTCATGAAGAGTCAAAGGGGAGCAAATGACCATCTCCACATGCCAGCAAACAAACAGCCTGGCCAGTTTCTCAGCTGTACACCCTCACACCAAATCGTGACTCCATCCTACAGAGGCTGAAATTCTGGCACTGCAGTGGGTTTGAGGCATGGTGCACTGCTGGGATGAGAGCCTGGCTGCAGTGCTCAGCCTCCTTTCCCTGGGTTTTCCTAGCAGGCTCTAATGAATTGCAAAGCATCTTAAAGCCCTGACACTACCTGCATCAGGCAGGCTACTGGAGGGAAAAAAAAATTGCACTCACATGAAGCATGTGTAAAACATGTTAGTTTACAATGGCATTTAAATTAAGTAGTGGCTGCACACATGGGGCATTTGGAGCCCACTGTCAGGATTTCAATGAGGAAATAAGATTTAGTTAAACACCCCGAATAAGCTTTGGTTCTGGAGTATGTAACTTTTCACTGAGCATCTAGTGCTGTTTCTCACTGTTACTCTTATAAGGACAAACAAACTGACATGCTGATTCATCATTGTGTTTAGTGACTTCTTCACCCAGTCTTTTTTTTATTTTCCTAAATGTACTCCTCCTCATTTTTTGCTGACTTTGTAAATTCCCAGGCTATACTTCCTGCTTTGGAACAGATGGAAGAGCTGACCTCACTGTGTCCATCTGTAGCTGCTGAAGTATAAAAGGAAGACAAGAGAAAAGAGCAAAAACCCTTTGGCAATAGAGTTAGCTTAAAAGGCCAGGAGATTCTTCACTGGGGCATCAGACATTAAGGAGCAGGTGAGAAAGGAAAGAACAAAAAGAAGGGAGAGTAAGAGACAGGAAAGGAAGAAATCAAAAGAATGAAAAGAATGGTTGATTTTACTGAGTATTTACTGGCAGTAGTACAAACAAAGAAGGAGAAGGGCTTTCATAGCAAGACTGTAAGGTTGTGACAGGGAAGTCCTGTGCAGTAACCACTGCAAGAATCCATGGCTGGGAAGGAGGGTGATTCATGAGGTCAGCAAAGAGCAGAAAGTTTGAAGTCCTCTAATGCTTTGCTTATGGAGTACTTCATACCTGGAAAGCATTTAGTAACCCCTGAGCTATGGCTCTAACCTGCTTACCTGTGTTTTTATATTCATACCTGGTATCATCTGTTCCAGACCTTCTTGAAACATCTCAGTCTTTTTCAAACTACATTTTCCTTCATTTAATTTAAAGGTTACACTTATCTTGATGGCTGAAGTATCTTCAGGAAGAAACAATGACATGTTATTTTAAAAAAGGAATAGAAAATTTAGGTAACCCTAAAGTCACGTTTTAATGATGACCCCAAAAATACGCTGATATAAAGTGAAAAAGTGGTCATTACAGAAAACCTAGAGATGCCAGCTTCCTGATGCTACAAAGCTGCTTCACAGCTGGAATTGGCATGAACTGTGACAGCTTGTATTAAAAAAAAAAAGTCTGGACTGGGCAAATCAAATAAAGATTAGCTGAAATAAAATTAAACACTCCAAAACAGTTCAGAATGTAATTTTTATATATATATAAAATAGCACCTCTTATTTATTTAGCTTTAAATGCTTTCTAAACTTTAATGTCCAACAGCTCAACCTAAACGTATTTTATGCTGCCAACGCTGTTCAGTCTGGATGTCTTGCTGTTTATTTCACTACTAATCTTTTTCTCTTATTTTTAAGTTTTAGTTTGGGTGATGCTGATGAAGCATCACAAGTCAAATTTTCTGCTGTAATCATGAACTGCAATCATGAGGAAGAAAAAATGGAGTATAATGGAGAGAGAAAATAGGAAGCCAATAGAAATACCCTTATTTCACAGTTATCTATTACACAAAATTAGTCAAAACATGCAACAGTGAATCTAGTGATTACCCAACCAGCTGGATGCATTTGCATTTTCCTGCTTTTTCTTAAGCTGAGCTGACCTGCCACAGGTGAGGGTATAGGCATCTTGTGCTCCTAACAGACAGACCAGACAGAAAGACATTAAAGACACAGGCATCGTGCACAGACTGAAGACTCCTGTAGTATAAAATAAATTTTAATTTGTTGATTGACACCATGATCTTCACCTTTTTCAAGGTGGTTCATGAAATACCCTACATTAGAGCTTCTCTCTTCCTAAGCAATTTAAAGGGTTGAGGAAGAAAAGCAGCATCTATCCTGTAAGCACCGTCCGAGCCTGCACGCTGTGTCCTGTGGGGCTGGAGGGCTTGTGCAGGGAAAATCTCAGGCCCCACGCAGGGCTGGAATGTCTTCACCCCATTCAGCAGCAGCTCTCAGGGCCAATTAAGGAATGGCCCAGGGAGCACGGAGAATTCTGCCCCGTCCTCCCCAGCTTCAAATAGACAGTTGTCATGAGAAGGGAATCTGAGGGTAGAGTGGTTATAAAAGACAAGCAAAGGGGGGGCTTTCCTGGGACACTGGCAGGGATATAGCCCTTTATTATCCGTAGTGAAAGAGGAAAGGTCTCTGTTGATTGTCTGCTTCTTGGGGCTTCTGTGCTGGGAGTTTTGCTGTTCTTACACTATAGAATCACAGGCTTGGTTTTGACTTACCAGAAAATACCTGGACATCCGAGGAGCAGCTTAAGAAGCATCTATTGCTCCCACCACTCTTAATGCAGTGCAGCAAGACCTTGGGTGACACATTAGCAGGAAAGGGACCCTTTGTCTCTAAATCGGATAAAACAAATACTTACAGAAGTAAAACATCTACTTACACTATTAATAAATGAGCATGCATCTGCTTTTGTAGCTGTTACTTGAGAGCACCTATGTAATGAATATGCTGTTTAGACAGAAAATCAAAGCAAAATAAAATCATTTGGAAGATCACCCCACAGAAGTAATTTCCTTTTAGGCAAAGCTACCATCAGCAAACCTTCTCATGCAGAGAAACAAAAGGAAGTAGAAGAATTAGCTGGATAAAAGCACAGGAAAGAAAGCATCAAAATCCCTCAAAGTATCTCCTGTTTTGGGGGAGTTTTTTTGCCTTTTTTTTTTTTTACCAGTTTCAACATCAGTACCATCATGCCTGACTGAAAAGTGAAGCAGAATCCCAGGAACGATGATTCACACCACTTAACTGGACAAACAGAGATGCTCAGATTTGACTGTAACCACATGGCCATCAGACACATCAGGAGTGGAAATGTATTTACTAGGCCTCTTACCAACACAATCCTTTTTATTCCAGTGTAATTTGTAGTTAGAGTGACAGAGGCATTCATAGTCTCCTGGCGTGTTCACACACAGCTGTTGGCAACCGCCATTGTTGACGCTACATTCATTAATATCTACAGAGGAAAGGTAAAAACACTTTTAAAAAGTTACTCTTGCCAAAGTTATGTAGTCTAACTCCACTAAGTAAATATACACAAATACCACTTAGTAGGGATTGGAAAAGTTTCCAGGAATGCTAGCTGGACGCCCACCTTGAAACACTTTTGTTCTCATGGAAATCCTTTGATAAATGTCAAAACTGATCAAATGCTGTGATAGGGGAGATGTTAGGTATGTCCTTAAGCCACATAATTAAAAAAATCCAGCCTCAGAAATACAATAGCAAATTAGCTCAAAGGAGACCAAATCAAGACTGCATTACACTGTGTTTGGCTAATTAGGATTTCTAATTTGGAATAAAGACAAACATGGACAGGATTCATACTAATCAATCCTCCTAAGTGCTCAGATACAACTCCCATGGAACACTGACTCCATGTGAGCAAATAACACCATTGGATCACTATTGTCCATCCTGGCCAATTGTCCAGTTTCAGGGCCTTGCCCCACCCAATAAATGCCAGTAGCAGCAACCACTGACAGCACAACATACACAACACGCTGCCTTTGGTGCAACCTTGCATGCTGATGCAGAATATACCATTCACCAGTGCTGTACCCCAGGGGTCAATACTAGGACCAATACATTTATCCTCTTCATTAAACCTGGATGATGAGACAAGAGTTCACCCTCAGCAAGTTCACAGATGATACAAAACTGGGAGGAGTGGCTGATACACCAGATGGTTGTGACACTATTCAGAGGGACCTCAACTGGCTGGAGAAATGGGCCGACAGGAATCTCATTAATTCCAACAAAGGGAAATGCAAAGTTTGATGTCTCTGCTACTCAGATCCACCCTGATGACTGCTTTGCTTCTCTGGTAGCTTTATGGCAATTATACATAAACCTAGAAAGCTGCCATCAAGAAATCTCTTTCAAGTCCCAGAGTTTGTGCAATTGAGGGTACTCACTTATACTTATGCATTTCTCAGTGGTAATAACAAGTTCTTGTCACTGTTCTCCCCAGCCATTTGTTCCCCCCTCTAGACAGGTAAAAATTTGGTAGAAAACACTGTGAAACAGATTACAAAACTGAGCTGATTTCAGTGGGAAAATACGGTACTAACAAAGCTGAGACAGCAGAGATAGGAATGAGCAGCAGAGGAGTAATGGAGAAAGAAGCAGCACCTTAAATTGCTACTTCTGCCTAAGAATCCACAAAATTGGCCCAAATCATTGCTTTTTATTGACCTTTTGTTAGGATGCTGCATGAAATAGGAACCTATTATCTCCAGCACTTACTGACTTCTTCCATATAAGTCAGAAGGTGTACACTCAATATCCCTACCAGCTCTGACACAGCCTGCAAATGCCAGTAAATTAAGGCCTTAAGATGGAAAAAGGATTAACATCTTCTGCACAGGAGTATGATATGAGGAGACCAATTAGCAGCCAACAGTAAAATCACAATTACTTTCCCTCACTGGTGGCCAAAAGAAATGGAATTAATGAGAACAGACTTCTTTTAGCAAGTAGAACACATGAACAGTGTTACTCTCTATCCAGACAGGATTCCCTGCTCATCAGGATAAAATACAGGGATGCTGTAGCCCTGTAGTCCTTTGCAGTCTTTCTAGAGGCAGAAGTTAGAAACAGATCAGGCACAGTCATCTCAGATTTGTTATCTCCAAGTGCCATTTTGCCTCAGAGATGAACAGGTCTTGCTCAGAATTAAGTAAGCATATAGAGTCAGTAAGGTATTGTCTGGACCTTAAATAGAACAGGATTCATTCTATTTAGTGTCCAGTTATCCATGTTTCCGTGTGTTAATTCTAGGCATTTGTTGCAGAAATATTCCCACTTGACACACACTGAAGTTCTGTGAACATCTTTTTCTCTTTCCTTGAACTTTTCTTGTAGGAAAGAGCATTATCTTGGTCAGTGTAAATCAGTGGTACTACATCAGCTAAATTCCAACCTACAACACATTTGCACAAGGGCAATCTGCAAAACCATAATATTCTAAGTCATCCAGAGCTTCCTGTTCTTTAAGTTCTATTCCACTGACTTGTCACTGGAACCAGTGACACTTCTCCATGTGAAAAATCTATCAAATTATGGCTTTCATAGCCAGGTGCAAAATGCATTAGTTTGTTCTAACAGCCACAGGTGCTTTCTGAAAGCAGGGTGGGAAGGGAAAATCACTTGAGCAACGACAGAAATAGGCAGGACTAGTTGCTACTTTTGCTGTGCCTCCTTATTGTGGCAAAGAGCACAATTTACTCTACATGCCTGTTGCACACACATAGGTTTATGTCCTGCGCAGTCACTCATTACATGGGTGGCAACAGCACTCAATCAGCATGACTGTTATCAGTAATGTCTTTTGATAACTCACCTCCACAATGTGTGAAGCCATAGAGAGCATATCCTTTGTTACAAGTGCACTCGAAGGTGCCGGGGTGATTGATGCACGTGTGGTCGCACGTCCGTTCAAAAGAACATTCATCAATGTCTGCAAGTTTTAAAGGGATACATCAGTACTTTCCAGCCTGAAGCACTGGTGAGCTAACAGAGTTGGACAGAGAGATGTGCAGATTTATGTAAACTAAGCAAATTCTTTTAAAGCAAATAATGTAACACAGTGAAGTAACAACTTTTAAAAGAACAGTTAATTTTCCAAACAAGCTTTTTGCTTGGCAAACACAAAAACTGCTACATTTGTACAATCATGTTTAAAATAAATTGTTCCTCTTCTATGGAAAAAAAAATGCTGACAAAACTCTTCTTTCATTAAGAAAAGGCTACATAAGATCTACATAAATCCCCATAAATGAAAGCAAAGGCCACATTTTTAACTCTACATGAACATGCAGTGTCTGATTTAAGTCTGCTGAGAATCACCACATTCTCTGAGATGCACCTGAAGATGGATGACTGGAATACTTGGGTGACTTTTTACATGGATCCATTATAGTGTATATTTAACCTTCAATGTCTGTCATTAAAAGCTGCCAAGATAGCAGTTTTCTCCAATGAATGTTCTCCTTGGCATTACAATCACTTTATAAACATCTTCTTTGTAAGGCATAGTTAGTACATCTAATCATCTCAGTGAATGGAATGGTAAAATGGTAACATTCCCATCATTTTTTGAGCCCTGGCTGTTTATTATACCATCAAAAGCACCTAAAACTTCTGTGCTAGCACATTATGCATGCCATGCAAGAATGTTGAAAGACACAAAAAAGTTTCCATCAACATCACTGACACATCACATCATTCTTTTTTCTCAGGTTTTGCCACACTACAAGATATCACTTTTCAAACAATCTAGGGGAAGGAACAGAAGTGACAGGGACAAAAGGGAGAAGCAACTCTTTAAAATACAGTCATAATTAGATTTCATTTAAAAAGTGTCTTGAGAACCTTGTTTTATAGTAAGTTGGTTCCATATAAAGAGATGTCCTTCTTTTTATGTTTTAAAAATTATAAGAATGCACCAAAAACTCAGGTGAAAATTATTTTCTGTTGATCAATTTGGCTTCCTGAAATTCATCATTAATGTCAGATGGTTGTCTAAGAGATGGAATTATTCACCTCCCCACCTGGCTGATTTGCTTTATATTGTTCATACTGTAGCTTTTACAAAACCATGGACCATTTTGCTCTTTACATTTTTATGTATTTAAGCAGCCTAAACAGGATTGCTAACTCTTTATGTATAAAACACTACACAGAAAAGCAAATACACTTTGTAAGTCTCACAGGAGAAATCCATGCCATCCTAAAAATCAAATGCTATATGATCTTTCGGGGAATAGTGATTCCAGTCTGCCTACAGGCGTATAATTTCATAGATCATGTTGCATCTTTTTTTTCTTTAATGAACCCATGGCATCTACATGTGCCACTAAAAAACAAGTTTTACTGTGATGGTGAATTAGCCAGTAAGATGGACAGTGAGATATTTTTCCCTGTAAATTATTTTAAGATCATTAATAGAAGAGGGAGAAGGAAGCATTATCCTCATAAAAAGCTTTTCAATATGATGCTATCTCTGTCACGTCCAGATAATAGTTCACTGTGCCATTAAACATACTTCCTATGATAGTATCAAGCCAACTGTATTAACTCAACAGCTGTTTCAGAAAAAAAAAAAAACACCAAAACAACACAAAACTGAGGCATGAAAATTATTCTGGAGTCCATTATCACTTCATCATTGTAGTAGATGTCCAAGCCATGCTAACTTGTTCTACTTCCATCGTCTCTCTAGGACACATACCTTGACAAGACTTCTCATCTGTTAATAATTTAAATCCTTTTCTGCAGCTGCAATCAAAACTGCCAACAGTGTTTTTACAGAAATGATCACAGCCTCCATTGTTGGACTGGCACTCATCAATATCTGTAACAGAAACAGTGCTTCAGCAAATAAACACAGTATATTCAACATACTTCCACTGCCAGATCTAGAAAATGGTCATATCCAATTGGTTAGAGAAGCCCAGAAAAAAAATCTAACAAGACATTACAAATTTTAAGGAAGATCAGATCCAGTTCATTCAGCCCCATGACAGTGTTATTTGCTTTCATTTAACATACTGTGGTCAGTTACGTTTGGGCATATACTCACTAAAGACCATTTCCCTAAATTCTGCCTGGAAACACTTTGGCTTAAATGCTCTCTAACAGGTTTTAACTTTTGTAAAACTTCTCTCAGTTTCCTCTTCCTAAGCCCTGCAGAAATCTCAGACACAGACGTCCTGAGCTACTCTGTCTTTTTCATGCCAATATTAGAATGAGTTTTTTATCTAATAGTAATTGACTCAGGCACAGAGACTCCATCGTTTTTACCGAGCAGAACAGGCGTAATATCTAATTACTAGAAAACTTATTCAAATATACAACATAAATGTCCCTTTGCTCCTTGACAGTACTCTCCTTAGAGCTGCTCAGACCAGTATAAGTAATTCTACTCACACATTCCTGTTTACACACTGATATTTACTTACAAACTGCTCTAATACCCAGCTGACTGAGGGTGAAATAACAGACCATTGGACTCTGCTCATAAGAACTTACACACCTACTTCTCCCAGTACTGACCCCTACCACAGAACTTTCTTACCTCCTGCCAAACTTCATCTGTGAAAAATGAGGCCACCTTGGCAGGAGGGGTGGAAGTGGTGAGAGGGAGGGCAGAGAAGCAGAGATTCTCTGCACACGTTGCGCCTGATGCGATGGAAGCAGAGCCTGTCCCTGGCTGCAGCCCTTTCCTAGGTCAGATGACACACATTGGTTTCCTCTGGACACTGGATAAACTTCACTTGGAGATGAACACCTTACAGCAAGGTGTTGGTATGCATGTGTCCACAAGTATAGAACTCACCTTTGCATGTCTTCCCATCAAACTGGAGAGTGAATCCAACAGGACAGCTGCAGTGAACTCCAGTCGATGTATCTTTACACGTTCGGTCACAGCCACCATTATTTACTGCACACGTTTCTGGCCAACAAGATGAAGCTGAAGTTTGCTCAGGGATATTATAATGGTAACAAGAGACATCATGTGATACAAGGCACAGGTCCAAGCACACTGCTGCTCCACCACATTTAGTCTAGTATACATGAGCAAGTACTAAATGCAGGTGCTGGAAAAACCCTGCCTCAGCCAGGTGCAGGTTTTTCACAGTCTTCAGACTAAGATATTGTCTCTGGATATTCTCGTCCTTAGACACAAATCCCTGCTCCTTCCTGTCAGTCAGTGTCCTTGTGCCCACACCACATCCTAGCTGATCCTCTGACACTTGCTGTCAATGCTCAGACACCTGGTTAGACTCAGAACTACTAAACCAGTTTTCTTAATCCCTCCCAATACTCCTTCACATGCTTCCTGTGCTCCCACTCATGGCTGATTACCCCCCCACTGAGCACTCTGTCAGGGTCATGACCCAGGTGCCATCTCAACCTACTGTTCCTCTAACTTCCCCCTATGCAAACTATGTCTAAATCTCACCAAACCTTCCTAGTGAACAGTCCTAAAATACAGTTCTTCACACCCAGCTAAACAGAAACAACTCATTCTTTGGCACTCCTCCTCTTGCAGCCAGTCCCACCATCTTTCCACTGGCTGGACAAATACTGCTTTATCCAGCACATATTGATTCAGAGAGCTGCAAAGGTAATTTTTCTATGTCTGCTTTTTGAAACCTTTTTTCTAGCTCTGTCTCTTAGTTTTATGCAGCATCAAGCATACATTACTTCTTCTCAAGTTTATTCCCTCCCATTCTCTCATCTCATTATTGAGAGGCTGTGTCCAACCTGAAGGCAGAGTGACCCTTTTTTCTTCCCTTTTCCACAGAAATGTCTTTTTTCTTTTTAATGAGGCTATTCATTTAGATGATGCAGAAGCTCAGAGCTAATCCTATACTTTTGGTGGTTTCTTCCTCAGCTTCCATGCCACTTCTGTGGCAAATGCCAATAAGGACAGAAAATCACTGTGACTGCCTAGAGTAAAGGCTTTTGAGAGGTGGACATCCACTGACCCAGCTGCCCTGGGACCACTGTGATTGTTTCTCATGTCAGTGCCTGTTCAGTAGTGACAGACCCTCAGAGACTGGCATTCTGGGCCAGATTGGCACACTTCTAGGCAGAACAAGATGGTCTTGTATCCTAACACATCCTTCTAGATGGAAACCATCACTGGGTCCAGTTATCTTCCATGTAGAATCAGTCTTTCAGTTGAAGAGAAGCAGGTTAAACTCTGCTTCCTCCACAATCACCTGGCTATAATTGTAGCACAGTGGGATGTACTGCATTTCCATGATGAATAAGAACCATGGAAACAGACACTACTTTAAGGGCAAGTTTCTGACACTTCCTTCTGACCATCACAAACAACATACATAGCTTCTTATACATTATGGAATAAGATTATTTCCTTAAAAGAGACTGGAGCATCTCAGGAAGAATTCAGCCCAGAGTTATGATTACAATTAAAAATAAATAAACAAACAAACAAAAACCAAACCACCAGTTTCTAAATCTAAAATGTTTCAGCAAACAGAAAAGTTATTTTGGATAAGCACTGTTACCCATGAGCAACCGTCGCTTCACCCTCTTGTCCACATCAGCTCCTGCTGTAGTGTTGCCCTCAGAAATTTCAACAGCAGCCTCTTCCCTCTCTGTAAGGAACATGAACATAGGAAATGAGTAAAAGTGACCTGACGAGAAGCCTCATCTGCTACTCAATACATATGTACACGTATGTATTCAATACACATGCAAACAGCTGCAGAACACACTGAATTAATCAGACAGTCAGAACTAACTAGGCAGACATTTATTTAAAAGAGAAAGTAATAATGAACATCATGAAGGCCCATAAATCAAAACCATGAGATACTTTGTTTTTATTGCTTCCTTACAACTCACGTTTGCTTCAGTGTTCCTTATACAACAGCAGATGTGCTATGGATGCAGTGAAGACCAACAAGATAAAAGAAATGTCCTGTTAAGAGCACACAGTGATCATCTATCATGAACCAATAAAAGGACCAGACAGTTATCCCTGAGCATTTGATTTCAATCAACAGACAACAAACTCTTCCAGAGACTAAAAGAGTTTATAAATCTTAAGTGCCCTCTTCACTGGGACAAATGCCTTGCAAAAAACAGTACTTTAATTGAATTCAGAGTTCTGGTTTTAACAAGCATACTGTTTGGTTACACTCTCCAGCTCATGCTATACAAGAAACTGAATCTAAAATAAACCAAAGGGAAGAGAATCTACTTTGGTGAGTGACAGGCCTCTGAGGGACAAGGGATAATCACAGGCTGCAGGAGTGTCAAGTATTAGACAGCTACTTATATAGGGACACATAAGTTGCCTGAACCCAACCAACTCACTCATGCACTAGCAGGTATCTTAGCGTTGGATTCCTTCCCATTTTCTAGCCACACAATTATGAGGAGCATTAATCACGCACACACAGCAACGCCACAACACTCTAGAGTTAGTCACCAACAGAAAACTGCTTCCCTCCACTGTATACTGACCCAGGCAGGTTTTCCCATCCACATGCATGATGTACTTAGGATGACATCCACAAATAGGCCCATCATCAGCATCATCACAGGTATGTTGACAGCCACCATTTCCATGATTACATGTTACTGGGAAGAAAATATATGTTACATCTCACAAGTACTTCCAGAACCTTTGAAAGACACTGTGCAATTTTGTCTCCATTTGACCATCCAATAGCCCTTCCTAACATGCCCCTTTCCTGAAGAACCCTGCGAGACTGAAACACTGCAGAGCTGTCTCATGCAGATAAACAGCTTCACTATGAATGATGCCACAACTCCCAAACTACACATACTGTGGCAACCAATAGACTGGTATGACCAGTGTCCAGCAAAGCCACTGATTCTAGTTTAATTCAAATCCAGACAGCTTAGGCATGGCATCCCAGCTGAGCTATAACATACCAAATCCCACATCACTGCAAACAGAACACTATTTGTTCACTTTAGGAAACCATAAGCACATGCAGAATGTTGCATACAAATGCAGCTCCTCTGGTTCTTGGACAGTTCAAATCCTGGTCGGCATTCACAGGCCACTCCTCCTTTGGGTGTTTCTCTACAGATGTGGGCACAACCATGGTCTTTATTCATGCAGCTCATCCCTTCTGCAAAACAGGACAAGTGCAAGAGCATCAGCATCTCTGTGTGCAGGCAACAGTCAAAGTCAGTTCAATACACACTGAGATAACAGTCTGCTGCTTCTGGGAACACTCTACAGTGTTAGGAAAGAAGTACAAGCTGGCAGACAGGAAAGGCAGAGAAGTCCCATCCTGCAAAGTCAACTGTCCCCAAGTTTCTTGATCTGTGATCCTTTCAATGTCTATGTTCTTTGACTGCAAGGTCAAAAAGCAACATCCCTAGATTTGTACAGCATCTGCACCCTTATACAATGCTCCCACTTTATACCAGTGTTTATAAAACCTCATTATCTCTTTTATAAAAAGTGCAAAGTGGCAAGATCAAAGCCTAAAGTGAAGTTCTTAGTTCTCTGCTTAAATGAGCAGCCACCAGACACAGGAATGCATAGGCTGACAGTCACAGAAGTCATCCCTATTTCAATTACTGGCCTACAAAGCAGGTTCCCAAAGTCATAACCTACCTCAGCAGTGACCACGTAGTGACCAGACAGATGTGCAGTTTGTACATCTGTTGCATGCCAGTTTTTTTGTTAACTTTTTTTGTTTGGTTGTGAGGTGTTTTTCCTCATTTCAGTAAATACCTCCCAAAATAACTCCATGGAGGAATATCAGTGTTTTGTATTTCTACACATCTTCCAAGTTGGACAGAATGTAGTGCTGGTGCCTCTTTTAACCAAATGAAAAAGCACTGTGACACTAGTGACTTTCTTCCTTGTGGTGCCTCTCCTAAAAACATCCTGTCATTTTTGTGTCTGACAGTTACAAGCTGTTCATGCACCAGCACTCATTGACTGCCAGAGAGTCTTGTCTGGCCTTTGCAAAAAGTTGAAGTCAATTAAACTGGTAGGAATTGTTCCTAGAATTATTGTAAAACCTTCTTTCACCTTGTCCCATGGTCCAGCTAAATCAATACCTTTGCCATTGGCAAGACGCTGATACAGTTTGTACACACACAACTTGAAACTACACAGCATCTGGCTGAGTTATCAAATGGGCTCACTCGACTAAATAAAAATACCATTTTTTTTCTTCTACAGGACACCACAGATTTTTTCTGAAGTATTTTACAGTGTTACCAAACTGGGAGAGAAGACAATGAATGCTCTCCTCAGGTATATATGGTAAATACATTTTTGCCATCAAAATCTTTTTTTCTTCTACAGGACACCACAGATTTTTGCTGAAGTATTCTACAGTGTTACCAAACTGGGAGAGAATACAATGAATGCTCTCCTCAGGTATATATGGTGAATACATTTTTGCCATCAAAATCTCTGTCTTTAAGTAGATTTGGGTTTTCTTAGATGTGTTACACCAAAATGCTCTTTCTTCTTGGTGACAACACTTCATGGAGAAGACCAAGTGAAGCAGACTTTGGCTGCAAGGGCCTATTATCCACAGTACCTCAGTGAACTTCTACTGAGTTGACCAGATATGCAAGCAGGGAGAATGAAAAGGGTGACCATTCTGCTGAGAAGGGAACAATTGCACACCATGTATGTATTTTAAACTTGCACAGCCATTTTTGCACCCTTATTACTAAATGAAACAGAAATACTGTATTTTGACCAGATCAGCTCATCACCGTCATCCCACTGCACTTCAGCCAGGTCCTTGCTCTGCAAATGACTGTTCCTGCCACCTGAAGCACAAGCTGCAGCTCTCTCTGAAGACAGCTCTAAGCAACAAAAGAATGGACACTGCAGAGCCTAGATTATTCTGCTCTACTGGCTTTTTGATTCCTTTCCCACAGTGAGGACTCTGTAGAAGTCTAATAAGACAATGACACTTCAAACCCTGCAGCACACAGACACAGCCCTCAGGAAAGCTGTCATCCATTGTTGTGCTGTCAGGAGACAACCTATGAGGCCACAAATTAGCCTCATTAGCTCTTGTGTTTTTGTGACATTTCTGTTCTTAAGCATGCAGGTTGGTTTGGTCTGTTAGCTCCGAGGCTTTAGAAAGCATGAAGAGAATTAGCAGCTTCATTTCAGTTAACAAAATTATTATTTTGTTTCTATTGAGCTACCAAATTGGAAACTGTTCAAGCAGGTACTTTGGTAAAGTTCACTGACATCAGACAAATTATTTCAATGCTCAGTTTGGGATTGCTCCGTTCTGAGTGAGCAGAATTCAATCAGGCCTGCACAGAAGGCTAAAACTGCACTTTCCAAACCAAGGCACATTTTAATAACAAAGTATCCATTGTGTAACAAGGTACATGACCAAACCCACCCAAATCTAGGTGACCCCAAAGACAGCCTTTCATAGGAGATACATACATATATAAAGTTTTAGCATTTACTATGAAGCTGCTGCTTGTTTCCCGAGGCAGTAGATTTCAACTCAGCCCTATTTTATAAGGTTATATGAAAGAAATGTCTCTAAAACCATAAAAGCTTTGCGACTGCAAACTCCTTCAAGGACACAAAGCCTCCCAGGCCACATTGCTGTGCGGCTGCTGCTACGGCAGCTCGTGGTCCAGAACCAAACCCCACATTTTGGTCAAATTCCACCACGTGCTTCCCAGACACGCAGCTTCTCTTACAGGACACCCTGCCCTGCTGACACAGGAGTGTCCTGGGGTGGGTGAGTCTCTTCATTGCCACGCTCACAGCCCAGAGGGCTGAATCCAGTGCCAGCCTGGCCTCCTGGACCCTCCAGGCAGACAAATCCTTCTTGGTGCTTGGACCTCTGCCAAGTTACCCAGCAAACTACAGAGAGATCTCAGCATTCCTGTCGCTGGCAAGACACAGGCAAAAAGCCAGGATGTTATTTCCCTATCAGGGCATGTAAAACTAATCTCTTTCATGTATGATCTGTGATTAAATCTTTGTCTTTTTTTTTACACAAATGATGTAGAGACATCACCACCAACCTGCTAAGAGTATGAAGGCTCCATTGAGGACACGTGCAAACGAGTGGTAATAGGGCAGAGGATGCAATTGTACAAAGAACTTCTACAGATTCTGAGAGGAACCTTCTTAACAGCCAAACGGCAGGAAGCATCAGCATAGCCAGCAGAACAGAATATCCCAGGAGTGCTTTAGTGTTTTTTCATGCTTCCTACACCCTTGCGTTAAGGCCACTTTTTCCAAAAAGCTTTCCAGTTATCCCTGTTCTCCACAGTCAGGAACATTGCAAGGTGATGCACAGCTGAGGTGGTTCCCTGTGTACGAGCTTCAATCCACACTTGATTTCAAATGTGGTTTTCATCTTGCAGGTCCAGTTCACTCCCATTGATTCAGACTAGTAAACAGAGCTATAACTGGGAAACTCCACAAAGGAGAGTAGGAAGATCTGTCATCCATAGCAGCAGCAACCACAGGATGTACTACATATTTACTCATGAAAAACTGTTTTCCTTCAAATTTTTGTATTCTCTAATATGGAGCAAGTTAAACAGAGAAACAAGTTACAAGTGCATGGCTGCCCTGCAACCTACTGTAACACTATCCTAAAGTAAATCCATTCTCCCACATGTAGAAGAAGAGCTCATTCAGAGCAGCCAGCCAAGGGATAAAATGGGATTGTGCACAACTTCCCAAGACATTCTGAGTTCCCGTGGTTTAAGCAGTGCCAAGGCAGAACCATCAAGCCCCTCAGAGAATCCTTGTGCTTCAGAACAACAAAGTCATATCAGATGAAAAATAAAATTTAATTATCAAGCTCTCCTGTAATAGCTTCCTGACCTTGAGTCCCACATCAGACAGGTGACAGGGAACATAGAGGGTAATTGCAGATAAAGTTGGAAGGGAAGGTGACTCTTAGGGTCTCCTGCTACACTGGTCATCAGGAGGAATACAACCACCCCAAGCCTTTCTGTTTCTCCTATCTCAACTCCAGTTCACTGTTTCTCTGTGTACTTAAAGGCCAGTGTAGCAGATCACTAGGAAGGTCTCTCAAGCATGAAAGCATGCACTCCTTTAACTGGGCTGTGAGACAGGAAAGGAAATACTTCCTTATATCACAGATAAGAATCAACTCTGAATAGGTGCCAAATGCTGTTTCAATCAATGCTGTGAGGTCCCAAAAAGAACTAATAAAGTATACACTGAGAGATGCATACACAAGGCAGAGAATAGAAAACCCAGCAATGAGCAGAAAAGTGGGAACAAAGTAAAGGGAAAGATAAAACAATGAGATTAGGTTTACAACAAACCTTCCCACCCAAGAAAAAAGTGGGGATTCCCAGGGAGCACCTCTTCACAGTTAAGGGGGGAGGCAAGAGGGAAACAGGCATAGCATGATAATCTGAAAAAAATGACTTTTGAAGAAAATGAAACAGACATTTCTGTGTCCTAGTATGAAAACAAAAGACATTTCAGGCAAAAATAGTAAGGATTTTTTTTTCCTCTTAGGCTGGCTTTCACAAAAACATATTTCGTTCAGTAGCTTTTAGGGGAAAAATGCATCGTTCTTCTCCCTTTTCATTTAAAAACAAAACAAAAAACACCCCACAACCCCAAGTTAATTGGAAATTTGGAAAAAAAAGTCTTTTTTTTTTCCAAAAACATTAAAATATATTGTATTATAAATAAGATAAGAGAGATAGAATTCCAAAGGTATAGTTTAGTGAATAAATATTAATGAGAGGAAAATGTTACTGTTGTTAGTTCAGGAGCATAGAATGTACTCAAGTAGCAGCAAGTAAGAATAAAAAGATTTGGAAGTTACTCCTCTTGGCATTGGTCAAGACAAAGACTTCAAGCAACTGATTTCCATCCTTAGGTCCATCATCCATGCACACGCACCTATCACTGAAGGGAAATGCCCTGCCCCACCACTGTACCTCCCCTCTTGTCCCCACTCCTGGAGCTCCCTGCCGTTGCAGGCTGAGTGATGACCTGAAAAATCACCACGCACCAGCAGAGTCCCTGAGACCAAGCCTAGTACCAGAGAAGTTGAGGATACAAATTCTTAATTCAAACAAAAGATCAATTCAGCTATGTCAGATGACAGCCACCTCAGCACACTCATCTGTGGATGGCCATATATGTCTATAAATGTTGATCTCTCCATTATGGGGATTTTTAAAGTAAGATTTGTTTATTCATGCTCACATTCCTCTTATAGTCATGCCAACAATAAGCCATAGATTAAAAAAAGCTTTGCAGCTTTAAATACTTCTTAGTAAGATATTCACTGTACAGTTCAATGGACAACTCCCTGATCTGAACAACCACTTTAAAGTATTCCTTAAGGGCATCCAAAATAATTTTGTTCAATTCAATGTCTAATTAGATATCCAAGACTCTCTGATCTCTCAAAGGTCGCTTCATAAAGGTTTCACTCAAAACAAAGAATGTGATTTGAATACCTTAGGGGCTGACAAACAATAAATCTCTCAGCTGAAACCTAAACACTGTACAGGGAATCTAAAAGGTATCTGAAGGTAATGCAGGTATTGCCTTGTAGCTAAAGCCAATGGAAATGGTCACAACTCACTGTCCTTCCATCTGTTGCTATTCCCTGGATGAGGACACAGCTGAGTTGCACAACAGAGCATGAAGCACACGGGGAGCACAGCCTTTAACAAGCATAACTCTGCTGACATACAGGTGGGATCAAAGGGGCAGAAGGGATGTAAAGAGTCTTCAAAGTCACTTAGAAGATTCTGATACACTGTTCCTTTTAAAAGGAATGAGGACTTCAAGACCCTTCACAGCTTTGAAAAACTCAACCAAAAAATACTTTTGAAGCTGTTTTAGAGATTTTTTTTGCAATTAGGTTCTATCAGAAACTCCTGCTTGGTGCCCAGAGGGGAGCAGCCAGTACCTTCAGAGCGGTGGATGCACGTGTGCTGGTTATCGCTCAGAAAGAACCCCTCCTTGCAGCGACACTCATAGCTCCCCACGGTGTTGACACAAACATGCTGGCAACCACCGTTGTTGAACATGCATTCATCTGTATCTGAAAGAAAGACAGAGAGAGATCAGCTTTGTTCTGACACCAATACACTCATACTGGCAGCAGCTACTCAATACTCAGCACAGACACCCTGGCAGCTTGGGCACCCCAGGCTAGCCTGTTGTTGTTGTGCTTTCACCCTTGGGAAAGCATATTTTTGCTGCTGCTCTTCCCCTGTTTGCACTTTGCCCAGTCAATCACAAGCCTCCAAATAAATGTTGGCCAACTAACTGGAGTTACTGGTTACAACTGAGGCAGAGCAGCCTTGGTGGAGCCAGAAGCAGGGCTTGACATTCCACCTATGGGAACATCCCCTGCCTCTCAGTCCAGATGGATAGGAGCAGCTTAGCACATTTACATCTAGGTCAAGAGCCCATACATAGTTTTGTCTTGCTCAGTGGGGTGCAACTTTGGCTCCAAACCCACTGAGGCTATAAAAGGTGTTTTTCTAGAAAGTTCTGCCCCAGCAAAGGCGGAACAAGAAAAACACAAGCCTCAAAATAAATTAATCTTAAAACCTATTCCTTGCTCCTTAATTTCACTCAGGCTAGAATTCACACATCACATTTGATACTCAGTTTGAACTATCATCATCCTGCCTCCACTCTAGGTCATCACCACTTACCAGGAAGGCTGCTGCTGTGTTGCCTGACTGCACTCAAGGACTAAAGCAGAAGTTCTGGAAATAGTGTTAATGTTGATTTTGCAATATTCAGAGCTTCAAAAATACCAGAGAATACAGAAAGGCTCTGCTTGCAAGATAACCAAGAGAAACAGAGTCGAAAAAGTTCAGCTAAGCCTCTGAACAACAGAATGTTCATCTCAACCTCCATGTTTTGGGATTTTACCTCTTAAAAAGTGCAGGTTTTTGTAACTACTACCAACAGAGAATTTTCCTACCCTAATTTTCAGAAATGTCAATTTAAACAGGAAGTAAAAATGCTCAGTCTCTTTAAAACCAGGGCAAAACGTTGCTGAGGCAAAGCACTGGTCTCATTTGCAAATTCATATGAACATCGTGTTTGCTCCCCGTTCTGTTCATTGTTTCTGTGTTAAATAGTACAATGTTTTTAATTTAACATTGTAGCATTTCTGGCATAAAACAGCTGTCTTCTCAAAAAGGAGAAAGACAGAGGCTTTTAGTAAGGAACGTATCATAGTATTACAACAGATTTAATTCCTACTGAAGGCAATGAGTGAGCCAATTGGATGCAAAGGAATGTGACCTGCTGTAGCAAAAAGAGCGGCTGACATCTCTCCATCACAGAGAAGTTGGGTATTTCAGAGTTCCACAGTGATATGAATGTGCAAACAATCATGCATAAACAGCCACCATGAGTCTTTAGTGCTACAGATTTGAACTCCAGCAGATGTTTCTGTCTTACAGACTTTGGAACGCTTTCAGAAAAATCATCCCTTTCCAACAAGTAATTGTCTGTTTGGCTTAAGCCCAGGCACACAGTCGAGACCTTCAAAAATAAGGGTGAGAGCAGGGCAACCCTGACATGAACAAAGTAAATAAACAGATTAAGAGAAGATGTGATTCAATTTGCTGCATGCCCAAATATTTATTTAACGTTTCCATCACATCTCAACATTGGCAGGTTGGTTGTAAAAATTTTATGGTATGTCAGCGACATTTTATTTTTGTCTTTTGAAGCCTGCCATGCCATACTGAGCAGCTTCCCAGTAACATAGCAGGTGGTGGATTTTGGTCTAAGTTATGTCTATGTCTTAATGATCATAAACAAGTCGGCTGAAGTATGCTCTAGAGGGGCTACTGGATACCAAGAGAATGCACCAGTAGAAAGGGAAGCAGAATATCTGCTGATACTTTAAAATAATAAGAAGGCTCTCTTATTTCTCTCTAGTGCATTTGTGTAAATGCACTGTGGAGTTCAGCTGAGGTTACCATGAAGGGCTGAATGTGAACGAGCACGTTGCCAAGGTTTTGCTTCACAATAACCACCCAGGGAAATTCCAAGCATTTGGTTTAGTCCCTCTGTACTTCAGTGGTCTCTCCTATACAACTGCTGCACACTCCTAATCATCCTTTTCTTACAGCCTGCATGTCAGGAAGTACTCAGACACAGAAAGGGTGACAAGCCCACAGTTACAGGCCTATGGGAAAGAAGACTTCTAAGACTAGAAACATACTTGAGAAATTATTCTAAACTAACTTTGGAACAGAAAAGACAATAGCACATGTAGCTCATGTTCTTTTACATAAACTCATTTAGTGTAATAATAGATAGCACTTCACACATTTTAACCCAAAGCACTTGAGAGGAATGTAGCACAATTATCTTCCTCATGTACAGAGGGGGAGTCACACTGGGAGGTACATCAGTACCTGCCATCCTGTATGGAACAATCTTCTCTAGCCAGGCAGATTCAGCCCAACAGATCACCATGCATTTCCCATGGATGCAGTTAAAGGATCACCACTCACAATGTTCATGAATGCACTACTTACCCAGGCAGTTGTGGCCATCATGAGCCAACATAAACCCATCGTAGCAAGTACAGCGGTAGTTTCCCGGGATGTTGAAGCACTCGTGGACGCAGCCTCCATTGAAGTCATTATCACATTCATCAATGTCTAAGGAATAAAGCCAAAGTCAACATGACGGATGCTTTCTTGAGCGTTACAGACAGAGATGCAACTGTGTAAATGTGAGTAGCAGCTGCTGTCCAAAATCATCACTGACTAAAAAGTGACAAAATGCCCCGAGGTTCCATGTAGCTTAGAGCTTTTAAGGCTGCTGGTTAGACAACAAACTAGTTACTAGACCAAGTCATGTTACTTAGTGAAAAGCCATGCAGCCTGTTTGCCTTTGGTTTTATGAACGGAAAAGTAAAGCAGGTGAAGAAACAGTGAATATCTTTCTTTAAAATCATCCTCCATACTCTAAAGCCATTATTTGTAACGGGTCTGTCTTCTTAGAAATCCCTCATGCTGACACAGGCAGGGCTCAGTGCTCCCATCACTTTACCTTCACATTTCTTCCCCTCGCCAGTGTAACCCACTTTGCACGTGCACTTGTAGAGCTTCGGGGTGTTTTGACAAATAGCATCTGGGTGGCAGTCATCAAGGCCCAGGGCACATTCATCCACGTCTGTGAAAAGACAAGATTCAGAAGGGATGTCAGCAGGTGGAGAACAGAAGACTTGTCCTGTACACATCACTGCCCAGATGACCCAAGGCTGAGCATCTGTGGTGCATGTGCACAGAGACATGCAGAGATTGTATCTGAACTTGCATTTTTATAATGCTCTACCTGCATATAAATGTACTGCATGCAATTCAGATAAGCTTGTACTAACCTTTTGTACCCACTTATAAACACATCCAACATAATCTATTATGGGCTAGATCCTCCATGAGATTTAGCCAACAGTTTTACAGAGATTCATTAGAGACTGTCAATATTTCTGCTTAAGAAAAGCCAATTAATGAAAGAGTTCTTGATCACATCCATGACATCACCCTCAGGAAGCCAAATTATTTTTAAGCTAAAATGAAGAATTTACAGAAATGTACATTCAAAGTCACCATCAACAAGTTAGAAGACTGACTTACCATTAAACAGATGTATAATTTATAAATACTGCCATTTTTTTTAATATTAGAATAGTATCTGGTGAGCAGCATTGCCAAATCACCTGGCCAGCCATCACAAAGAACAGCACACTGAAGCAAAATACCCAGGTGGAAACTTCAGGGCAGAGGAAATGAAGAAAAAGGTAAACACCAACAGGAGAAAGTCCTGGTGACAAAAAAAGTGCAGACAGAAGAAGAGAAAGAAAAGTTATGGGCAGCAGAAGACACCAACAGAAGGTTTTCATAGAGCAGAATAGAATTCAGACACAGAAACAGGAAGATTTCCAGCAACTGGCTAACAGGAAGAACTGCAGAAGCAGCACCCACCGTGTGCACAGAAAGTGACTCCTAAAATAACAGGATTAATTGCAGGAGTATCAGCAGAAGGTGACTACTTAAATAGTCAGCCACTTTTATAGCAGGGATCACTTTCTAACAGGGAATTCCAGCCAGCACCTCTCTCATTTACAATTATAGCATTCATCTCTTTTTTTTTTTTTTCCCCCCTCAATCACAAAACATGCCTGTAGGTACTGCAGGAGTTGCCAACTTCGGGAAGCACTCCTGGAGTTTTAACTCCTAACGGCGCTCGGCAGCAGGAAACGGCAAAAGCCGGAGCTGCAGCAGCAGTGCCCTCCTGTTCTCAGGTGCACACACACCCAGCACCGATGGGGTCCTCAGATACCACCTCCAGGAAGCAAGGGGAAGGTAGAGAAGAGCCAGAGAGAGCAACAGAATCCACTTCTCCAAGTGGAAAAGTCAAGCCAATGAAAAATAGGGGAAGCGGGGAACTGAGGGAGCAAGTCACGCTGCAGGGAACTGCTGAGGGGCCGCCAGCTGGTGGGGTTCGGGGAGAAGGGGCAGAAGGAAAGGCCAGGTGAGGAAGGAAAGGCAGCAGGCAGAAGGAGGCATTGGCTGCGTGCGCGTTCCCTGCAGGGCCGAGAACTCCTGGCGGCCCGGCGGGCACACCTGCCCAGCAGCAGCGACGGGGCTGCCCCCAAAGCTGCGGCCCAAGAGACCCCGACCCCGCACGCCAGCGGCAAGGCAGGCCTGCGGGCCTC
>NW_009952707.1:2325779-2326275 GCF_000747805.2 Chaetura pelagica | reverse complement strand
CACGCCAGCGGCAAGGCAGCCGTGCTGCTCTTCTCACACCAGCCCTCCGTGGTCTGCAGCGCACTGGGGAGAGGAGCAGCAAAACCCCCCGGCATTAATGCCAACAACAGCATGGAAAAGAGGGCTAAGACAAAACATCACTAGGCACAAGAAGTGAGATTTCCTCATGTAGTGACAGGAGCCTGAGCCGGAGAGAGACCCTGGAGGAGGGAGACTGTGAACAAATATCACAGCCTTAAACTTGGCAGTTTGAGGAGGAGGCTGCAGGAGGAACTGCCGGCTTTATTCCTCGGCGACCCAGGGCAGATGAAGCCAGGACAGACGCAGGGTCTTCCCCCCCCGCTCCGCCGGCAGAGCTGAGGCGCTGACCGCGGGGTTCGGCCCCGCTCCCGGGCGGGACGGCCGGGCAATCGGAGCCCGCAGCGGTGCCCGCAGCGCCCCGCAAGAACCAGCCCCCCCATCCCCAGCCCCTCGCCCGCCGGGTCCCGCGGGGGGA
>NW_009952707.1:2274471-2323681 GCF_000747805.2 Chaetura pelagica | reverse complement strand
CGCCGGCGGCAAGTGCAGCGCAGCCGGGGCTCCCTGGCGGGAGCAGCACGCGGACGGGTCTCTTCCCAGGGAAACAAGCCCGTGCAAAGACCCTGCGTGTGCCTGCATCCCGTCCCGACCCACGGAGGCACAACTCGCTCGAGCCTCCCTTCCGCTTCTTCAAAAATACAGAATTACAATTTTCACCAAGTAATCAGATCCCACTGCAGCGTGTCCCCGTGTAAGGGCAGCACCAGAACCCACAACAACACACCACCAGCCCCCAGCCCAATCCCACCTCCTTTCCCAGCCAGGGATTTCTCACAGCTGCCCTTCCCTTGGCAGGTAGAAGTTGTTATTCCCTGGAATTATAATTTCTGAAATGTTGTTTTTCCTTTCACTCTGCAAGCAAAAGCAGGCAGTATTCTCTTCCACCCCTCCCTCCCACCCTCATTTTGCTGCCTCTTCTCTTTTGTTTTGTTCTGTGAGAAATACCAAGCTATTTCTAGTTGTAAGGGTAGTTTATACACATTACTAAATCTTCAGGGTGAAACTTTCCCTCAGTCTTTGCCTTTGTTTCCTTAATGGTAGCTATAAATTACCACTTTTCCTTTCTCACTGGAGCATCAGGCTTCATTGCGTTTGAAATGATCAAAGTTATTCTCTTCTAAAATGCAATGAGAAACAATCTATTGTATCTCCTGGACGGTTTCAGTCTTAGTCAAACTCATCTATAAATGCATAAGGCTGCTCATTAAACGCTCCAAGGATTCTCCAGCCCCACACTATACCCCAAGCTTCCACTGCCAGCAGAAACTAATACTTGAATTAAAACTTTCTCAACAGTTTCTACAATCTCATTAATTAAAAAGTCATACTTACGATGGGAATTCAGACATCCATGCAATTCTCATTTGGGGATATCAGCCAAGGTGTCGCTACAAAAAGTCTCCAAAGGGCTCAGAGGAGCCATCTCCCATAGAGGCACGAGACTACAAGCTTCCTCACAGAAAAGCTGTTACATATTTCAGGCTCTTTCCAGTCCAGGTACCTCAAACGACCAGTATCTATTTAATTACAATTCAGCACAAGATTTTATGAAAGATAAAATTTACATATGAGGAGTGTAGCAGAAAAAAAACCTAGTATGAGACACTGAGGAGAAAAGCCATATACACAACTAAAGCTGAGACACAATAAAAGCAAAGCTTTTTTTTACTTCTGTAAACTAAAATAGACACAAATATTTTTGAATGCCTGAGTTAGATAAGACCTCAATACTGCTTGGAAACAAACAGGAACAATATTTATCTTAGTTAATGAAACAATTATACTTAAATCTCAAAGTGCTTTGTGAAGAATCCTAGCAATTATTTCACATTTAACACTCATTTTTAAAAATTATGAATAATTGACATTAAAATCTCTTTAAAGACACAAAACAGACAGAAGCTCAAACCTTAACTCAGACATCTTTTTGTAGCCTTCTAAGCTTTTTCTATTTAACTACAGAATCACAGTGACAGATGACTGCATCTAGGACCAGTGACTTTCACTGGGAGAGAGAAGCTAGAAAAAATCTTAAGACTCAGCTTCAGCAATAAGAGAAGCATGATGAAATAAAACCAAACACACCAGGGGCAGTTCAATAGGAAGAGACCCCAAATAGCACTGTTTCAGGTTTTTCCAGCATAAAAATAAAATCACAAAGTTTTAGGTAGGAAAATTGCTACAGATAAATATCTGCCAAACGGAGTATTTTCATCATTATGCATACTGATTACCTAAAACCAATAGCAAGGGGTTTGCTCATCTAGGTACTGTACAGCAGTTTAGTTTCAAACTAGATTTTATCAGTATTGTGTGGACTAAAGCCCCATCCAGTTACATTTCACAGATATCTGGGGGGAGAGAGGTCTGGCTCTTTTAGGTTTGGAGAAAGGCTGCTCATCAGAAAACTTGTCTGCTTTTTCCAATGGCACCAACGTTTGTGCTGCCTTACAGTCTTGCAAAGCCTGGAACAACTTCCCTGGACCGCCAGGATCACAACACTGCTACAAACACTGCCTGCTGCTCCAAAGGAACTCTTCCACACAGATAAGACCCTCAGCTCCCCCTTGCTCTCCACTTTAAGCATCACTCGAAGCTGCTGCACACAAATAAAAACTTAGCTGCCTCAAGAGCAGCTGGATGTAAAAACCACTCCAGAAAGTCTGCACCTCATCTCCTGAGTCAAATAATTCTGCCTGGAAATTTGGGATAAAAACTGCTTTATAATCCCTGTTAATTTTTTTTTTTTATTCAATGACATTTTGTGAAGACATTCAGATTGCCATTTGTACTTCAATGTAGTGAGAAGCAGTCAGTGGGTGTGCTGAGCCAAGCAACGATGCATCGTATTGACCCAACATTTAACATGACTGAGCCAGCTTAAGGAGTGCTTGTGGCAGAAGCTGCAAACAACTGGGGGAGGAGGCCAGAACAAAAGAGGGAAAGGGGCAGACAGACAGATGAGAAAGTACTTTAAAATATTTCATTATTCTAAAGCTTTTCACACACATCCCAGAGCCATAGTTGCAAGCCTTACCTCCATATGTATATTACATGTTGAACAATTACTTTTCTTTGAAATTAATCACTCAAACGTTTGCCCTTTCACTCTTAATATCCAAGTGTTTTCCAAGCTATCAAATAGGGTCTTTAGTTCTACATAGAATAACACACCTTCAGTAATCAGCATTCTATTTTGCAATTTAACAATGGCTTTCACTGGGAGCAGACCTGCACATGGCTTATCCCAAACAATGAGGAAATCCAGGCTTCCTCTGGACACAAGGAGATTAAAAGATCTCACATAATTTATACTCCTCTGTCTTTTTATGCCACTAGTAGAAAAGCTTCCTTGAAACAAACATCAGATCCATCTACAATATTTTCAATGTTGTAGGGTCTGCATCTTAAAATGCCATTGTCACTGAAGAACAGCTTCTGTTTATTGCAGGACTGAAGACAGTCTGTTCTCTTAAGAAACACATCTTTTCGTTGATAGGGAAAAAAGGAGACTTGCTATGTGCAAAAATTTCAGGCAAATATATGCTTGGTGCAGAACTTGGACATCTGTACTTTCTAAGAACTTTCCTAGTCATCACTACAACAAATCATACCACAAGTACTTTTCTGAACCATTGTGAACAGGCCAGTTAGTCAACAGATAACAACTAGCACTCCAGCCCTCCTCACCAACAGACATTAATAAGTGTCACCTTCTATAAAACCATCTCAGACCTGACATTCAGAGAAGCACCCCAGCAGTTGCACAACACACTTTGTTCACCAAGGCTCCTGTTCTTTTTGTTCCCTCCCCTGACAGGAAGTCTGGAAGACCCAAGGTCACCTACAATGAAGTGAATGTTTCTGAAACCATACTTACCTCACTGCTCCATCCAGGCCTGCCCTGTGTCCATCCTCGAGATGACCTGCAGAGGAATTAGAAGCAGCAGATCTAATAAGCCTAGGGAACTGAGATGGTCTCAATTTCCAAGAGAGGCAGGTTTGGCAATCTCATACAAGTGTGGCATGCCAGGCAGCAGGTATCAAGTTCATGACTGCACCTCCCAAACCTGCCCAAGGCTCAGGCCACCAGCAACACCTCATCAGAGCATGGGGTGGGCTGAGTTCACCCTCAGCACATCCCCCAGTGAGTCCACAGGATGACTCCATCAGTTGTCAGTAGTGCAAAATAACTGCCAGCTCAGGAAGACTGACACTGTTCCCCCCAAGAGAGATCTTAACAGCTTTTATTTTGATTTGCTTCGCTTCAAAAAAAGTCTACACCACAGGCTAAGTGGGTGTGCATGTCTGTGAAGAAAAGAGGTGTAGGCAGCAGAGATGCCTCCAAATAATGATCAAAGTCCTTCCCTTCTGTGTTTTCCCTGGTGGTATATAAAACATCCAATGATAACCTCATACAGTTTGACACAGAGTGAACCTCATCAACTTCAGAAGAGTTCTAACTTGAACCGCAGTTCCCAGGCTGAGAAAATTACCTACTGTATTTGTTGGCTTCAACACAGAAATCTGTCAAAGCAGAAGTTGGCCATTGCTAACACGCAGGTCAGAAGAAAAAGCAAGTCTCCCCCTAAAACACAGGAAAAATGGTGCACCTGAAGGATGAGCTCTTTTTTGCAGCTGCTGGGCTGCTAAGGAATAGCAAAAACCATACAAGATGGGGGAGGGGCATTCAGCCCTCTTACCTGTTCCTGTCATTGTGCCTGGGAAGGAATCGTAGAACCAGTGTGACTGAGGTTGGAAAGGCCCTTGCTGGTCATCTTGTCCAATCCCCCCAGCTCAAGCAGAGATGTTCTGGAGAGTGCATTTTTGTTGAAGCAGGAGATGAAAGCCAGTAAAACTGACTTGACTTGGTCTCCCTGCTTCTCACACAATTGACACAGAAAGCTTTCAGGACACAGGCAGCAGAAAAGTTACAAAGGCATAACCACAAATGAATTGTTCTCACATCAGTTTACTACCCCACTCAAATCTTAGAACTAGATTTAATATATAGTAAGGCAGGCAGAACCAGTTTCAAGGAGATATAAGGAAAGCAGTACCTAATGAACTGAGATTATACTGGGCTCCACTACATGGAGGAGGAACCTTACTCTTGCCTTTGTGCCAGTACAACCTTTCCACTCGATAATCCCTCTTCTGGGACTGTCTACTTAGATCTTACCCTGGGCAAAGATGGGGTAAAAAAAGTAGGAAACAATATAGGCAAAAACTTCCAGGCACACGTGTGCTACAGATGTTGTCAGAGTCTCAGAGATGGAGGAAACTATTTTCTCACTTAACCTTGTATTTGAATCATCAGCTAGTTACATTTCCAACAATTCCCACTTCTCTGTATGGATCTTCTCACAGAAAGAGAAAGGTTAAGTACATAGAGGTGACTACTTGCATTTTTCAGAACATAAAAAAAACTAATATAAATGGCAGCATTGTGTGTGTATTCACAGATACTTTCCAAGATGTGCATTAGTCCCTTTGCATTCCTGTTCTTCCCATTCCCCAGCTACTGAATAGGCTGAATCTCTTCCACTGATGGCAGTCTGATCAACTGCTGCTTGCAAGAAGGTTGCACTGGTGCTGGGAGGGAGAGAGGTGTTTATTTTGAACAGATACAAAACTGTGCAAAAAGCAACTCCTGAAATCAGAGACTAAAATGTTATAGGTACCTGCAGTCAAAGAAGAAAAAATTATTAGCCAAATTATAATAAGAGGCTTTTGAAAATAGCACATTAATGCTATTTCTCATGTTAGAAGACAAATTTTATTGCAATTCAGCAAATAAGCTACACCTGTAAAACTTTTGTATATCCATTTCACATTTAATGTCCAATGGATTGAAATGTCACAGGAAAAATAAAAAAGGGAAACAGTACCTGGTTTTGTCATTATAATGTAAACTTCAATGTTCACCCATAAAAAAAAACATGCCAGTGATTTTCCCACATAGTAAAATATATAGTTTGTAAGGTATTGATGCTTTACCTTAGTTTAACAGTCAATCTCTAGATACAAAATAAAGAACTACAAAGATGTGAAGCATGTGTACAATATCTTCAAGTATTTTCAAGTGTCCTATAGCATCTTCCACTATGGACAAAAATCATTTGACAGTACACAGGAAAAGTTAAATCTGAATAGTTTCACTGCAGAAATCTTAATATATTCATGAATTAAAAACATAAAAATATGGATAATCTGGCTAGTAGGTTTCATTTGATCAATTTGAACAACTTGAAAAATACTCTTCATAATGGAAGAAGTTGTGGAATAGTCTTCAGTTCATTACGTTTTCAGCTACAGAATGTCAGGTGGTTAAGTTTATGGCATGTAAAGGCTATTATTTAATAAAGTTATCATCATGGCATTTCATTACATTTAAAACAAGTCTTTATTAATTTGCTTTTTCTTTGAACTATCACTGTATCACCTCTGACAGCATTCATCAAAAATGCACGACTAATGGATAGGTGATGGTCTGGGGTTTTTTTTTCAAATCACCTTGTAAATGTGTCTGACCAATTTAGCACTATATGCTTACTGCATTATGAACTACTTTCTATCATTGTATTTCTTTCTACAGAATGTATGCCTGCAGTTAAAAAAATACATTCTTTCCCCATTAACTGTTACAAAAACAAAACAAAAAACCAGCCTCCAACAAAACAGCATAGCCACATTAACCTGCAGCTACCAAATCTGCTCCCTTATTTTAGAGAAGAAGCAGGGAAAAAAAGGTTACAATTGCATTATTCTATTTCTAAACAAATGATGTGGTGCAAGTTTTAAAAAATTGAGATGGATTTTACAAAGCTCCAATTAAAAGACTGAAAGATGCCAACTAGACAATTTTTTCTTATCCAGAGTCATCCAATTCAGCAGCTGGAATCAAACATTATTCTGTGAGATTGATGCCAGCTCCATCAATGAAAGCAGGAGGCTGGTTTGTGGTAAACACTGAAGTGGTAGGGATTATGGACTGTCCTTAGATACGCCAGCCGAATCTCCTCCCAAGATCCTAGCACAGGCTACCACAGAACTATATTTAATATCTTATTCTTCCTTGGTAGCCTTGGGATTCAACAAAAACAACTTTTTTTCTCTGTTTCAGAACCTTCTACTGTTCTTCAGTAGAGCACATCCTTCCAGATTCAAAAGTCCATACCAGTCCCCACTGTAAGAGATGCAGGAAAGGTCTATCACAAAGTGGTCTTTCCTGTGACTCTAACTGAGGAGGAGGGAAGATGACCTCTGCATCTTCCTTTTCATCTGGACAGCAAGAAAAACAGGGTGCTGCCACTGACAGGCAGCTTCATCCTCATGTACCAGCCTAAGAACCCACCACGTGGGAACCAGCAAACCCAGCCTGTGCCTAACCCAGGTACTGCTCATTATCATAATGAGACCAAAAGATCCACACCAAAGAAAGCCAATTAAATCTCTGGTATCATGCCACACTAGTTGAACTTGTGTAAAGAAAAAAAACAAAACAAAACCAAAAAACACCTTAATTCAGGGTTAATTACCTCATGCAAGACAAAATTAATCCATACTTAATACTAAGCAAGATAAAATTTTAACTGGATCAACTAATCTGCTAAGGTCAAAATAATGAATCCAACCCTCCTTTCTTATGTAGGCATATTCCCTGTGAAATACACAGGCCCAGTAAAGCCATCTTAAACATAGCTGAAAGCACTGTGCATGTTGGGGGTTTTTCTAATATTAATATATAAACAATTTGGGGCAAGTGTATAAAGATTATCCCAAAATATTAAGTGGAATACATGAAATTCTAAGAATAAAGTACACCTGATTAATTTTTGTCCCTCCAGAGATGGGGAAAATAAATTTTAAAAAATAAAAATCAGTAAAACCAAGGCTGCACACACAAAACACTTCCGTGAAATGCTCCTGTAAGCCCCAGACTGTGGAAGAATTCACACCCACCCAGCATGAGGAGTGGCTTGGACATTGCCCTTACACCTTCCTAATGCTACTGTGAAATCAAAAAAGAATCTTGCTCTGATAAGTAGTGACAAAGGAACTTCTCACTTTAATAATGAAATAAATAAGACAAATGTAAAAATAGTCAAAATTTAATACATGTGCTATACTTATAAATTATGGAAATGAAACTATCACAAGATGTGACTAAGCTGTAGGTAAAGAAAAGGTGCTACAACATGGTATGAACTGAAAAACTTGGACTCTGCTTCTCAAAAGAGAGACAATACTGAGAGAAGTTTATACAGTGGAGACCTCTTAAATACATAGCCCTGAATTTCTGTACAGGAATTTGTAATGCTGATAAATCAGCCTGTTCTTAACTCACATATCTATTTCAAAGAGATTTTTATCGGAGGTTTCAAATGAACAGAGAAGCCTTTAGGCATTTGCCAAGTTCCAGATCTCCAATAAACTAAGCTTTCAAATTGTTCGTATTTTATTGTAGAAGTGGACTAAAGCTTGCTCTGTGAAAATTAAAAGCATCCCAAATGAAGCAGGCTGTGATAACAGGATCCAAGACAATTTCCTTCAAAAGGAAAAAAAAAACCAAAACAAAAAACAACTACTACTCACTGTCTTTTCTGAAAAATTAGGAAATCCTTATCTTTGTTAGTAAGATATAGCATTATTATTCTGTGGGAGCATAAACATCTTTATTTAGTCATCTGGCATTTGGGGGAAGGAACACATGTCCCTTTTTATTAGCAGTTAAGAGAATTACCAGCAGCAACCATACACAAAACTTCAAAAGGCTGGTTTGAGTGGAAACGTTTTTGTGTTAGGAACAATTATTCCAGGTTTTTCATTTAAGTGGGCTGCACTGTAAATTCTGAATTACAGCATGATATAGCCAGTTGTATCATTGAAGTTTTTCTGTTTGTTTCAAGACAAACTTACAAAACACAACCATAGGTTAAATAAATAAAAAACATCAGTTAAAAAACACAATTTCTTTTGTGCAATTATGTACTAATATGAAAAATATTACTTTGATCTCTGCACATTTCATGGTTCAGTCTCCTGGATTTTCACTAAAAATAATACTGACAACAAAAATAAAGGAAAAAATTATTTGTTGACAAATCAGTGCTTTGGAGCTATTAAAAAAAGCACACATCAGATTTGTAGTTCCCTTGCAGCAGAACATGACCTGATAAGTTAAAAATCAAACATTGGTAATAATGTTAATATATAAAATATTAGTTTAAAAACTATAGAATGACTTTCTCAGCAGAAATGGAGTGTATACATTGGGCTCTATGACATACAGCATATCTGAAGGCAAGGTCACAGAATGCTGAAAGGCTCACTGCACATTTTCTATGGCAAGGAAATACTGCAGCTTTAAAATAAGCTGCACAATACTCATCTCTATCTCTTTCACATGAAAGTGTGTAAAAAGCAAACCAGCAAATAAACTCTAAAATAGATTTATACCAAAATCCTCTTTTTTACACTGAGTTTACAGCTTCTATCCATTTGCCTGTACTGTTTTTGGAGTTTCCTTCAAGAAAAGTCAAAGTTTCATTTTAGGGCAATGAACAAGTTCACGAGACTGGCAGACAGAACTTTTGCATACGAATGAGAATCACTCCTTGTTGCTTTTTTTTCTTCTTTTGAGCTTTTCCTGTGGGACAAGAGGTCAAATATCGATTCCTTTGACAAGAGATGCCTCCAGGGTAATGTTGAACTCCTGCAAGGTCTGCAGCACTCGAATCAAAGAATTCACAAGAGTATGATCCTTAATCAGTGCTGTGTCTTCATACATCTGTGCTGTGATCGGGCAGTCTGCGAGCAGGGCGATCCAGTGGTGCAAAAGGTGGTCTCTGGCAAAGTGGGAATTTGCAATTTGGAAATAAAAATAAAGCCAAGTTAATGTCTCATTTTCACCGACATGATTTTTATTCTTTGCCTTCTAAACAGGCTCACCATCTTCTCCACATTTTTATAAAGCAGGGGAGGGGGAGTAACTTGTCTGTGGGAGTATCTGTGAGAGCCACGTTTCTGGGTTTTCCACCCCTCAACATCAAAACATATGGTTGCCAGGAGACCTGGAAGTCCCAAGCAGGCCCTAAGTCACTAGTCTGCTCCATTACCTTTGTGTTTAAGGGCTTCTGGATGGTCCCAGCTTCCCTTCTAACCATCTCCTACAACAAGTAGGTGCAAGATGGGAAATTCAACCAGTCATTGACTGGAGAGTCCTCACTAATGGATGGTTGTCTGTTTCTGTCTTCCAACATTGCCAGCTGTACAGGACAGGGAGGCTATTTACACCAGCCCAGTACCTTTCTCTCTCAATTCAGCTGCTCAGCTCTTTGGAATACACAGTTTTGTGTCTCAGATTTCCCACACTTCACATGTCCAAGAACTCAGTCAGGGCATGGTTCACTTGATCCTTCTTTGGTTACATCAAGGAACTGCATAAGTAATAGTCAAACTGCACAACCCAGTTGTGTGGATTTATCTTACTAATACGCAACATGCTCTTCATTTTCTTAAAATATCAGTAGTAATAATCACAACAACAATAATAAAGAAGTTTATTTATACCTGGCTCCAAGACACACCAGCATCTGAAACTTGCCATCCTTCCCAATGTTTCTAGGGGTGTTGTTGATAGCAGTGATAAAGCGACAGAAATTCCTGGCCCTTGTCTGCCAGTTCTCTTCTGGGACCATTTCATTCTGCTCAAGGGTCTCATAGTATGTTTGTGCTTTTTCTTAAAAGAATGGTGGGAGATAATTAGTGCATAAGGCTGTCCTAAAATATCTGAAATATCATTCTCCTGTGCTTGGAATAAAATAAATAGGCACTACAACCTTCAAATGTAGGTGATTAAATGTAATACCTCCTCAGTGTGATGCCTTCCCCTTAAGTGTGCTTACAAATCCATGGGCTAACCATATGGGACCACTGGCAAATCAGCATGAGTGTCTGCCTCATGCAGGGGATAGTTAAAGTTGAAAGATCTAGATTCTAAGTTCATCCATTAATTTACTGAATTATTACACCTAGGCATTGTTCCTTTCTTTTTGGTTCAGTCCTGTGTTTTCCATGTAAAACCGGGATTCCATTTTCTTCCCACTGAATTTTGAGATGCTACAGTAAAATGATGCTATAAGGAGATGCTGCTGAGATGCTTCCAAGAAGAAGGCTGTTCACACAGGCTGACACAGAGCAGCAATGATAAGGCACACAGATATATGGCAAAGACACAAGCAGGCTTGGGAATGTCTTCCTCCCACTTACCTAAGAAGTCCCAAATAAAGACATTTTTGAAGAGTCTTGGTGATTTAAATCCATGCTGAAACACTTGCTCAAGAGCTGAAACAAGTCCACTTTCTCCACACAGCAACAGTGTCAGACTGCCTCTCTGTCAAGCACAGACAGAAAGCACACACACTATTTCAGTTTGGAAACCTGAGACAAAAAAAGTGTCTCATGCATTACTGAAACCAGTTTTTAACTAGACACCTCAAGTTTCAGTCTACTGTCAAACAGTGGCTTCAGACAGGATGGCCCAGTTTTCACAACTCCTGAGCATTTAAAAATTTGTTGACCTCCCTAAAAACAAGGCTGAAGAAAGAAATCTCAGGGCCTCGTCATCATCAAATGAAGCCACAAAAAGACCAAGATAAAGATCATGAGTATGTTTAACCTATAATAATAACCACTGTACAGAAAATTAAGAAAGCATTTTCCTAATTTACTAAGTAACAAAGATCAGAGGACCATTGTAGCAGGTATCTCAGACTGTTCACCACTAAAACCAACATTTAATTAAATTTTTAAACCTCAGAATAAACCAAAACTCTTCATTAGAACATGATGGTAATATTTTGCAAAATGAGAGCATGACCACTTGAGATTACTGTGTAAATGGGATTATCAACCAGAACTACCTGCCATGCTATACTGAACTTAGAGAAGACAGGTGCAGAGGGAATGGGAGGACCTATTTGTAAAAAATCCATTCCTTTTAAGATATTACCCACACAGGAGCCAGCACTGCTCTACACCACCCCTCCTCATAAGGGCTGGATTTTGATGCTTTGACAGAGGCAAGCTTCTGAAGTTTGGTTCAGGAAATTACTGATGTGTCAGTTAAGATTATTCCATGTATAACACAGAAGTGCACCAGGGTAGTTGAGAACACTTCTGCTTTCCTCATGGGGGAAAGTGTGTGGGGGTGTTTGGGAGTGGGCCTGGTGTTTATTTCATTTTTTTTTTAAGTGGCCCATGGATTTTCATGTTTTAAGTATGAAAGATATTACCAAATGGGCATAAAAACCCACCCAGTACTCAGTGTAGATGCAAATGTCAGTTAATCCAGAGCAAACTAATCAGGAGGCAACACTCTTGACAGTGACACAAGTAGAATCCTTGGCATAAATTGACTAATAACACAATTTCCAGTAACAGAATGTTAACTTTTAATTAACAGAATGCTCCAGTTAGCAGCAAAATTGAGGTACTGGACAATTAACTATTCCCACAGTGTAGCTTCAGTGTCTCATTTTTGCTCTACTTAGGGAATTTTCAAACAGATGGCTGCTCATTCAATTTAGTCATTTCTGTTACGTATTCTATAATGCTCGCTAATAAGAGTTTTAAAGACAGGAGTGCCACTACACAGACAACACAACTCCCCACCTCCTTCTCTGGCTTGTGGAAATGCTTGACAATACCATTGACAGCTTCACCAATAGCTTCCTGTATCTGACCAGTATTTAACTCTGCAAAAAAGAAAAATATATTCAGATACTCTGTAACAGCTTTAGAAATAGCACCTGTGCATAAGGGATAAGGCATACCACAAAAAAAAAAAAGAAAAAAAAAGAGGAGGACCATGAACCAGTATAACTTACACTGTTAGTGAAAAAATGCTGGACTGCAGGTAATAGAAAACTAATTCTACTTTTACTTACTGTGGAAGAGGTAGAAATGGAGATGGTTTGTTTTTATATTGAAGTTAACACTGTAGTGTTTCAACACAACAATAGGTGGAAAGGATTATTTTTCTTTTTTTTTTTTTAAATTATGTGCAAATTCAGTAAGTAATCCAAGGAAAGGAGATGTGCTTTGATTAGCACCACCAAATCTGAGCATCCTGGAAATACTTCCTCTGATAGTTTCACTGTAAATTCAGGCATGTTTGGAAGCAAAGCAATCATCTGATTTATCAGGAATAAGACAACCCCAGAACAGTTGTCTCAGTGGAAAACTAAAGTCCATGAACAGAAACCACTAGCAAGCTTTTTCATCCATGAAGGACAGAAAGAGACAGGATAGTAAATTCCTTCAGGCCTCCATAGCTTTCATCCCACAGATGAAGGACAAGAACAGAGAAAACACCACTAGGGCAGCTAAGCATTGGACCAGAAGTCCAGAGACATCTTTCTTCCATCTTTGGAGACTTTCAAAACTTGAGTAGACAGAACACATTGCTCAGGACTGTCACTGGGAAGTTAGCTGGACTTGGAGTAACAGCTTGGGTTAAGAGAGTTCCACATGTCCTGTCCAAGTACAGATCTAAAATACAAGAAACCCTACAGGTCTGTCTGTAAGCTGCTCTCCTCAGCAATGTTGCAGAACAGTGCATAACAAGATATCCCCCACCACTCACTTGGCTTATTGTTTGGTGATATAGTGACAAATCGTCTGATCATGCTTGGTGACTGCTGCAAGGGAGGGGTTCGGCACTGCCGCTCATCAGCCTCAGTGTGGGAAGTCAACAGCTCTCCCACCAGGATCCTCTCTAAGCTGCCGTCATCCATTCCCTTCCCAAGCCACCTTCCACAGGGAAACCTACAAACATAAAGGAAATACGTGGATCAAGTATTTCAACCCAGATTAAATTCCATGCCAAAGACTTTCAACTGCAGTTGCATAAATCCCAAATTCTGCTAGTACAACTACTAGAAACACCTCGCTCATCTAGCAACAAGTAACAAAGTCTTGGTTTGGCTTTTGCCAGTAGAGGGAGCAAAAGTAAAAGCAGCCTTTCCTCTCCAAGGTAGTGCTAAATGTCACAGTAAATGATTCACAAAGCAAGCAGTGGAAGATTTTGTCTTGTGTCCCGTGTATAACACATGATTTGTGGGCTGCAGAGCAAAAAGAGGTAAAAGGGGAAGACCCATTACACACTATAGATGGGGGGTGAAATACCTGTGCTTTCATTGCATGTGTTACGTAGCAGGCTAGCCCCCCAAAAAAACCCAAACATGTACTTACATTCCAGAATAGCAATACATCTATTGAATTGGAATATTGTCAGACACTAGAAAGCACATGTGCTCACGTGCTCATTATCCCTTTCTGTGAACCAATGTTGATGACAGTTTAATCAGCTTAATCAGAAAACTGAACTGCATCCAAAAATAGAATCTTGACTCTTCCTTTAATTACAAACAAGCTGGCATAGAGAATTGAGTAGACTTCCTCACCAATTTGTCATCAAGAACCTGACAGTTTCTCTAAACAAAGGACAGGGCATCAAACTATGCTGTACCTAACACAAATACATTTAATTGTTACTGTAGATCTTGTTCCTTCACTTTCATTATGCAAACACAGGTTTCTAATGTCCATAGACCCTTGTGTTCCAGCTTGTGACCAAAGGTCTCCCTATTAACACCTAGAGTGCTCAGCCTTAATATAAAGTAATACTTCTATTTGGTAAGCAGCAAGCTCTAACTTCCTACTTCTTCCTTGGGCTTAGGGCAGATTATTTTTAAGATGCACAACAGTCAACTCATCTTCTCCACTAATGTTTTAACACTAGACATGAGTCTGCAAACTGAAAAGTGTTTAATTTTGTAAGAATCACTGCCTGCTTAATGCTAGAAGCCAAGTGACCTTTCTATGCCCTTCAGGTAGCAGCAAATGTAGACACAGAGTCTCAGGAGGTAAGACCTTTCTAATAAAATAAGGCCTACTGTGCCAGCTCCCTGCAGAAATTCTACTTACCCAACAAGAAATATCAGGATGATACTTACTTGTAAGTATGCCCTGTTATTTCATTTCTGACCATAACATATTCCACTAGCCACTTGGCATACAGCCCTGAATTATCATGTCCTATTTGCACCGTGGTCAGCTTTCCCAGGTTCTGGCACTGCAAATTAAACAAAGAGTTTGTCAGAGTAAACTAGAAGAAAGCAGCATGTTAGAGGAGTAAACAGAGAAAATGCTCAGACAGGGAATGACAAATGTGGTTCATCTTTTCTGATTGTGTGATCAATTCTGGACTTCTAAAGGGCAGGTCACTTTGTTTTTGTTTATATGCTTTGTTTTGTTAAATACTATTTTGATCAGCAGAGAGACCATCAGTTGAGCTAGATTTTTCAATTCAATATTACTTAATGCAAGCACACACAAAAATCAGAGCAGAATCACTTCTTTGTCTCCAGTAGAAGAGGATATGACACCTCCCACCACTACACCTCAAAGTTGTAATATAAAGACAGTCTTGTCCATGCTTGCACTAAGGATTTGTCAGTCATTTTGCTCTGTGTGTTATTAAATACAGATTAAATTTGCTATGTACACAAAGTATTCGCTACTAACCACATAGACTAAAAATATTAAATGTATGGCAAGATGATACAGCAATAAGAGACTTTAAAACTGAAAAAAGAGAACAGACAAAGCATTTTTTGTATCAAGCAATACAAACCTCAAAAGTCATTTCTAATACATTCCTGGGAATCTGCAGGACTGCCGTTTCACCCAGTTCTCCTGAGATGCAGATCCAAGGATTGGCAGTAAACATTGAGCCACCAAGTTTCTTGCTAGGAACAATCAATATATGGTATGGTATCACTGCAAACACAAGAAGAATTAACACTTCAAAAACTAAAAAGGATCATTACGTAACCTCTTTAATGAGGAGGGAGGGGGAAAGGCAAGTCATACTTGGATTATTTAGTTATACAAATACTGGAGTGCCATGAAAGGTTAAAACAACAATTAAAGCTGCTTTTTAATCATAGTAACACTTGTCATTAAGAAGCAGAGCTGATGGCAAAACAAACGTGAAATGGAAAAAGAAATATGGATTAAATAATGACTTCATATAACTTCTCAATTGCCAGCCTCCAAACATGTCATGAAGATGGTTACTTCTCCTCATCATAGAGACAAGGAAGTAAAAACAGAATATTCAAGTATCCAGGACTGTATTGTAGCTCAGCATGCAACTTGATGCTCAACTCTTAACAGCCTGCTTTTGAGTGTTCATGTATGCACACCACACTGCTACCACCAGTTCCCAACCAAAGCCGTTGCAGGGCTTGTTTGCAGCACCATGCACTACCAAGGCTGAACAAATTAAGTGAAAACACATTGTAATGCTGCAAGTTTCTCTGTACCCTGTTGCTCTTAGTTATGCCAACCATACAGACTTCTTGACTTTAAAAATAACACACAACTCTTTTCCTCTCTAACTGGCACCACACATATACAAACACTCCCTGGTCCTCTGGTTTACCAGTGACTAATTCAGCACAGTATCACCTGAGTTACAGCCCCTTCTCTGACTCAGGAGGTATCTGCTCTTCAATCACCTAGCATCTCATGCATGTCCTTCAATAACCCAACTTTTATAACAAAATCCAATTAACTCAACGGTCACTGTGTTTCTTGGCAATCTGCCCTTACTTTGTGGTGCATAAATGGATTACAGTCAGGGCTTTTCAGCTGAGGTGTTTAATACGTTTCTCTCTCAGCTGCCATTGCCTCAAGAAAGCAGCATTTGATGGTTGGATTTTCCTAAAAAAGCATTTAAGAATTCTTATTATGTTTGGCTTTTTATCTTCTGTCCTGATAGTCTTAAATTAAATGATAATTTAACTGCATCAAGCAGACCAGGTTTTAGCATTGTCCCAAACTTGCCCACAACTGAATCAAAAACTATTTTGTCTAGACATTTGCTTGCTTTGTCTTACATTCACACAAATATGGATAATAACATACCATCAAGGGTAGCTCCTGCCATAGAGGGGTCTTTTCACACTCCCCCACCCCCAATTTTATACACCTTGCTAAAACCTCTCTTATTCTGTCTTACTGGTGAGGTCCTGTGGCAGCAGGTACACAAATACATGAGAACTCTAAGACATTTATGCACCAGAAACAACAGGTTAAAAGCTTCTCTAGGATATCTTTTTAAATAAAAGAAAAAAAGAGGAAAAAGTATTTCATTGCGTTACATGTGTTGCAGAATTCTGATGCAACCCTCAATGGGCATTTCATTGTTATCCCAATGTTATCCTCAACTTGGAGACAGTCATGCAGCAAAGTAGGCTGAGTATGAAAAGGGGTACTTTTTTTTTCCTTTTAATTTCCTAGCATGTGTTAGCTAATATTCTTACCTCAATAATGAATAATGCGCACTGGTCTAGTTTAGTATGACGCAAACAAGCCCACCACAAAATTTTCTGTTGAGAAGTCTTTCTCAACAGGATTAAAGCTGGGGTTTTTTTTCCTAACTTGGTAAAATACAGAGTCTTTAGTGACAGAGACACTACTTTTTATCAGAGAGGATCACAGAAATGGTGACACAGCATACACAGGTAGATACCAGGCAGAAAGCAGAACAATTGCATTAAGGCACATTGCTCAGAGCTGTTTCAGAGTTTTGGATAAGGAATCAACCATATGTAGAAATCAGAGTTTCAGGACAGCAAATACTTACAGATTGTTGTGAAAACATTGGTAAAGCAAAAGTAATCAACAGCATTGAATGACAGGAGATGATACAAGAATTGCTCTTTCTCATCATCACAGCGGAGGAACGCGTAACGCTTGTAGAGCTTTCTGAAAATGCAGAACAAATCATTTGCCACAGTCAAAGGTACTTTCAGTGAAATGTTTTCTATTGTGCATATTTATTAGGTAAACTATAAAGAATGTGCAAGTGATTCCAAATGACAAGTGATACTGGTAGAGGCAAGAGTATTTAATGTGCCAAGGTATGTCAACACTCTGCAAGTCTGAAGTCTCTCAAGTGCACCAGGCCAATACTTCATGCTGTTTTCCACCCCCCAAAACCCATGTTTGGGGTGGTTTGAGGGTCTTCTCCCACCCAAAAGACAGGAAGAGAGATTTTGTACTTTCTTGGAAAGAATTATCCAACTTCTTTCATCCATGTAAAATTACAGAATTGGAGTAAAGAGACAGTCCTCGTTAATTACCTTCAAGCAGACAGTGCCCTTGGAGAGCCCTCCAGCACACAACAAGACAGTTTGTATTTCTGCTTGTATTAAGTTATAGGTGATAGTGCAAGGCCAATATCAACCTGCACCTTAAGCTGCAGAATAACTTCACTGGTGAGAGTACACAGCACCTGACATCACCAAAATACGCACGCAAAGGTGGCCTTAAAGTCCTACCATTCCCTTTTACTGGTTGCAAACTCTTTGCTAGGACTGTGATTTTGCACAAAAGTGCAACTTCTTTTAGGTGGAATTATCAAAAGATGCAGCTTAGCAGCCTTCTCACTAGTAAACAGAATCAATCCTACATACTCATTGAAATTACTCAAACACATTAGAGAATTTAACACTGCAAGACTTGCAATGAAGAAACTTTGAAAAAAGTTTACAACCATAACCTCTTCAAGTGCAAATTTTGACTGGAAAACATGCTTAGAGTTACTCACTTGTATATAGCCATTACCACTATTTTTGTTAAATATGCAACCAACAAGTAATACCAGGGTTAGTGAACAATCCTAACCTAAGAGCATGCCAAGATGCACCAAAACCCAACTGATGCTAGAGGAATACTCAAAACATCAGGAAAGCATTAATTAGGTGTCAGAAATGCCAACAGAGTCATGGGTAGGTTGTTCCTGCAAGGAGGGCATCCTGACAATTCCCCTCAGTTTCAGATATCAACTACAAAAACTCAGCAAGTGACCTACAAGCCAGTAATGTGCAAAACAAATCAATGACCATTCACGCACACAGACATTCTCATTTGCATAGCAAACATAACACTAGAGATTGACAGGAAATGTTCAATGGAACTAAATATACTGAGCTTTACATCAACATAAGCTGCCTGTAGCCACAAGAGTAGCAAACCCACAAAGGTCTCACAGGTGACCACGTGCATGTTTCATCTGAACAATCTGAACCACATGTTTAGACAGCCTGCCCACAAGGGTATGTGTTGTCTTGCCTTTTCAATATGCAAGATTTCCCATTTTACTTGCACATATAAAGGTCTCAGGGGAGCGAAGCTGTGTGACTTCCACCTCTTCCCTAACTCTAGTCCCTTGGCAAACTAGAAAGAAACCAAACATGTTTCAGTTTTCTTGGTTTTTTTTGCCAAATGTCAAGTGAAGACAAAAGGTTAATAACAATATCTAAGAAGTGCTTCAAAAAAGAAGATCACATAAGCATGTTAACTGTAAAATGGCAGACACTGCACAATTATTTTCAGTACCTCACTAACTGGGCACTGCTTCCTCTAAAAACAACAAACGGAGCATGCCCTAAATCCATGCTGCCTAAAACACCCCTCTAAGTAGTACTTCTAAACACACAGCACAAAGCTCACAAGACCATAAAGAACTGATGTCATTCCTATGCAAGTTGTTCCTTTGCTTGTCACTTGCACTTTAAACATTTTTACTGCTGCCTCCCTCTCTTCTAGAGAATCAGAGTCTGTCTGATAGACAAACAGTGCATTGGTCAGCGTTAAGAGAGTCGAGTTGTTCCCATCTTTTGAGAGGGTAGGGTGGGATGGAGTGTGGTGCTGTGTGGGAAGTCCTCTCACAGCACTTGTTCTGTGTGGGACGAGCACTGCTAAATTTAACCTGAGCTGGACTGCTGACTTCACAGGAGAGACCTAACCTTAGAGATATAAGTAGATTTATTAGTTGTCCTCAACTCTGTCCTTCAGCTTTTCCTTGCTGTCAGAAGACCACAGCTTCATCAGAAAGTCCAACATAATTCAATACAAGGCAAATCTCAAATAATCAGCAGTTGGGGCTTGGAGGATTAGGGAGAGGGAGAACATTTCTTGGAAGGTAGTGTGAGTGTGAGGGAGGAAAAGCAAAGTAGACAACATAGGTGAAGCTGTGTCCAGAAAGAAGTCTTCAATTAAAGCTAATGACAATTACTAAGGCCCACACAAGAGAACCTTTAATTTCCACACAATAAACACAGCATATCCAACCTTATCAGCAATGCACTTTTTTTTTCTGCACAGGTTATACTAAATAAACTTCACATTTTTACTCATAAAACAATTACTATGAAATGTGGCCTGTACTCTGATTTGTGCCACTATTTAACAATTAATTATTTATGTTTACAAAGATAACATAATATACATGTGCTCTGGACAGCACCATATTAAGTAAATAGCTCCTTGTGCTGAGGATTCTCCTTTTGCTTTTCAAGATGCACACGTATAACAAACACTAGCATGCAGCACTTCTGACAGAGTTTAAGCCAGTAGAATCTGGAACTCTCTCTGGGTTCAAGTCTTCAGCTTTCACTCACATCCCTCTCCCCCCCCTACTCTGTATACTTTGCCCATTTTCTTCCTATAGAACAATTATCCTTTAAACAGTTTTGGATCTCAGTTGTTGGGTCTTTTCATATTTTTTCCATTATTTCACACACAAAGAACTGAAAGTGAGGTATGACTGTGAAATGTTAAGAAGTAATAAAACATTGTTGCAATAGAAAATATTTTACGATTACGAAAGCAATTCACCTTCTTAAGCAGGCTATAAATGCAAAATCTTTACTGCATAGGAGAGGACAAACAATGCTGAGAAACTTGACAGTTTGATCTAGAGATATAAACATTCATGCTCGAAAAGACTCAGATGGATGATTTCAAAAGATTACCAGATCTCCTCTTGAGCTTATTGCCTCAAAATGAGATGCAAAACCTGATCATTACAGTCTCCCTCGTCACCTTCAAGGTACTGCATGAACAACATTCATCTGCTCTCCTAAAACACACCAGAAGTTGATTTTACCTGCATTATTTTACATGGCACTGAAAAGAGTTAAAAGAATGTCTCAGATTAGGACATAGAAGTGAGAAGCTAAGGAACAGCCACTTGGAGTCACACTAATAAGAATGACAGAAGCACATCTGGATGTGCCTTTACACTCCTCATGTCATGACAGAACTGCAACCATGCATTGCAAAAACCCAAACAATCCAAGGGAAACAAAATAACCCACAGTTACAGAAGGGTAAACATAAAAAGCTTGACTCAGCAAAGTAGTGACATTTGGAGTGATGTCCTGTCTCACTTAATCCCTAGAATATTTTGAAGATTTCACCTCAGTCACAGACCAGCTATGACAGAACTCATCCTGTACCTGAAGAACCTCAACATGGAATCATAATTCCTAATTAGCTCATACACAGGTACAGAGACACTTGGCAGTCTAGTTTGTTGTGCTCATTTTGCAGAGAAGATAAAAGGCACTTAAGTCAAACAACTAAGCAGGTTTATTTTCAAAAAGCTTTGCCCAAGATAAGCCACCTTACTTTGTGAGTTCATGATCTGAAAGCAGCTGTTTTAGATGCCTAGAGAGCAATTTCTTTTCCATAGAGAGACGAACCCAGGCTCTGGCCTTGCCAACATCTGTTTTGATCTCACTAATGTTCTGGATATGTCTGGAAAATAAAAAGAGACACTACTCAGTATTTTCAAAATATGACAATACTTTTGAACAAAGCTAGGCTGAAGAAGGTACTTCGCAAAAAATGCAAACTGGAAAAAGAGGCATTATCACCTTAATATTCAGCAGTATCTAAATTCCTTGCATATCCAGCTGAAAAAGAATAAGAGCTTGAAAAGTACACATCTGCAATGCAGTGCCTTATTTACAAAATTCTAAACCAGGACTGTCGCTTCATATGATTTAAGAACCATTCTGGACCTTATCACTGCAACATTTATGGCTGAGTGCTTTGGAAAATTAAATACTGTGTTTGTCATCAGTAGATTTTCTTGCATAGAAGACACAAATGAAATTTTTTAAAAAGACAAGCATGTCCCTTCAAAATCCTCAGTTCACTCCCATCCATTGAAAAAATTAGATGTTGGTATGGAAAAAAAATAGGAAAGAAAAACAATTTCAAAATTAATGTCGAAGTTCTGTATATTGTTTTTAACGTAATGAAAACACGGCATTGAGCAGAAAGTTATAACTATTCACACCACAGTACTCCATGTTAGATAAACTTCTCCTTTATCTCAAAGAAGTTCTTAAACTGTTTTCTTCACTGAGAAGCAAGAATGAGCTCAAACTACGCAATCAACTTGGCTTTAACAGGGAAAATACATATGCTACACCCACATCTCTGGAAATAAAACAATACAGAATACTTATAAAAATGATGAAAAGTCTGTGAGGGTTTTTCTATAAGCTAGTATCAGTGACAATATAAAATCTCAGCACAAAACCTGTTTTTGTAAAAGTCAATGAAAAGGTTGCACAAAATACTCTAAAAACAGTTTAGCAGGTTTCTTCCCCACATCCCCCTCCTGCTGTATGAAACAGACTTTTCTGTAGGATACACATTATACACAGAACAAGAATGCAAATCTCACAGGTTTTCTGCATTGGTTTTAGTAGTTTAAACTCACCTCATGTCCTGGATGAGAGAGATTCTAAGAGGTGACATGGCTGGACTGGAATCAGACTTCCTCCTTTCTGAATCAATAATTATTCCTAGATTCAGAAGAACAGAATTCCTTATTTGTAAAAATCCAGTTAAAGATTTTTAAATCAACATAAAAATAAGAAGGTGAATTAACAACAACTTGCACTCCTGTGTTACTGGTGAACCAATGTTTTGTGAAGACATTGAGTCATATTTCCACTTAAAATGACATGAAAATCTAATATGCTACACAGGTGATTATTCAGATCAGCACACACTAGTCATCAGCACATTAAAGGGCTTAGATTCAGCAGAAATTGGTTTGACATCAAATAGCTTAAAACATACACTAAGCAAGTACTATTTTTAAAAGACTACCCTACCTTTTTTCTATGCAGTAAAACTGGCACTGCTGACATCAGAAAACTGTGTTCAACATATTTTACTTAGTACACCATGTATCATACATTTAAGTAATGTATCACTTTGCATGCTCCTGTATACCCCACCACTCTTGTAAATAGCATGGTTTAGATTTTTGTAAGCAATATTACTACTCTTATCTTTAAAATTCCACTCTAGAATCAAGTTGCATAATAAATACAGGCCCTGCCCTCATTGCCAATTTAGAAAGCATAAAACTGATTGTAACTTCAGTCTGATGTGCAAAAACACTATGAATGAAGTGACACTCAGGAGACTTTAATACTTCCCAAACTATTGTTTTTGGTTGCTTACAGGACTTTGCCCATGTTAGTAACGATCAGGTCTTTGCCTATAGCAATTTAAAAAAAACAAACTCAACAAACACCCATCACCTCCCCCAAACCTATTTTTCTCTCCAAAGTTAAACCCTATGCCTCCATCTGACACAAGAAGTACTGCTTGAAAAATGATATTAATAACCTCAGAAACAGATTATTTATCTTATGTGCAATATCACTTTTACTGCAACATTTGATATAACAAAAAGTAAAAGGTTTCTTCAGTGGTTTTTGTACTTTTAAAAATGTCTTTCTTTTAAGCACTAAGTTCAGTTTTTTTCAAGAGGGACTTTAAAACTTCAGGATGCACAGCACAATTTTATATGCTTATACTTATTTTCCACCCCCAACCATAACGTAATATGCTTTGCCAGTCACACAGTGACTATGTGTCATATGGAAGAAGGTACATCAGAGCAGATCCATTTTAAAACCTCTCTCTGAAACATTAGCTATTTCAAGTTACTTCCAAACAAGAGAGGCCAATGCAAACCAGTTCATTTTTCACAAAATTTATTGAGACAATGCACTAGGTCCATGTTAATTCTGTAGTGGATACAATACTTTAAATACTTTTAATACTTTAAAAAGTGAAAATCTGCAGGCAGCTCTTACTCATAGGTGGGTTTTTTATCATCTTCTTCCAGCGGAAGTCAATCTTACCTGAGGTACTGAAACTGCCTGATGTAGTTTTTCTCTGTCTGTTTTCTAGGTAATGTAGTAGATGAGACCACAAAGCAGACTTTCCCTAAAATTAAAATAAAATTTAAAAATTAAAGAAATCACTATCAGCTGAATTAAAAAAAAAAAGTTTAAACCATCACTGAAAATATCAGTCATAACAAAAACTTGCTTTAAGTATGTTTCTCCCTATAAAGTCATTGGTGACAACAAAAACAAGACACAAGAGGTGCTCAGGAGCTGTAAAGAAGTTGAGAAAGAAAATCTAATTATTCTGGTAACAGGAAAAAGTCAACTGAGCATTTCTCATTGTTCATTAACATAAGAAGAAAACATTTAGAGGCTTGCAAAACCCTGTGTGCAAGTAGAGGTCTAAGTCTGAGGCCATAACCTGTACTATGTGTCTTTCCCTTCCTGCCTCTCCAGCAGTGAGATGACAAGAGATACAAAGCCAGCCTGAGTTAACCCTCTTACACCCAAGTCCTGTGCATCCAATTCCTTTCAGGGTAATTCAGAGATACAGATAGACACTGTCCATTTTCAGAACCTCAAAACACTCTCTTCAATTTCATCAGGCAAAGAATTTGGATAATCACGAAGAGAGTAAGAAAAGACAACCTAAAATCAAGTAGGACAATGAAAGCTCATCAGCCAGAATACTCCAGCTCTACAACAGTATAAAACCAACTGAAAAGTTGCCATTTGGGATGTAGTATTTAGGCCAAGATAAATCCATCAAATGATGTCAAAAGGTACACTTTGCTCATTATGTTGCTTTCTTAAATCTCTGGTGGCTTAAAACAATGTAAGGAAATCTTCCACTGGCAAACTAAAAAGATTCTTGAATTAATCCCAAAATATTCTGCATGATAAATCAAAAGCTTGCAAAGCCACAGAAAGGCAGCAGTAAATGAACAGGGGCTCTTCAGCACATAATTGGAACAATTTCAATCTGGAATAATTAGGAAATTAATTAGTATTACCTATCATCTTCCCAAATTATATTAACTGGAAATCACAGTAAAGATGTAGCATTTCTGCTTTCAGAAAAGCAGTCCTATTACAAAGTCATATTTTTATTAACACCTTGGTGCAGAAAGAAACCACAGCTGTAAAGCAACAGTTGTTAATTCAGCACTGTCAGTGTAATAAAAAAAAATCATGTAAGTACCTTCCTGGAGGTGCAGTAATTATGGGTCAGATCTGAACTTATTTTTTTTTAAGCCATTTTCAAAAATCTTTGAACAGCTAAATCCTGTTCCTTCCTACATTTGACATAAAGAACTAAGGGCCATGAGCCATTATTCCAGAAGTAGTATGCCTCCAGAAGATAAAACCTAGAGTGTCTGTTACATCTGTGTTAAGTCAAATTTATTAAAAATACGTGTTCAGTGGCGAGCATATTGAAAAAAAAATCCAGGGAAATTCAATGCCTCATTTGTGTACCTGAGAGATCCAACACGAAAAGCCAAAACTGTAAGTCTTATAAAAACATATAAAGAGAGCATGAAAAATATCAACTAGGGAACAGTATCATCCAAAATGGCCTTTCTCTCAATAAAGACACACATGCACACACAGTCTAGCATTCAGCAACCAGCTGCCACAGCAAAAACTGCAACAGATCGCAAAGCAGCAAACAAAAGTATCCTGCAGCAAACAGATGTACAAAGTAGCAACAATCATGATGAATGTAGTAACTCATGCAGTTTATATCTGCCCACTTCCTTTAACATGGTGTTACTCTCCTTTAACCTCACCAAATAGCAATGATGATGCAAGCTGTATCTATAAGGGAAAAGAAGACAGAGTAAGGAAAGCAGTAGGACAGAGAATGGGCAAGGGAATAACCAAGGCCACCTGAAAGTTTACTACTTCAGTCATTAGACCCTACATCCGACAACTCTCCTGCACATGGAAGCTAATGTACAACTACCAGGGTTCATCAGCAGGGAAGAGGTAAAAGCAGGGATTGGTGGAAGGAAAGCCATTGTCATTACTATGGTCAATTGAGTAAGAAGAGATTTCCTTGGCTCATGACTGAAAAATAAAATAAAATCAATGTATAAAACAGAAGGCTTTTGCATATTTAATAAAGGCCAGAGCACACAAAGAATTAGTGGTGCTTTTTATTATTTTTTTTAACTGTGGATCATAATACAAGATGCACTGCACTTCCTCCATTAGGCCTCTATTATATTCCACCACTCTATTTATTCCACCATTCAGCACTGTCTGCCAACATCTGCAATCAATCCAAAGCATTAACCTTATGTAGGGTTGGCCTCCTGGTGGTCTGAAAGGCCCAAATCTGAGTTGAAGCAGAGTATGCTGATGCTCTGTCCTCTAAGACGAAAGCAGTACAGCTTCTATCCTAAGTGATATACAAGAGGGAAGGGAGAGAATCACATGATAAATCTTCACATAGAGAACTACTGCATAGCTTGAAGGAGAGCAGATTTAAACACTGGCGTTTGGGTGCTGGGAACAGAGATAATGAATTACAGTTGTCTGGATTACATACATTTATTCTGCACATACTTTTTAAAAAAACAGTTATAAGCCTCACTGTCCTTCCTATACCTTTGTACAAAGAAGAATGAAAGGATAAAGGCCTTCCAAACTCCCCTTAGCCCCCACAAGTGACTCCAAACAGAAAAGCACAATAAACAAGTATTAATTTCATATGAAAAGTAACACCTCTAACTACTGATCTTGTAGACATCTCTTAACTATCTCAACATCATTCAGTAAGAACCAAACTCTTAAAAACTAAATTATCCTTAAGGAAAACTAATTCTCCATATTGTACCCCACTGACAGCACCTTCTAGCATATTCTGTCTTATAGCCTAACAACTTCAATAATACAAGTGTTCAGAACACAGAAATAGTTTTATTTGCAATCCTATTTAAAAGGAAAAAAACCCAAACAAACAAAACAAACAAACAAAAAACCCCATCAAAATCACAAATGAAATAAGAACCCCAGGTTAAACAGAAAGTCTTCCAAGAAGTCATCTGTGGCACAGATCTACATGTGCACTTGCACACACCCCCAAGCAAAAAGTGGAGACGGGCAAGGTGGCAGTAACCGACATAAAGGACACGTGGAACGCAAGTATTTTTGCACATCTACATACACACAAAAGGTGTCACCTGAAAGCAGAGGGAGGAAGAGCATAACAACTTCAGGAAAGTGCACTCTGCAACTTACAGGAATATTTGTTCCTCACCTGCTTGACTTGCAGACCGTGGCTCCATATCCTTTCTAAGAGGTCACACAGACTGGCTATCAGGGTGTTCTCTTCTACGCCTGTGATATTCACTTCTCCATGACCCAGCTCCACAGCTTCTCGACCCATTTTTTCAACCAACATCCTCTTGGTCTCAAAAAGGACAAGGCAAAAGAGAGTTTAATTCTTCCCATGGGAACTTCCACAACTACTTACACTTTTAAAATAACCAACAAGGAAGCACAAAATAGCAAAGATGTAGCAGAGTAACTGGGTGTCTGCAGTATTTCTGAAGCTCTCAAGGGGCTTGCAAATAGGCATATAAGCCTCCACAGAGCAATGCCAGCAAAGGGAACAGCAGGCCTACAGCAAGGCCCTGAAAGGCAGGCTTGGGTGTTTCTGAAGCCTGGCAAGTGCTGGACTGGGAGCAGCACACCATGTCCATGAGGAGGTGCACGTGCACAAGCACTTCCAGGTAGCACGGAGATATAACTTCCCTGTGAGACCCTGTTCTGTCAGAAGGGCATCTGTGTTCAAACCAAAGCCATTCTGGGGTGCATCTCTTGTGGTTCCCTGATGAGCCACATTCTCCTAAATCATACACAATTTCAAAATAGTCAAAGCTCTCACTGACTCTTAATGTACAGTCTCCCAGTCACAATATATTAATCATATAGTTACCTGGAGGGAAAAATTACTAGAGCACCACTTGTTCTCATCTTTTACACATTTTTTTAATATTTTTTTTTGCTATTCTAGAGTAGCTCTCAAATGAGTAATACTCCCTTAGGCACCTATGCACAGTCTTAGTTCAGACTAAGAACTCTAAGTTAGTCTCTAGCTTCTCCTCCTCAACTCCCCTGGAATTTCTCTCTCTGCTAACAGCAGGCTCACTACATTCCCTAGAGTTGCATTTCCCCAGTGAAAGTCTAGCTTCAAGGATTGTCACCATCATATAACTTTATTAAGTGAGTGGGATTATTTGGACAGTTTCATACACATAGAAAACTAAAGTGAAATCAGAAGTAGATACCTGTATTAAACACTGTTTTACAAGAAGTTGTACATAATTGCTATATTACTTCCACTGACTTAAGGTAAGAATGTGTCTATTTGATAATGATTCTCTTTACTTCATTAGTATGAACATTAACAGTTAATTCAGACTAATGCATTGTCAATTGTATACTGGTGAAGCACGCCTGCAAAGTAGTGCCAAATTTCTTCATTAAGTGCTTGAAAACTTATGTTTCAGAAGTTTTTAACCTTTAGTTACGAGCATTTTCACAACCTCCTCTTTTAGAATATTCACTCTTGTTGAAAGAGTAAAGTTTCATTAGTGATAACTGAAATAAGCCATAACAAACATTGCTGCAGGATGATAAAGACCTATCCGAATATTCAATATCTTTCTAACATTTTACATTCTCTATCATAAATCTGTTTGATAAAGTTTCCACTCCCTGCAGAATTTCTAAGTACATTATCTCTTCACTAATTTCTCACTACCATGCAAGTCTTTATATGAATAAAGCAGAAACAGCTGAAGAAGGGGGTTCAAATATATTTGCCAAGAAATGTCCATAAAGGATGGATAAGATGTGCAAGAGAACAGAAATATTCCCTGCATTACCTTATTTCGACATTCCTTCAGCAAGCCTTCCACAAACTTCCAGTTGGTTTGTGCAATTACCGATGGAGAGAGGTTAGACAACTTGGGCTGCCGAATAGTGCTGCCCAGATTCCTGGCTTCCTGGATATACTTCTGTATTGGGGAAGAAAATTGACAAATACAGATAGAAGTGCAAGTGAGACTACTTTGCCAAGAGAAAAGAATAAGCTTGTCTTTAAAACCCAGCCCTGTGCAACCAGGAGGAAAGGATCAGATCTCCCCTTTCAGAAAAGGCCCCTTTTCATACCCAGCATCACACTGGGCTGAGACACTTCAGGTACTGTCTCCTTGGAGGTCTAATCCCCATTTACATTGCCCAGGTAGTATAGAACACACATTGCTGAATAACAAAAACACAATATAAACTGTCAAGGATATTTAGATGCATAGAGATTCAGTTACTCCCTCCACCACTGAGAATTGTCTTGTTCTTTTTTCATATAAAACAAAAGTTTGTAATAATTACCCAGCCTATTCAAATGGCAGACTAGTCTACATGGGGACCACAAGAAAACTTTGTGGGGAACTTGACATCATCTGAGATCTGTGCCTTGTGTTCCTGCCAATCTTCTGTTTCTTAGCCAACCTCCCAGTCTTTCAGGAAGCAGCTGCAAAATGCTACTTACAGCTCTCAGCTGTGAACCATCTGCATTATTTAGCAAAATAATCTCCTGAACTCACTATAATTGAGATTGCTTCTCTGCTCCTGATACTGCCACCAAGGAGTTGCCATTGTTTTCACCTCAGAGACAAGAATAATTTGACAAATGTTTTGAAAGACAGGTGATCACAGGTTGGTTGGCACACAGCTAACTGTAAATAAGCAACATAGAGAATGTCCTGTCCAGGCACTGACAGAATACTCACTATTAGGATATATTTCAGATTAATAGGTAATTTGTCTACTTTATACTGAAATACTGACCAACTGAAAATTCAGTGAAGACAGATTATCAAACATATGATCTTTGCAAAGAGGGAAAACAACAAGTTCTACATCAGCCTTGCACTAAAGAGCTATGATATATACATGTTATTATGCATCTTCACCCAGAACTGTAACAGTCATATTGTGCATTGGACATACCAGATAACGCTCTGACACAGATTTTACAGAGGGCATGAAGGGCCAATCATGCTGGTCCCACTCTAAACATAACTGCAACTGAAGCTCTGACATGGAAAAGTCCAGGTGCTGGTAGGGCAAGTTGGTAGCAAAAAGCCAAGCAGACCATGTAAAGCGAAAGTGGTAAGTACATATGAAGTAACAAAAGCAAGCATGCAAAACAGAAAAGGAAGAGAGTGAAGACATAATACAATGCAGAACTCCCAAGCATTAAACATAAATATAAATTCATAAGTAATGAAGCTTAAAGGGAAAAAAAAATTATGGCATTCAATCATTGGATTGGTGTAAACTCCACTCTCCACTGGGCACAAATATTTGCAAGTTAAAAGCCACTAAGTCTAAATTCTAGAGAGCTTTGTTTGCTGCCCCAAAGCTTCAATTTGTCTAAAACTCACAACACTGCACTTTGAAACCATTGCCTCCTGCTCAGCCTGATCCCCAGCCTTCATCTCAGAAGGGCTCCCTCCCCATTCTTTCAGACTTAATAGGAAAGTCTCTGGTTCACCTGGAAGAGGGGGTCAATGTCCAATCAGAAGTATGTAATCAACAGGGTATAGCATAAAACCCTACAAAACCAGCAGATTAACCTAGCAGTTGGTACCCTCACCTGAGCATCTATTTGTAATTTCTATTCCTCATAAATTATTTTACTTGCATGACAGAATAAATTCTATAGGATAATCAACATGTGAAGAGTCAGTTAAAAAACAAAATGAAACAAAAAAAACCCAGAGACTAGAGGTAGATTTTTCTTTGTAATAACCTAGTTGAAGTCTCAGAAGTTTGTGTGCTAAACATCATAATTGATAACAGCAACAATGAGCTTACAAATCAACTATTGTTCACTTTTCTTAAAAAAATTGTATTATGTAAATATTTGTAAAAAATACTTCAAGAGTTATCTGAGCATATGGAACGTGTCAAAGCCAGAAGCTACTCATAGCTTTTTTTTATTATGCAGACATTTTTCTATTACATGACTATGGATGATATGGATAACACTACACAAAATTTCAACAAACCAATAAGAACATTCTGGAAATTAGTATATTGGAAAGGAAATTAAACTCATCACTACCATAAAAGAATGAACTGGACAGACAAAGCTATTTGATTTTGACAACGCTATCTAACAAGGACCAGACTACTTTAAAATTCAAAATGAAGCTTTTCTGAAGATATTTAACAAGGCAAGAGAATATTGTCTTCAATGAAAAACATACATTTAAACAAATGTAAAACTCTGAGGTTACTAAACAAAAATATTAACTCTGATCTTTTAAACCAGATTATTCTTGCAATTACCCATAAATCAACACCCAGTGTAACAGTTTGCAGTCTGTATCATATGAATAAGAAACTGTATTGCAATTAGTTCACATCAGCCAGACCTTTCAAAATCCCTTCATCAGAAAAAATAACTGTCAGTTGTAGAAGCACTGGTGAGAGAAGTTACCAGGCTCAGAATGTGGGTAAAATCAGCAGCCTGTGCCATGTAAAAACAGACAGACACAAACCTGACAGTAGAGGTGGGGTTCACATTCCCACCTTAGCATGAGGTTGTCTGTGTCAGTTTGCCACCTTAGAACCTCTTTTATGATCTATCTACAGCAGAAAAACAGGCAAGTCCAAAAGGCAATGCTTCTGATTTTAGGATGAAATCACTCACTCTCTGGAGGTCATTATCTTTCCTCCATCAAGTATACAAAAGAATAGGGTGGATAAGTTAGAGATAGGAAATAGATGGCTAAAAGCTGTTAAGACTAATTCCTCCCTTCCCTCCCTTTAAGAACAACACACCAAAAAAAAAAAAACAAAACACAAAAAAAAGAACCTTGAATGCACATGATGACTCTCCTATACATGGGATAAATAAATTTGTCCTGAGAGGGAGTAAAAATGACATAACTTTTAGAGTAAGCAAACTAAGTGTTTTTCATCTGCTAAGAAACAGGAACTTCATCTGTATTAAATACAACTATGGGAGAGCAGAGATGGACTGCAAGTAACTGTCTAGACACTTCATAAAGGTTACAGAGCATTATTAAGGCAATTAGGAAAAAAAAGCAAACAACATCACATCTCTATAGCTGAACAGTTTTCACCTCTCTCTGATCATTGTCAAGACGCAGGTGCTCGGTGTGTTGCTTCTGTCTGTCCTTCCGCCTCCACTGTGCAGGGGCATTTCTCTTTGTCCATCTACAGACAGGGAATATTGTTAAACAGATGCCAAGAGTTATGTGAAGGGGAGCAGCAAGGGGGGAAATAAGAAGTTTCTATCTTGTTGTATATTGAACCTGTTGACATCAACTGCATCACAGCATGTGCAGCTGCAAATACATACAAAAATCTCTGAAGATGAAACCAGCCTTGGGCAGCCCAAGGATTTCAGAAAACAAGATCACATACTCTTTGTTTGTGGTTTTTCATTATTTTATGATATCCAGTTACAATTCACCCCTTTTTCCTCTTCCTCCAAAGTTTTCATAGGACCATATCCTAAAATATTTCTAGCCCTTTACTGAGATCCAATGAGATCTGCTTTTATATCAAGAGTAATTATGAGTAATTCGAAGTACATCAACTATAACCTCAAACATAGTAGGGCTTTCTTAAGTCCATTTGCTTTTGCAATTCCTGATTTCAAAGAAGAAAAAAAATAAGAAAAAACAAAAAAGCTCGAGGAACACAAGCAAAAAAACCCAACAAACCACCACACACAACCCACCCATATAATCTGTTCTCACTTTAAAAAAAAACCAAAAAGAATCTACTGAGTTTACTTTCTAGTATATCTGCTTTAATACCATTCCATAGATCTCAACAAGATCCAGCACCTGCTGTTCAAGCTTACTTACTTGTTGCTTGCTGGTCCAGTAGATAAAACATCAGACTGAAGCTTGGGAAAAAATCCAAGCTCGTATTTCCCCTGTCCAATTTTCATGTCCAGCAAGTGTGGATGGACTGCAGTGTGATCTATTTTTGCTAGTCTTAATTCAATAGATTTCTCTGAAAGAGTAAGAAATTTATTGTTTTAAAAGATGTCTTAATCAGGCATGTATCTATATAATCACACATCCTTAACTAAATGCAGATCCCAAATTTAAGAGAGGAAATGGAAGTTTCTGACTGACCCCAAAAGGTTCACTGCTAGCACAAGAGACTACTAGATATGAACAAACTGACACCGAAAGGAGAAAAATGTTTCTCTTCTTAAACTCAAACATTTTTTCACACAAAGCATGCAGGAAAACAGTTGAGTTGAATATAACTTTACATTAATTTCATCTCACATCTCAGCCTCGTATGCAACGTTTAATTTCCAATTCAGCTTTACACCTCAGCTTTGTTGCCTTTTTTTTTTTTGAGGTTTCAAAGCATTAATTGCTGCTTAACTTTAACCTAATGTCTACAACAAGCAGCACTAACTAGTCGTATTTTAAGTTTCAAGAAAGTGGTTTATTTCTCTTACCAGCCTCATCAATGGTTGTACACTTTTGATACATAGATGTGCGCAGAGTTGGTGTCCTAACATTTAGCAGCCTAATTTTATCCACTCTAGAATCAAATACTCTCAAAACAGGATCTTTATCATCATCATCATGGCACATAATCTTATTGTCAATAAAAGATGCAAACATTTGGGTCTCCAGGAATCTTGAGAGGAAAGGCAAGTAAGGTTCAGGCTGGTCTGACAAGAAAGATGCCTAATAGACAAAAGAGATAACAGTGTTTGGGAGTCTGCAGAGATACATCCACCAAAAGTGCCAAATTATCTAGTCAAGGATGCATTAGAGTGCTTTGGTGCCACTTAAACACACTCATTCTATCTCTGAAATAGGCTATGTAGTTTCATTACAATCACCTACTACAGTCATTAGTGTGAGGGTGGCAAGACACTGGAAGAGGCTGCCCAGGGAAGTTGTGGATGATCCATCCCTGGGAATGTTCAAGGCCAGGTTGGATGGGGCTCTGAACAACCTGATCTAATGGGAGGTGCCCTGCCCATGCATGGGGGTAGGAACTAGATGATCTTTACGTCCCTTCCAACTCAAACCATTCTATGATTCTATGATATCACAGGAATCATTAAACTGCAATTTTGGCATTTCTTCAGTTTTCTAAAAATTTCAACAGAATCCCAGCAAACTACAACAGTAGCACAGGTGTGGATAGTATGTCATTCTGTCTGGGCTCAAAACCAATGAAGCTGATGAGAACCTTCTCATACAATTTGATTTGATGAGCGCTTCAGCAGGCACCACTACAACATAATCTTCACCCACATGAACCATCCGGCTGACAAATACCTGAATTTCAGTAAAGAAGACAAATGTAAAATTTGAAGAACTGGGTCTTGTGTATCCCTAGCTCTTTTCTAGGGAAACATCTGGTACACACGTACCCAAGTGTTGTGTCGAGTCATGGCTTTATCCAGTAACATAGTCAGCAATTCCTCTGCTTATTAAAAAAATAATAATAATTTTCACTAGTAATATTTAACCTTAATGTAGAGGTTAGCCACTTAGTGAGTTTTTCTACAGTATCCTCAGAAGAATAACTTAATCTTTTAAGTGTGTGTATGTATATATTTTTCCACATAACATACAAGATGTGACTTTTTTTGGGAACACTGAAATTTAAGGAAGAAATTACAATTTTGACAGTAGTGTTGTCCATTTTATGGCCCAAAGAACAAAGGTCTTAGGTTTGAATACTGCTTTACTTTTCACATTGACATACCTTCTTACTACAACTTACTTTATCAAAGTTTTGCATCTGTTCCCTGTTTGTAAACCAAGATTCCTTGTCCTGACTGGGTTGAATGACAAATACTTCATAATCTGCAAACATTTGTGTAAAGCGGTTGGCAAAAACTTCTCGGATTTGAATGTTCAGCTGGTAGATTTTGAATTCTTCTTCTTCACACTGAATTTTAAGATCCTTCTTGCTACTGGTCTCCTCTCGCACCTCCAACTGAGAAAAAAGTAAAGGAACACACAAAAAAGTTGTATTCTTGCTCTACCAGGCATTCTAGGTATAAATACCTTAATCTGCCATTCAGCTGCTACTCCTCATAAACATGTGAATAACAAAAAAAAATTACTTGCAGTTTCAAGCACTGTAACAGCAACATCAAAAAATCTAGAAAGAAACCTCTGTCCAGAAAAGCTTTAATTTAAATAATAAACCATAATCTACTTTAGTACTGGTTGCACTTGATATGCATTGGATTAAAACAGGACAGATAACAGCAATATCCATGCCCATGTGTTCCATATACTTAATTTACTTTCCTTTACCCTTTAATCACCTGCATAGGCTTTTTAGGGTTTTTACTACCCCTGCATATTAGTCAAACACGTATTTCTGTCTGGTGTAATACAAGTCCAGGTTTAGTACTGTTACAGTTCAATACACACCAGCCTTTCAAGCAAAGACAGAAACACACAGCAAAAAGCAGCTGTGCATGCCAGTTTCCTTTAACCTAATGCACAATTCATCACTACACAGCCCAGAGTAATCTTTGATTAAATAAAATGCTTTTTCAGTTAGCACATGGCCTAAAATTTATAAAAACAGCAATATGAGATTCAAATATTCAATTCATATTAGTTTTGATAGGAACTGAGTACCTAAAAACCCCAACAATCAAAGCCACAAGCATTCATGCACTATTCTGAATACATATTTGATATCCCCACCTATTTTAATTATAATAAGAGGCACCACCACACATAATTAGACATAAAATCTAGAACTTGCAACATCTGGACCATGATGCAGTTGCTACAGCTCTTCCATCCTTCTTAAAGGACCTTGGTTACAGCAGGTAAGGCCAAGGCCAGCTATAAGTAACATTCTCCAGCCAAGCTTTCTGCAACACAGAGCTCTGCTATTCAGCCATTACTTCTACCTGTATCCCATAAGTAGCACTTGGCACCTATGCATTATCTATTAACTGGGTATTTGTTATTGAACAGATTTTTTAAAATTAAGCATTTGAGAAAATGTTGACAGTTACAACCTATGTACTCCTATCATCACAAAAAAGGCTAGTAAAATGGGACTTTAACTACTATTGAAGAGTGTAGATAAGGCCTAAATGTGCAAAAACCTACAAGACATGTAAAAAGACCTGTACTTCTCCTATCACTTCCTAACCCACTCAGCAAAAGAACAAAAGCTTCTTGCCAATTTTCCCTTGAACAAGAAAAAATGTAAAAGAAACATCTAAGAACAACACAGCTCATTCAACCATCTAACCTCGCCTAGGAACCAAACACTTCTTGTAATCCCTCTGGAGCTCCCTCCCCACAAAGTGGCCCTCCTCCCCAGCCTACTGCAGGTCACACGATTTCTGTCTCTGTTTGGCCCTGCCTTTAGACCAAGTCACAGCCACATGATTAGGAATGAGACTCAGGAATAAAGAGCCAGTCAAGGTAATTTATACAAGCATAAAATAAAACCTTTGCAGAGAACATCTTCATTCCATTCTACAAAGGCTAAAAAAACCTCACAATAGTCTTTCAGATAATCCCTTGTCTGCAAAGTAAAACAACTTTTCTTCCCCAATTCTAATCACCAAAAAAAATCCAACCAGGGACACCATGGGCTGTGCAATCACACACCAATGCACTTTGCAATATCAACCAGAAAAAAGCCATCTCAGTATTCTTATAGCAAGCATATTATATATACAAGTATTCTATACACAATGAGAAAGACAGATACTTATAGAAACCAATATTGGATTCCAACTTCAGGATTATCTGGGTGTCAGTTTTAGACATATGTACCATAAGAAAGTGGTGTAAATTTAGAATAAATTGTAAAATCAAGAATAAACAAGATGTAATTTTACAATATATTATATTGGTTAAAAAAAACAAGCTTGGGGGACAGCCAATGGTTTCCTAGATGTTATGGGAATAAATCCCACTTCCCCTCTCCCCAGTCTTGCCCTTGTCTCTACAGATGTATACAAGGTTAGTGAACATGTTAACATAAAGAACTTTCTAGTTAAAAGAGACAAATGGAGTCTTTGGACCATGACTTCAGACTACTTGCTGCTCCAGGTCAAGAGAGAGTGCAGGTAATTTTGTATCTTACCTTTTCTAGACTCACACCTGTTCTTTTAACAAGTGCTTGGAGTCTTGCTATAGTCTCATTTTCCTTTAGCAGCTCATAGGAGTTCAAAGGTGATCCTGCTATGTTCCCATTTCTTTTATCAGAAACCAGGTCACATGTTCTGAGGCTCTTCATCTTGGAGGCACTTTCACTGCAGTGAAGGTTTCCCTCAGGTGGAATTCCAAAAGCCATTAGTATCTCTGAAATTTCCTGGATGAACTCAAGTTTATTTGGGAACTGGGGCAAGTCTTCTGGCAGCTCGATGAAATGGTTGTCTACATCCACAAAGCACAGGTTAGCCTGGGATTTAATTTAGAACAGGATACCATTACAACATCACTAAGTACAAGGGTCACATTTTATTAATCCTTGAGATTTATGCTTATTAAAAGATTCAAAGACATTTGCATTTGTTTGGTTACTTTGTAAAATAGGTTTGCCCCAATCATAACTGAACTGGTTGGTTGGCTTTGAAGAAAGCAGCACAAGGCCAACATTTCCAGGTCTTTCAAGGACATATTTGCTACTTACTTGTTTACTAGGTACAAAAGAGATTGTAGAATGTATTAGGCACAGATGTGCACAACTTTTTTCACACAAATACAGACAGATTTTAACTACAGGATATTTGCAACACTACTTCATAAACATGCATTTGAAAGCAGGTGACTGCCTGCTGCTCAAGAGTATCAGTTCACTTCTCTAAGAGACTTGGTGAATTCCATTCCAAAAGGTGTACTGATATTACAGAAGCTGCAATGAAGCTGAGAACCTGAAAACTAAGGCGATTCCTTGGATGAGTTTAGAAATCTGTTTCTGAGGGGAAAAATAAATCCAACTAGTTTGAATTATGTTTTCTTGTTCCATTCTTTGTCTCATTTGACCTCAAAAAAGATCAAGGGAGGGGTGGGGGGGCAGAGGGGAGGGAAGAAGAAAAAACACTTCTGTGGCTTCAAGGGCAACATCAAAAGAAGCTACACATCTTAGAAGGATTTAACTCACTCTGTATTTGGTGGGGGGGGGGGGTTCCCATTTTGGTTCTGAAATGCAAAATCTCTAACAAGTGGTTTTCTAACATGACATTATTGCATACATCACAGCAAGAACCCCATTCATGTGTGAAATCTGCTTGGAAAGTATACAGAAGAAACTTTGCTTTTTTTTGTAGAAGTATTACAGTTTTTCTTCACTACAGAATTAACATGGACTGTCACTTAGCCTTCCCTATAAAATATCTCTTCACTCAGATTATGGGGTACTACCAGCCTATGTTCATGACATTATTCCAAGAAACATGCCTGGACTCAGCTTTCACTACAGCTTTGCAGCAAAAATATGTATCAAGTCATGAGAACTAACAGATCTCCAGTTATTTCTTATGGTTCAGTTAGTGCAGAAGGACAGAAGCACTCTCACAATTTAATAGGACACAAAGAATGGGAAGAGATTAACCTCACACTGAAGGAATGATGTATGATCCCAGAAATCAGAGCAATGTACACAAGCAGTGAAGCACCAGTAAGAACAAAGTAGTTCCAGTACAATTTTGCTGTGGAACTGATCATAGGTAGACTAGGATAACCTGTGCCTGATGAAATCCCTTCATTTAAATAAACTGGTGTAAAAACATACATTTAATATTTGTGAAAGATTTAGCTTTCTTGGCATTTCTACAGAACACAGATTGTCAGTTCTACTTAAAATGCAGACATCTGTTGTGTTTGACTTCTTGAACTTCAACATTAACATTTTTTAAAAGCCTGTAATTCTTAAAGTAGAACTCCACTGGACATATTACACTAGATTTGTACCTAACTTGGCAAGAAAAAGTCCTATTTATACCCTCCACAATATTACCCAAAGTTGCAAAGGTAAGTAGAAGAATTCCAGTTCTCAATTTCCTGATGTTTTAGTATTTGAATACTGTTATTTATTTCTTCTGCTCAAAGGAATGCATCTAAAATAGTTGAGGAGCTCTTTTATGGATCCTCTACTGTAAATTAAATCACAAACTTAATTAGGAGTTGCAAAAGAATCCACAGTCAATAAATAGAACCAAGACCTTGATTCTGAAACAGCTTCTTGCACACCCTCAAAAAGTTTTAATTTTATAAATAGAGCAAGTATCATTGTTTAGGTTTCCCCAGTACCAGCACTGCTCAAACACAGCAGGTGTGTGCCTACCTAGCAAGGCAGCTCCAGTGGCAGGCTAGGGATGCACACAGTGCCTCTGCTTCTCCTTCAAAGAAACATTCAGCACAAAGGGACAGTATGTACACAAGAAGTTTCATAATTCAAGTAAGCACCTGAATTTAGGAACTTCAAGATCCCCACTATACACATGGTTCTGTGATGATTAGAAGTCCAGTCAGATAGTATTTATCAGGAACATAGTAAGCACTTCAAGACATGAGAGAAATAAAGCCTTGAGACTAGGCACAATGTCTGCCAGTTGGTGCCAAGGGAAGAACAAAAATCATTTAATCTATCACAAGCTGTCTGAGAAATGCCAAAAGAGACTTATTAAGGAACTCTTCCAGTAGTTTCATTGTATTTCTTTCTTCTAAAACTCTCTATGTCATTCAATTTTCCTGCTTTTTTGGATCATCTTAACACAGAAGCTGCAGAAGATATCACTCTTGGTTAAGCTTGGCTGTAGCTAAAAAGTGCTTGGCCAAAAAGTAACCAAATGTTAACCTTACCATTGTAGAGATTCCAGTCTCCACACTGAAAATAAACTCTTCATCGATAAAGAAAAAGCCACATTTAATGCTTGTTAAAATTCCTTGTAAGTATCTAGGCACATCTGGCTAATTCTTCTAACAGTTAAAGATAGTTTCAGGACAGTCTCTCTTTAAGAGCAATACACATAGTTTAAACACTCTAAGTCACTAACAAGGATTGCTTATCATGAAACTTACTATTAACATTTCTCAGAATTTGGCCTACATAAAAGCATTTAAACAAAAAGAAATACGTTAGTGTGTAGCAATATGGTAGAGAGTGTAAAAAGTTTTTTTGGGGGGACACTCTACACTTACTCAGTATCTGGTTAATAATCCTATATCAAGAGGGCTCTCTAGAGCAGCACAAGCCAAGGAGATTCTGTAGATGGCTTTAGCTTCTCTCAACTTAGGGAGGCTAAGGACATCCCTCAAGAGCTGCATAGGCACTTCTTAAAAGGCCATATTCCTCAGGGAACAGAAATGGCAAAGACACCTCAACTCAAAAGCCCTTTGAGAAGTTCTAAACCAGAGATTTCTGTAAAAACAAAATCTCAAGTAAATAAACTCAGTAACAGACACATAAACAGTAGGTCTCACAACGCTGCAACACTACAGGTCAAGCAGAAAGGAATACCAGTAAGCACAGAAGGGTCCACACCTTCAATTTATTTTAAGAAGCAAGATAAATTGGTTGGTTGTTGTTTTGTTTTTTTCATGAAATCATGGCCATCCAAAGCATTTTGCATGCCAGGAACTGTGAAAGTACACAAAATAGAAAAACAAAGGCATTCTTCAACTAAAAGTTTTCTTTTGTTTCTGGAGACAGCAGAGTTGAATGAGCTGTGAGTAGATGAAAGCCCCACAGGTAATCCTCTATGGATATATTTATCACCATTTTTCATACACAAAATTAAAATGATATAAAAGACAAGATACTTAGCAACATGTGAAAGTAGATATACAATTGAAAGGGCATCCTTAAGTTAGTTGCTTGGTATTTCAGATCTCTAGAACAGCCAAATATTATTTTAGTTATTGCTGAGGTATTTGTTTTCTGACCAAAAAAACACCCTTCAAATAGTTACAGGCCACTTCAATGGCAGATTGTTACAAGAGAGGACACTCAACTCAATCACACAATAAAATTATTCTCCTGAGATGCTACACCTCAAGCTGTGCCAGTGGAGGTTTAGACTAAACATTAGGAAGAACTTTTTCACTGAAAGTGTTGGCAGACATTGGAACATGCTGCCCAGGGAGGTGGTTGAGTCACCATCCCTGGATGGGTTTAAAAGTTTTCTAGATGTGGCTCTTTGGGATATAGCTTAGAGCTGGACTTGGTAGAGTAGGGTTAATGGTTGGACTCGATCTTGAAGGTCTTTTCCAACCTAAGTGATTCTGTGATTCTGTTTTCACATGCCCTGAGACACACAGATTGAAACACAGATTTGATTTAAGGCTTCTGCTGGAATACAGCATGGAAAAACTAAAACTTGTTAATCTACAACCTATCTACAGCATTTCCACAGCATTTATCACTTTTGTGCATTAAGCCCCAACCTCCAAAAAAATCACCCACTCCACTTAACCCACACAAAACAGATATACAAATTTATACAAACATGGCTGGCTTGTGGAAAATATGTTACAGTGGTCCTAAACTCTAAAGGACGTTCCTGTGTCATTCCTGTAAGCAAATAGTGACCTTTTGTATTTATTCTCAACATTACTGTTCTTTATTTCAATCCAAAATTTGTGACTGAGAAAAACTTGCAGCTGCAGCTTTCAGAAACATAAATTTAAGTCCTCAAGTGGCTGTTTAATACTGAAGTAGAGGAAAATATAAAACTGAAGTCTGTCAATAAATTTGCAGGATCACATGAGTAGATCACCTGAGAATGCATACAGAGCAGTGATTATATTTCAAAATAATTATCTTGGTCAGTCTGGTCTAAATGTGTTGCCATGAAGAAGAAAAAAGGCTTTTCAAGAAATCTTTCTTATCTTCTAAAACAACATACAAAAATAAAACCTCCCAGCATTAGTTATGTTTTAGCACTGAATAACATCTTTTAAATGGTTGAAATAAAAATTCTGAGAATACCTATCTTATATTAGCAGAGATTTTTAGCTTTTGTGATCTTTCAGCTTTTCTAAAAGTTAAAGTTATTGCCCAAGACCCTTGAGACGTCTCCATTAAAAGCAAGGGTTTTAATGATATTACATCTGATTGATTTACCTAGAGTTAGAAGACTCAGTGTTGATTACTTTCACTCATAATAATTCAAATTTCCACCATAATCCTGCATTACAGAGTGGCAAGATGCACATGCAAATCCAGTAGCATGAAATGGCCCAGATTAACTTGCTTGTTAAAAATATATTGCCATAGCACTGCAAAAGTTTCTTTAAAAGGAAACTCCAAGACACATAAAAAACTACAATTTTACTTTAGTATTTGCTGGGTTTATGATCTGCAAGAAAACTAGTTTAACCACTTTTTGATCAACTTTACTGATAAACAAACCACATTTTTGCCAACATCATCTGAAACAGCCACATGCTCTTCCCTTCCCCTTTGATTTTTGCAGCACAGTATTCTAGCACCACTTCTCCCATGCCCTTTCTTTCTCTTCTGGGTTCCTTACAAGCCTCTGATGCAGCTACCAGTGAAACCACAAGGACGCTTACACATATAGAAAGAGCCCTCAGCAAAGCAGCAATTCATACAAGAACAAGCTTAACATTAGGTGCCCTGTATATCAGTAACATGTATAGAAAACTCAACCCTACAGTAAATCCTGAGTCTTTTCTACAGTTTTACTGGGACACAGTCAGGTCTTCAAGTCCTCGGTGAACTTTAATGAATTCTCCATCACATAGAAGCCTACAGTAACACCAAAGCATTCATGCTATGCTACATAACAATACACAATGCCCTTCAACTGAAAAGCATTAACTAGATTTTCCGTCTAAGCTCATTTTTTTTGGACCTTGTCTAAATTAGGTATTGCTTTAACAGCAACTGTAAACAGATTAGCAACAGAGATGCAGTTCATGTGGTTTCAAGATAAAGGAAAAAAAATGTTCGCAGAACTCAGAATAAACTAGAACATAGAACAGCTCTTTATACACTCTGTTGAAGTGAGGAAAATTCTGCTACTTGCTACATCTGTGAATCACAAGTCTAGAGGCAGGACTTGGAAGTTAAGCTCCTTGTATTACCCTGACAATTTCATAAAGTATCATACACTTTCCAAACTTCAGAGACAGCAATGTTAAATAATACCACTTCTGTTACTGATGATAACTTTCTCTTTATTGAACTACAACTAGTAGACTCTACATGCCCTCTTCTACTGTTCTACAACACTTTTTATGCATATTCCTTGTCAGTTTCTAGGTCAAGAACAATGTGTAGAGCTTCTTTGGCCCTTTAAATGAAAGGTATCTGAAAGCCTAATCATAAAGCAAAGTAGTTTTGAGAGGAACCTGTAATCAGCAGTTCTAAATATATTAAAGCTGACTGATTAAGATATTAGTGTGATACTGGTCAATAGTTACATTTAGTGAAACCAGCATGCACTTTAAATTCTGCTTTACACTTTGAAATGGTACATTTGCTACTTTTTGCAAAAGCAGGTTCTTTTTTTTTCTTTTTTGAAAGTAAACCCTCTGTAATGAAAATCTCAACAATAACGAGTTCCTGTTCTTCCCAGTCTATTTTGCTTCTATTTTGGATAAGCAAATCTACTGCATATCCATTGTAGTCCAACACGTATTAAGTCCCTCTCTCTGCCATGGCTACACTCGCAGCCTGCAGCACTAAGGACTTCAAAAGTTTGCAAGGAACCTTACTCAGCAGTGAATACCAAGGGGATTTCTCAGACTAAGATGTACTCATCACGTATAGAGCTTTAAAAGCTCACTCGTTGAACAAGAGCAAAGCTGAAGCTTCAGAAGAACAAGTTTAAGTCCTGCAGAAAGTTCCATCACATGGGCACATTGCTGCTGCTATCAGTCCTCTGTGTATTCCTCTCCCTGCCTCCTAGACAATTCTTATCTCTGTAAAGTACTACCAAAAATCTACTCCAACACCTTCATAAAATGCTACCTGTAAAACAAAATGTAAACTGAGGTGCCAGATTACTCTTTAAATATTATTTTTATTTCATTTTTAACATCTAAAAATAACTCAACTACCTTACTTTAAACCTCCACACTCAGCTGATAAAGATCTTCAAAACAATTTGCCTTTTACATAATTTAAATATCTATTTTAAATTAAAATGTTTATTTATTTGGAAGTATTAAAGTGACTTGAAAGTGAGGAAATTCTTTACAAATGGGGGACAGTCTTTCAGAAGATTGTTGTAACAGTGAAAACATTTGTGGTGCATATTAACGTGCCTATTCACACATGCATTTTACTTCACCAGGTATCCTTTCTAAAAAGCATACTAACCTTATTAATTAGGCCTGCCACTACACAAAGTTTTGTGAAAATGCAGTAAACCAAGGCAATAGGTTGTTTTCATGGCAAGAACGTATATTACTCTGTTACTAATTATGCCAGTGCAAAAAAAAAAGATGGAGAAAAGAAATAAATCAAGGTACTAAATATTTTAATTTCCATAGAAAAAAAACCCACACCATTTGAAGAGAAATTTTCCTTTGAACTTGCAAGGAAAAACAAATTAAAACTATCAACATATGGATTTGAGAAAAAGAGCAATGTTGGCATGGTGACCAGACTGGAGGTTCACAAAAATATCTTGTCTTTAATTTCAGGCAGCTTTTTTAAGAAGTTTTTTTTGTGTCAAGCTATGTTGCAGAACTGTCTGATAATGTAAATTAAAAAAACACCACCACAAAACCATCTGACTGCCACACTTCTGCTTTCCCAGTAATACAAACTATAGTAGAAGAAAACAGGCAACCACAGAAAACAGCAGATTAAAGAACTCCACCAGTGTCCAGAAGCAAGGTGCTTCCCGTGGTTTACCCAGCCCCTCCCCTACAAAGTGGCACCTCTGAGTAAGCAGACTTTAGAGCTGTGTTGTTCTGCAAGCACTTGCTTCCCTCAGAGCTACCTGATAGAGGTGTGCAGCTTCTTGACAAGAGCCAGCCAGATCATACTGTAACGCTCAACCTGTTTATGTATACAAGAGCAACTAAACCATTCAATGGTGCTTGATGAGAGGAGTCATTCCCATGACTGATGGAACTGCCTCAGGAGCTAGCCAGACACTAGCCAACCCAAATGCTTCCCATGGGTGGTTACTGGCTCCTGCAGACATTCCCTTTACTGCCTCAGGTAGTGCTCAACCACTCTTGCTCCCCTGACCCACACAACCAGCTTTTAAACTCTCTCTTGGACCACCCCGAGAAAGAATATTCATGAACAGTGGGATAAAGTAAATAAAAACTACCTTTAAGCAGTTTGAATGTAGCCCCAGCCCCATGTACGAGCTGCATGCCCTTTACAGTTTCCTTCTCCCTTATACACCGGGTGGTGTTAACAGAGCCACACTAGAAGGCAGGACTTCCTGAGCACTATTCCAGCTTGCACCAGTTTGCTCACACTGATGCTGACATTTCACTGCAGACTGAAGTATGCATTCTAGAAGAAAACTTGAAAGAGTTCTGGTGCAGACACCTGAAAAGCTGGGTCCATGTAAGCCAACCCCAACTCAGAAATGCAGTGCATGGAAACCCAGCCTAATCCCCAGCAGCCAGGAAACAACCCAAGCAGAGCACAGTGCTCAATATGATCAAGATTTGCTCACTCAGCACCATGCAGAAGCAGCTGTATGGCCTTTTGGCCACAGTTGGTGAATTCACACTGTACTTTCTTGCATTTTCTAGCACTACAATTCTAAGTTTTGCAGAACTAAAATGTTCTTTCTGTAACCCTGCAGCATCAATAGCTGTACAATTACATTTTTATTTGTGGGGGCTTATATATCTATTTCACCAGGGATTTTTGAGCACCAAAAAAAAAAGAGCTATCCCAAATTAGACCCAGCAAGAACTTCACAAATGGCTATTACAGCTAGCACTAGTGTCTTGGCTCATTTCTCATTCCCCTCATAGTCACATACAATATTTAATCATCAAGACGAGTTCCTCTCACCTCTTGAGGAAGTTCCAACTTAGACCTGTCATCCAGCCCATTAGAGTGCAAGCCCATGAGGTAAGGGACAGGAGCATCTAGAAAATGAAGGAGGGATGCTGGAAGGATAGGAACATACACATGCTGCCACTGAAATGGAAACATTAGTGCTGTGATGGTCTCTGCCACAGTCATCAGTCTCTGATAATCTGGAAAAGATCAAGAAAAAATATATTTCTTTCAAAAACATTTTTTAAGTAATTAATTCTAAGTTAAAGAAATGAGTTTGTTTTAAACCACAAAACCCAGTACTTAGCTGAGCAGCATCTTAAGGAAAGCCCAGACTTGTACACTCAAGTACATTTTGCTGAAACAACAAAGAGAGCTCAACACAAAGTAGGTCATTCTGCAAGTCATACGGAAACAAGCTAACTGAATCTTAGTGTGCATTACGTTACCCTCCACTACCTATACCAGAGTTAACCAGAACACCAGTTTGAGTATGGAATGAGTGTTGTAATCAGCTAAGAAACACAAAGGAAATAATTCCTTTGTGCTTATGCCTTTTTATGGAGGCTTTTGGATGAAACCCAAGCATTTGGTATCTCTCAGATAAACATTTTTAAAAGTGTTTAAATCTCTGTAATGCATGCTGCATAGTGGCCAACCCAACAGTGTGACTGAAATGACTGTGTGGAAAATAAAGATGATCAGCTTTGTTTATCCTTTGGATAAGGTTGGACTCAGTGATCTTTAAAGGTCTATTCCAACCAAAGCAATTCTATGATTTGCAATGTATAACTGAAGCCTCAGTTCACTGTAAAAACAATGCATCTCCTCCTAGAATTTAACTGCAGTGCTAAATGCACCTGTGCAACATGCATACCAAAAGATCTTCTTCTCCACCAGCTGGTAGCTAAAACAGTTAACACTGCAGTATGCTGGGCCAAAAGCTGACCCTCCTCTTTAAGGCTACAAAACCATCTTTAATGGTTTTTGATATCTATGCACCAGAATGGAGGAGGCAACATCAGATGAACTCAGAGCGTGTGGTCTAACAAAACTGCTGAAACATTCAGAACGCATTTGAGCTGCCAGGCTGGAAAGAGTATAAAACAAGCTTGTAAGACTACAACAATTTCTACCTTCAAAATGCGTGTCTTCTAACCCACTCATAAAACTAGACACTGTGAAACTGGAAAAGATACTTGAATGCACAGGTTCAGGTGCTGAGGTTTCTGAAGCTATTTGTCCACCATTGCAAACAAAAACTTCAAAAAGAACATTTGCTCTAAACAAACACCCTGGAGATAATATAAGCTTAATTGTGCACTTCCTAAGGTTATGGCTTTAATTCTCTTAGCCATCTTCCACTCAGACTTCAGACAGCTTAAGACAGAGGGTCAAGAAATCCAGTTCCTGACATTCATTATTAATTTTATTTGAAGTCAAAGTTGCAGAATTTTGGGTCTACAACCCAAGAGGAACTCAGCACAAGTTCTGCTACCATGAGTTATAATTCTGCAATTTAAGATTTTTATTTTTCTTTTCAGATCAAGCTCTGCTGGTTGTAAAGGTTACTGCACAGAACTTTTTGTCACTGCCTCAACGGTAGATCTACTGTGACTGAAGAAGCCTTTCACCAAGATGAGATAGAGTAACTTAAACAGCTTGAAGTTTTCACCAAAAGCTTGCTTGGACTGAAACATGTTAGGGAACAACCAAAGAACACCATCAGCAGCACTGCCCCATTCCACCAGGACACCCGTTACTTCCTGCACAGTTACTCATTTTTGCAGCTCTAATCACAGCCTGACTACAAAGAAGTGATGAAACAATTACAAGCTTTAGGAAGAAGAAGAATCCATTCCATACCCTATTTTCTTCAGCTTTAAAAGGAACTTTAAATGTAGCCATAGATGTACAAACATTCCAGCTGGTTCATATTCAGCCTATTTATTTGAAGGCGCAAGTCTCAAAACAGCAATAGTATTTTCCTACTATACAAAACCCCCCATCTAATTCTGCATGCTAATTTAAATTCAACTTCTTTCTCTGTCATTAAGCTAACTTCAGTATTAGCCTTTCAAATTAATTGCAATAACAACAAAAAATCAGAATTTCTATCCATTTCATCTATTTCTATTAGCAGCCACCTCCTGCAACCAAGTTACCTGCAAATAGAACTCACTGATCCTGGATATCCACATGGCTTAAGCCATTCCCAACTGTTTCGCTTGCACACAGCCTGCCAGTTACAACTACATTCTGCAGGCTTTATGCATGTCAGGAGCTGTTGGCAAAAGGCAAGGACAAAGGCAAAAAGCCTGCAAACATAAGAAAATAAATGTTTTCTTCAGTGCTACCTATCTTGAGAGGGTATGAAGGTTTTTTGGTTTTAATAAAGAAGAAAGCAGCACACTTCTAGTAACAAAGCATGACGTAAGATTTAAAAATACTAACAAAGAGAAGTCTATCAAGTGCCCATGGAAATTCTCTGACTTGCCAAAATTGAAATCATTACACAATCACATTCTGGAATATTGTTTCCTTCTAATCTTTTTACTTCATGGATCAAAATTAAATACTATTGTATTTCTCAAGTAATTTCCATTCCACATGCAACTCCCATACTGCTGCTCGAAGGCAGAGAGTTGCCCATACAGTGAAGGGCCATTACTACATAGTTTGGAGATCTTCAGAAAGTATATGGATAAATCAGAAAGATGGACTACTTGCCAGGATTAAGCTTCTCTTTAAGGAGAGCAGAAGTGGAAACCATCATAAACACAGTCCCTATGGATAGGTAGTATGCAGTGCAGCGGAGGCACCAGAATAAAGCATTGCCTGGAGAGTTCCCTTCAGCCACGCCTGTTCATAGCAGAAGGTCTGGTGTAAAAGAAACATTTATCAAAAATTTTCCTGAGCACAGCCATCCAGTATGTCAGACTCCTTAGAAAAAACATTGTTTTTTAATTGGGCCTTTTACTTCAAAAAACCTTTAACGGCAGTAAAAGAAAAGCAGTTAACTCTGGTGAGCAGAAGCAGTGGGTCAAAGTACTTCCTATCTGTGTTCACTTCTGTGTCTGACAGGCTGATTAAGGACACCTGCAACAAACAAAGTTTCCTAAATCTCTGGAGGCATAAGAAACTATCCCATGAAAGTGATAAGAGCTCCACAACATGGAACTAATACTGGGGGTAGGAGGGGAAACAACAAAAAACACCACACCAAAAACACAAACACCCACTATTTTAAATTTCCAGAGAGAACATTCTTTTAAGCAATGGAAAGAAAGATAGGGAGAAGTGATTCAAAAGCAAAGCAGAAAAAAATCCCAAAACTTTATTTGTACTTAAAAATGGCAGCAGCCAGCAAGTACTCAGAAAATAAAAATCACTCAAGATCATAGTCTGTGGCAGTGATGCATTATCATTCTCCTTTTATTGTTTTCAGCTCTTAAGAAAATCCTCTCCAAGCAGATTTCACAGCTGTCTTAACTCAGTGCACACTTTCAGAAGAGCTCTAGGTGCTCTACGGAGATAAGGAA
>NW_009952707.1:2249268-2274417 GCF_000747805.2 Chaetura pelagica | reverse complement strand
GAATAATCTGGTGAGGGCTCTACTGAAAGCCTCCTTCAGCACTACTGTCACTACTGGAGTTCCTGGGCACTGGCTCAGCATTAGGAGCAGCTAAAGATTCTTCACTGTCCTATAAACACCTGCATTCCTCTAACACTTTCCCAAATAGGACACAATTTTCCAAAGAGAATAATAAAATCAAATAATTAATTACCTACATTTGGCTTGCACTGATCCCAAATATACTGACTGTGCTAATATAGTGGGACAAAAGAAGGATTTCCAGAAGCATAGAGTCAGAAATATGTCAAAGGAATCTTAAAGCAAAACACACTCACTGCCAAGTGAAGTGATTCCTATTCCAAGGACTGACTGCAACTCAAGATGCTAAGTAATTTGTTTCAAAAAGGATTGCATCTGGCAAAGCTCTCCAAGAGCTTTGGGTTGGGTTTTTTGGGGTGAGGTTTTTTGGTTTGTTTTTTGTGGTGTTTTTTTTTAAAGTAAATCTTATAAGCAAACCCTCTGATCCTTACATACTGTTCTATAATCTAAATCCACCCAATGGGTATCACAATCTCATCTGACTCAGGAGAACGAGAATGATCCCAACTATCTCAGTTGTCACAGGTTTGAGCAATAAGAGATGTAGCAAACCAAAAGAACAGGAAAAAAATAATAAAATTTTTATTCTGAAGGACAACCTAGACCTCACACTACTACATGTGTGAGAGAATATGAGCAAGCCCTTATAAAAGTGCAAGCAATTTCTGATTTTGCTTAGAAGTAAATGCATCATCACCTGTTATCTACATGCAACATTCCCCAATTTGCAAAGAGCAAAAACTACAAGAATGTATTAAAAGCCTATTCCAGCTTAAAAATAAACAAAAAACCTAAACAAACCAAAACAAACCAAAAGGAAACTGATAAGTGAAGGTACTGATCAGAGCATCAGTCAGAAGTTCTATCCTCCTTTTAAGCAAAGCAAGAAATCACCTTACTAAAACAATTTTTTAATTTGCTGCCATGTAGAAAACTGAGTATCATGGTTGGAAAAGACAAAAACAGAAGTCACAGGAAACAAAAGTTGACTTCCAAGAACATATTTCCAACTCCCATTTCCAGTAATACAAAAATACCATACCTGCGCATCAATAGCATTTTAGAAAAGAGTCTTTCACTTGGTGGTTGACAACACCAGCAGTACACAGTAACTCCTGTTCCCAAGTGACTAGAAGCTTTAAAGTATTCTGAGGAAGTATTAGCAAACTGTGACAAAGGGTATTTTAAGAAAAAACAGCAGGTAAAAAAAGTGTCAGAGATTAGATCCCTCACAAAGCACTTCAACTGTTTCAAAAAACTATGGCTGCTATTACTGAAAAGGCACTGCCACAGATAGTTCAGCCAAACTGAGGGTCAAAAGCCAGCAAACAAGTAACTAAAATTATTTTTCTACCAAAAGAAGACTTTTCAGCCCAAAACTGTAGGCAACAGATCAATTAACTTGATAGAAACACTCCCAATAAGGTGCTACACAGCCCAGCTCAACCAATGCTTGGGATGAGGTGGAGAAACAGTGGACAGACACTGTCATAAAGATTCAGGCCCACAGGCCTTCAGCTGCATGGATCCCTTTGAATTACATATGTCTGTGTGTGCAAGCAAGAATCTCAAGTGTTTCAGAGCTATTTTAGGCTTCTTTAATTAGTCACTGATCAGACACTTGGAAAGTGCCCAAGAAAAAAAGCTGAGCCCTATTTATATGACTTGGAAAGAGAGCCCAGAAGGCAGAAGCCTAGTCCAGAAGCGAGCAGAGCTCCAGCCCAGGAAAAAAGAACACACAACACACAATGGCCTGAAAGAGAGCTCAAGGAGCACTGTTCTGACAATGCCTGCATTGCTTTTCTTGTGGTACTTCCAACCAGCCAGGCACTTACACTTGCCCCACAGGAGGTCTCCAGAACCACTACAGGCCAACCAGACTGCACCCCTCTTCAGGCGGAACAGCTGATGCTTCAACTTTCCACTGGTGGGACACAGATACTCAGAGAAACAAACTCTTCCTACATGTCAAGCATGTAAATACCTAATCCTTTTCTGGAGAAACTACAGAATTTTGTCTGTCAGGAAAATGTTTCTAGACTTTTTGTGAATTAAGTACAATTTTATTTTTTTTTTAATATCTTTGAATTACTTAATAATTTCTCTATGGTAGCTAATAGTGTTTATACAATGCAAAAGCTGTGGCATAACACCCTGCTGCCATTATACACTTTCAAACACCTTGACTATACACACAAAATTCACCTTTGGCTTTAGTCTACGCACACATCTCAACACACAAACATCTGTATTTAACGCTTGGAGAATGTTGCTAATAACTGCAGGTTATATTTTATAAATAGTTATCACTTGTATTCTATATATTTCAGGGACAGCTCAATGGAAAAGAATATCAAAAACAGATTTCAGTAACACCATGGACTGCCCCTGGATTTGCCTTGGGGTCTTCTAGACTTCTTGACCATTACTATAAAACAGTGTTCAAAATGCAGCCTATCAACTGTAAACCAAACCATTATGATGAGTGGGGCTGGACCAGCTTGAGACAAAAAAAAAAAGCAGCAGAAAAATTATCTTTTGGTGTAACTCTACATAGACTGTGTTAGCATAACAGGATACAGAGTAAGAAGCCCAGTATTCACAAATTTCAACACAGAAAACAGGTACCGCTACCACATTACTTAATAATTGATCTACAGCTGCCTGTTCTCTTCAAATCAAGATTTACCTATGTGACTTCAGCAATAATTGTTTCAAGGTCTTAACAGCGAGTTGGGATTCAAATTCAGTTAAATAAAACTTTTTTCAGGTAATTTTATTTCAAAGTAACAACTGAAATGTGACTTTGGGTACTCAAAGAGAAAATTATATTTGCATCATTAATTCTTCTTCTGAACCAAATATAACTATGTAACTTCTCAAAATGCATAGATACTTTGGCAGAGATGGGAGGGAATTCAGATAAGCAGCTGGAGAGGAAGATGGGAGAAGGCATACTAACCTATCCAACGGCACACTTCCAGAGACAACAATAAAGGGAACAGCCAGTCCATAGATACAGGAGATTATGTGACAGCCCAAAGTTTCAAGAGTCTAAAAACAGAAGCCAATGCAATGATCTCTTTGCAATTCCAGTTCTTTCTTTACATTAAAACCTGCACATAGATCAGCCTGACTGCATTAGCATGCTAATGTCACTTTAATGCAGCTATTCTGTTATTTGTGTTTTTTTTAAATTAAGGAAACAAAGACCTTGTGCCAGTACAACTGCAAGATACAAAAACAAAAACCAAGTACTCACGCTGTGAATAAAGCAGTATCTGAAATTCCAAGAGGGCACAGGTAAAGAGCTGAACCACATTTTCTACTCCAAGCAATTCAAAAACTTCTTTAACCGGAAAATCAAATAATGGTAGTTCACTGGTGCTTGGCCTCTGGCAGATAATTGGTCCATAAACACCTGAAAATTTTAATGATCTTCCTGCTGGCGGAAGAGGAACCTCATAGAGAATATTGTAGATGTAGCTTTCTAAAGGTAGAGGTGGTGGCTGAGGCGAAGTCACTGCTTGGTGAAGTTGTTCCAGTACTTTCTTACAAGCTTTCATAAAAGACATTGGAGTAATCAGACAAATGCACTTTGAGACATAGAGTGTGTCTCTGCTGATGTCATAGGAGTTAAAACGCTGCAGCTTTGAAACAGAAGTGCCATTGCAGTCTCCAGTGCTGCTGCAGCTATCTTTCTCATTTGTGGGTGGAGTATGAAGAATGTCATATTCGGCATTGTGCATATGATACAATGTCTGCATTGCACTGCAGATCTGTTTGCTAGTAACTTCCTCAAAAAACGTGAGAGAAAATCCAAATGTCCGTGAGCCATCTTCACGAGTGATAATAAAAGAGTGGAACTGAGGTTCTCTGGAATCTGCTTGTGTCTTGAAAGCAAGCCCTTTAGGCATACACAGCTAGATATAAGGGGAGAGGGGAGATAATATCAATTAAAACTCACTTATCTCTTCCCCTGCCTCCAGAAGCATTGTTGAAAACAGGATTTAGAATCCACAGACTGCCATCGCATTTCACTTAAAATTCTATTAAGTGTTACATCTCTGTACAATACTGTAATATGTACCTAAATCAAAAAAACTCAAAAAACATATTAAAAGGTCTGTATATAGTTTCTATTGAAACTCATAACCTTTTTTTTTTTTTATGAACCTCTATGGGAATAAAATAGCAGAATTCAAATTCAGATAAAGCAAAGTATTCTGGTCACCAAGACCAAAAACCTGAGAGAAAAGTACTACATTTTATCTAAATTAAGAAACTACACCACATTCTATATGACAGGAAAATCATACAAACAGAAAATTCGTTAATTGCAGACTGATTTATTTCTCTGCCAATTCTCTACAGTATAACAAAAAAGTTGTAAAAGAACAAAAAACTCTCCTGGAGACTTATAAAAGATAAGTTTTAACTTAATTTCCTTTTAAAAATACCCCAATGAAATGAAAACGCCTTTTGAGGCTACAAAATTTAGAGGATATTATTTCCAATCTATAATAGACAGTGAAACTACTTTGTCAAAGAAAACAGATTAATTACTTCAGTTGTTAAGGTAGGTTTTTGTCTTAAAAATAAAAAGCCATTAAGTGCTACTGACCATTCCCACTGCATCCTGATCAAAAGGGTTCCATTCAACATTCTCAGGATACCGAGCAAGAACTTTGGATTTAAATGTGCGTCTTAATGGAGTCTGTTCAAAGTTTTCCCCTGCAGGTGAAAGAAAAATACAGAAGTAAAAATTCCATTCTCTTTTTAAGCTCAAACAAGGCCAAAAAGCAGGACATCAGGTAGATGCAAGGATAAATTAAGTAAGCACACATACTCCTTTTAAGAGAAACAGAAAATGCAAGACAGTTAGTTAGCATATAACCAGACTGCAAGTATTAGCAAGAATTAGCATTGTAACATATCTATGCCATTAAGTATCTGTGCTTTTCCTTAAATGTGACTATTATGGTCATGACAGCAATTATTTAAGCTACTCTTATTTCAGATTTGCGGTAAAGCATAGCTAAAGCTTCAGTTTCAGTGGAAATTTGTTACTGAAGAAAAGCACAAAAAAACAAGCTGTAAAGACAATAGAAGTTTAAGACAGATATACAAGTGGCATCACTTAATTTCTTCCCCAAGACTTAGGCAAAAAGGGTATCCACCATCTATTAGAAGAAGTTAGCTGTGAAGAAAGTCTAGAAGGTTAGAAGATTAAGAACCACATAAATGCCCATGAAGAGAGGGTATTAGATGAACAAAGAACTGTGTGCTTTTTCTCCCCACACTTTTTCCTTTACCTTCTGTTGCACTTGAAATGAAACGGCTGGCACCATCTCGGGTTTTAGAGGCCTGAATATACTGGCATAAAGCTACATAACAAATAAAAACAACACCATATTATAAATTTCATACTGTTGACTGTAATTACATAGCTAACACATACCAGTAACAAACATACAAGTATTTTGTACAGAATTAGCATGCATAATAGATAGCCTACTCTTCTAGTATGCTTTTTATAATTACACAACTTTATACAAATTTCTCATTCCAGCTAAAAGTTTCATGAAGGACATGATCAGTATGTGATAGAAGCCCAGAGTTTCTGCATACACAACCAGAACACTGATGCAGCAACAGGAATTGCTTGTTAACCCAAAGTTTTACATGTTAAACTATGGAATATTCCTGAAGAGCAGATGATTGAACTAACCCCAAGGACAAGACCATTTCAAGGCCTTTAGAACCACATTCATTTAAGTGGCATTGTCCAGCTTTTCACAGATGCTATCCGTACACTAGACTGGCTAACAAGCCAAGAATCTTGCTAATAAGCTCTCAAATTTCCTCTAAAGCAATGATTGTTCATTGTGAAGGCACACAACTTTCCAAATGTGTGTAGTTGCTTTAAAAAATAAATAAATAAAATTGCACAACTGCATAACTCAAAATAAGCTTAGCTATCTTACTAGAATGCAATTAGTTAAATGAGCATGCAGCTGTTGGCAGCTGCACTAACAATCAGGCACAATTGCATGAAATCATATGCTTTCAATAAATTGAACTATTTCAGCAACACCTGCAAAAGATAAAGCATACTTCAACTCCTTAATTGTATTCTTACATGCAGCAATTACATGGCAACAGAAATGGATTCCAGAATTGGTTCTGGTGCAGTTTCTTCTGCACTTCTACAATAATATTTAAAGTTCAATTTCTAACCCATTTTAGAATCTTTATTTCATATAACATTTTCACCAAGTACCCATACACAGCTATAACAGTGCCTATCCACAACAAGAACTCAAACACATTACACCAAACTAAACATTGTTTCCAAGGGATGCTTTAGTTCTTGGACAGCTGAGAAGTCGTGTAACTCTGATTTTGGTTAAAGCTAAGTTTTAGGTATTACCTGGAACAGGGGACTTACCCCAAATCAGGACCTAGGAGAGGTCTCACAATACCCAAAATACATCTGTTTTGCTAATCCTCTGGGTTTTAGCACTGAACTTAAAAGGAGGGACTGTTTTTCCTGTTTGTCTGAATAATTAACAGCTCAGCTGATTTTCATACAAAACCACTCAGCTAAATCATTTATTATCTGTTCAATAATATCATTGTTCAGAGATAGAGGGAAAAAAAGTGTATTTGGGAAAACCTGAAAGATGTACAGAGAGAGGAATAGTTAGGAAAAAACAACACAACTTCACAGAAACTAAACCAATTTGGGAAATTGAAAGAGTAGAGTCAAAGACAGAAAACGTGGCATTTCTGCAAAAGCTAAAAACAATCTTAAAATATTAAAATAAATATTTAAATAAACCTCAAATCTCCCAGAAAGAAAAACTGACATAATGCCACATCTGTTTACTGACACAAACTTTAGTAAAGAACTTTACTTCCTCTGTAAAAGAGGTTTTAAAAATGAGTCAGGAGATTTAACACACCTACTATTTTCTATATTTACATCTGTGCAGATGATGTAATGCCAACTTTTAGATAATTGAGGAAAACTTCAGGCTTTTAAGCTGTTTTGTTCCTGTGTTTTTTCCTTCCACATACATGTAAGAGAGAAAATATCTAAATAGGTATAATTTAGTGAAAGTACTGAAATTCATTTCTGGAAACCCATCCAGCCCTGACCCAGACAGAACCATAAGACGACACTTGCATGTTTTCCTCTAACTCAGCAAACAATTTAGCTGTTGCACAGACACTGCTCTTGCCCCACTGCCTCTATATCACACTTCCTTCCTACAGCCATGCTGCTCAGATACACATTTGTCCTTTGACTTCTGTGTGAGTGTGATGCTCGTTTTCTGTTTCACTGCAGCACAGTCTTCCATCCTTAGCTGTCTCTTTTTGTAAGAACCTTCATGTTTGTAATACAGCAAACCACTAGACCTTCATATAGGGCAATGCAGACTTCAAAGATACTGACATGGAAGGGAATATCAAGTGGCAGCTCACCAACAACATCTGGGAAGGTCAATCCAGGAACAGAAGGGTGATATGTGCAGCTTCAGGACACTGGCCACCCTGTTCTCTTGCCATTTTAACAAATGAGAACCTAGACACCAGAAAGTCCATTATCTGGATTCTCCCTTCTCCCATGAAGCAGCTAGTGGTTGCCACTAGAGAGCCATCAATGGCAGGGGGTGGGGGGGACAGAAATATCACCCATAAACAATAATTGCTTATATCTGGAGACAAAAAGCTATTTAACCTAAAATTCAAAATGTATGACCAGTGATAAGCCTCAAACACAAACATTCTGCTCCAGCAAAGTACCAGTTGCTGCACATCACCAGCACGCAAAAACTCATGGTTATCTGTGTGAATTAGACATTTGATTAATTCAGTACTGACTGAAACGGTTTTGCTAGAACACTAAAGAGCAGATTTAACAAATGCAGGAGATGCACCCATCAACAATAACAAAACTTTACTCTAGAATTAGAAAATTAAGACGTAAGATATACTGGTAAAAATATGACGTATCCCACAAGTTTCAGAGTAAGTACAAGTTTTTCCACTGAACAACTATCAACTGTCATCAGATCATGCTCTTCATGAGATTCCTCTTCTGTAACAGAAGCAATGGCTAGAAAATACTTTTCTTACTGATTTGAGTTACAACAAAGAGATCTTCAAACATTTCTCTGTAAATAATTTATTTTGTGCAAGTTCGATGTAGAAGGGACTTTTCTCTTTAATGGAAGACAGTATTGCCAGCTGAAGACTAAGGAGGCCTTTCAAACATGTTTTATGATCCTCACATGCTCATCCCCACTCAGTTGTTTGTGACAGCACAGAAAAAGCTGTACAAAAATGAAGATTCAAACCACGCCACAGACTACAAACTTGCAACTAATTTTTACTTAAAGCAGAAACAATAATAAAATAGCTACACCTATTAGATCATCAGGAACTGTGATACAGTATATAAAATCCATAAATGTACAAAATTGCAAGAAAAAGGGGAAAAAACAAAACAAAACCAAAAAACAAACCAGGCATACCTCAGGAGGTTTCAGGTCAATATGATTCTCAACATCAAACCTTCACAATAGTAAGAATCCCATTGTATTTTGTAATTTAAATAACACCATAAAACCATAGAGAAACATGATTTCACTAGACATTGTACAAATCCACAAACACCAGTTTAGAATGACACCTGGTATTGCACCCAGCAGAGGAATGACAGTGAAGCAGAGAATCTCAGAATTCATTTTTTGAAAAAATGCTATCAGTGGCATCCCACTCAAAACAGGATCAGTGAAATGATTTGGATTAAAAATAAATGAACAAAGAATGAAGAAGGGGTTCACAAAGATCTACGTTTCATTAATCCAGTTTAACCCACATCCATAGTGGTCTCCCAGAACAGAAGGAAAGCTGAGTAAATCACAGACAGAGATTATTAAAACTGGTGCCCGGAAGAAAACATGGTCACACAGTAGAGTTTTAATAACATGCATGGGTAACTGAATGACTGCTAAAGCTGTTTCTCCTCCTGAGGCCTGGCTTCCCCACTTGCTGGCTCCTGCCATGCCAGGTAATTGATTTTTCTCAACACCAGCAACCACAATCTGGCTTTGGTAATGGCCTTTCCTTCTTCTCCCTTCTTTCACACTTCATCAACCCCCTCAGACTTCACCACAGGATGGAAAAGGAGCAAAGCCGCTACAGCAATCAGAGACTTGAGAAGCTTTTATCCATCTGAACTGTGGCAACCTCAAGGTGTTTCTTCAGCCTATTTACAGTCCTTGCTCTCTCCTTATTTGCTACCATGTAATTTAAAAAAGACATGCATAAAAGACTGAAGTTCTTAGAGTAAGCTTGCTTATCAGAAGAGAAATCACCAGCTAGGAATAACCTTTGTTTGAAGCAGTCTGCTTGGCTGAGGGATGTCCAGGACATGGAACGCTGCTGCTACCAGGCCTGTGGGCTTGGCCCAGCTTCTCCTGTGGCAGGCAGAGCTCAGCTCACAGCAGTGTCCCTGCAGTGAAGTACACCCAGTACTGACTGGATCAAAACTCACATAAGAGGCAGGTCATTCTCCAAGCCATCCCTCTTGCATCTCTTCAGGAAACCAAACTTGACAGATTGTATTGCATGCATAAAAGAAACTACAGGCCTGCTTGAGATGATCGAAGACTTGAAACACGTCACATTTACTTGGAGCATATAGTTAAAACCAGCCCCTTTTCACAGCTGCATTGAAGCTTACACTACTCCTCTGACAGCCATCTAATACAATTTAGTCTACAGAACAGTAAGGCCTGACAGAGTTCCAGCTCAAACATTATTTATACTGCCTCCAATGATGCTGCCTTTGCATCTGTAATTTGGACTGCCTAACTACAAGTGGACTAGAACAGCTAATGCATGTGCTCCAAGTATCCTACATTTGATCTAACAATTACACCTCATTTTACTGAGTGACATCTTCCCGAGTCATCAAATGCTGAACACAAGCTGTATTACAATGTAGAGTTGTGCTGCAGGAAACCACACTCTGGCTCTCATTTTTATGTTCCTCCCTGTATTGTTCTCCTTACTGCTCAATCTGTGAGCAGAAGACTGCTGTGTCTGTGTCTTGGTCTAATGAGAATTAGGAATTACAAACTCAGAGAAGCTAGATGTAGTTTCCAACCTGTGCAAGACAATATCGCTTTGGAAGTATCCGCATGAAACTATACACGTCACTGGATACCACTTTTTTACAAGATTATACTGGGGGGTGGAGGGGCTGGGGGAAGCTACAGAAACTAGAACTAAAACATTATTCAGCAACCTGCAGAACAGGTTATCTACCAAGATCTCCTCAGCTTTGAGGAGGCATAAAATGAGTAAATTCTGAAGGTATATTTTTAGGTATTTCCTGATTCACCCCAAGAAAAATCTGACTCGTTGTCTTCCACATTACTTACGACCTCCCCCTTGATATATAAGCAATTACAAGTTTCATCTGAAAACTGGATTTAATGTAAGTGAAAGAGAAAAAATTTTGAATTTTCAACAAAAGAGGAAGATAAGACCTTTTTAAAGGGATGGAAATTCAGACTTAAAACTCTACCCGTACAGACACACACCTCTCCATTCCCTTTAATTTTTTTACTATACCATAACATAGTTCTCTTTACAACCTGAGCCATGGGGGAGTGCAATATATGCTTGCTATCACTATTATGAGGTTCATGTAACCATGCTAAGTAGTAACATATTTCCTGTCAACTACCCATCTGAAGTCATGAAATAAACTAGACCTGTACTGAAACCTCTTAACACATACACTGTAAATTCAAGCTATGCCTGCCAATCATATATATCCTCTAAAGTAGCTTACAGCAACAGAAGCAACACATACCCAGCTGAATTGCTTGCATAAATGCAAATTCCCAAGAAAACTTCTACATTATTATAACAATTCAATTTTCCCTGCAGAGTAGTTTGTTTCTTTGTAAGTATGCTTCTAAGAACTGTACAGGAACAGCCTTTGTGCAGCTATTTCAGAGGTTGAGTCTAGCTCATTTTTCCCTCTATAATAACAAAGAGGAGTCAGAAGCTACCCTAGTTACCAGAAAAAGTGCCCAAAAAAAGAACAGAATGGTTGTGCAGCACTGATTTTAAAGAATTGTTAATATTGCCACCTTTGTCTGTTTGTTGAGTCCACTGATCTGCTCAAAATAATTACCAAGACAGACATCCAGAAAGCTCTATTGATTCTGATTAAGTGGTTTGCTACTTTCACCCTGCCAAGCAGCTTCTTTATTTAAATTATTGTGATACAGCCTGTTATTCACTCAATTCATTCAGTTCTGGTGCACACTTCTTGTATCTTCAATCAAAAAAATACACCACATTGAATGCAAGCAAAATACTGTTATATTTTCCACAAAAGGACACTCTTACGGGAATCTTTAATTTTGGTGGCAGCAAGATTTGCATATACAGCCTCTGTATGCTTAATGTCTCAAGCAAATATAAAACAGCTTCAACACAACAGCCATATTGCTGTATTTAGTTGAATGAGTAAGAACAATGGGAGTCCGTATCAGGAACAAAAGCTATGAGCCATACACTTAGGGCAGCTCTCCTGTATAATGCAGCATGCTGGAGAAACTGAACCACGTAGAACCTTATAACTATACCCTTTTCCTCCACATTTTCCACAGCACAGCTGAAAGAACCTTGCAATGGTGGGAGTCCTGCCGATTTGTGCAGGGTGAGAGCTTGAGGCTGAGCTGACCAAAATAGACAGAGTAGAGGTTCTTTCCAAGTGTGGGTTGCAAGTCAGAAGTCAGTCAACAAAAGAATTTGAACAGTGCATGAATTATGAACACCATACAGATAGCAGCCTAATTCTTACCTGCTTTCAACTAAAATGTATAGTAAAGCCCAAAGAAATACTTGGGTGAAAATGGACATTATAGGACATTTTCGGTGAAAACAGAGTAACTGCAACAACAAGCCTGTCAAATGGCACAAGACACAGGCAAAGAAGTCTGAATTGTTTCCAAACATACAAGAATGGCAGCAGTCCATAACACATTTAGAATTAAGTTAATCTAAAACCAGCAGCTAATGTCATAAACAGCAGTAGGATTCCCAGTTCAGCCAGCAATCATTCTCAGCACACACAATAAAGGCTATGGCTATTAAGATAAATAATTACCTTTACCAAACATAAAATTACTCCAGCTCTAGAATTCATGCTCCAAATACAAATAAATAGTTGGTTAGCAAAACAGATAGTGTGCCTACTCCTGGAATTCTTACTGTAGAAAAAGTGAAAGTATGAAGCAACTGACAGCAATTTGAGGGAAGGAAGGCACTGTGGGGAAGTAGTGGTACATACAGAGATTGGAGGACTGCTTGATTAGTCCAAACGACCAGTAGTTGACCTGGTTACACTGTAAAAGCAAATACAGGTGCTTAAGATGCATGTAGGTTTGGAAAGACAGTCAAGCCAAGATCAAGTGCCTTAAAATCAAAAGCAAAAAAATTATGTTAAAAATAAGATTTGCCCTATTTCCACTTACCAATAGAAACAGCCAAATATTCTACTTCCAAGTATTAAGAGCAAAACTGGAATAATCAAATTACTAAATTATATGGCCTGTATCTTACTAGATGTCAAACAAGATGACAATCTGTTGCTTCATTCTAGCCCCTAAAAAATAAGACAAGGAAAAAAAAAATTTTAAAAAAGGCAAAAGTCCCAGATGTAGCCATCTGGAGACCAAAGCCATTTTTATTTTTCAGAGCTTTTTATTCTAATATTAAATGAAAGTCCTCTCAATACATACCTAGAGAGCTATTAATATACTAATAATTACCCAAAGTTTACTTTAAAAAAAAAAAAAAGAAAGATTATTTTTCTAACAGATATTAAAACATAAAGAATTGGGGAAAAAAAACCAACAACTTCTATAGCGTAGGAAATAAACAGCCAAAGTTTGGCAGGCTAAGGTAAGAAATTCATTAAATAAGAATTCTTGGAGAAAAAAAATCATGATTCAAGAAAAGCTGCAGCTGCCAAAGCTGTAAGCAAACAGCCATTTCATCAATGGACAAATGCCTTCATATTATGACCTGTTTCCTTCCTTCCAATTCCTCCTCCTTAAGCAGAACTGCATGTATTTCTCATCACAGAGGACTCCATTCCCCAGCAAACCTCTTCCTTAGGTATATACAAAAAAAAAGAATTATTCCCTTTTACCCTGAAACACAAGATCTCAGTCTTGCTTTTATCTCCCCCCTTCCCTCTGTTGGCAAGATCACACAGCATAGTGCAAGCTGAAGTGGTGGTTAGACCAGATAATTTGTTACCGAAATTGGGACTTGAAAAGTTTTTAAAGTAAACCAGGTTATCCATACGAGAAAATCTTCAGGGTGACATTCATTTTATTGCAGCATTGCTGTTTAAGCAACTGGAATTAGGGAGTTCACTGTCTCTAACGAATCAGAGGTTTCAGTCACTGTCTTTAGCAGCTGACATTCCATTGGCTTTGAAACAGATCTACAATCCATGATTTTCACTTCTGGGACTTCCTCTAAAATCTTCTTTATGTAAATTACTGTTCCACTTCCCCTGGCAAAATTTCTCAAAGGCAAAAGAAGTCCACCCTCTGCCTTTCTAAAACAAAGGTGTAAATATGTGTTAAGGGCATCCTGGCCTATGTTTAGATACCTATCTTAAGTGCAGCTGAAAGGTATGTTGGGAGAGTTGCCACCCTTCATCTGTAAAAGTTAAAGGACTTTCTTTAGAGGAAGTAGAGAGAAGAGGAAGAAAACAATAAGAGTGATGAAAGGCTGTAACTTTTTTGGCCTGTTTTTCACATAGGGAAGGTAAACTTGCTTATAAAAATTTCTTATCCCAATTCCACAGGAACACATTTTTTCTGTCTACAACATACATTTGAACATTTAAAACACAATACAATTCCTCCTCCTGCAGTCACTAAAAAAATAAGATGCAGAGACAAATTAACCCTAATCTGTCAACTCTGAAACATTATTTTGTTTTCCTGCTTTTTTTGCTTTCCAGAATTCAAGAACTGTAGCATGAACAAACTCATTTGGAACTGAAATAAAATGCAACAGTTCATTTCACTAACTGGATATTTAGTGTAAACTCCACTGGTTACAGATAACCTCTTGACCATCCATTGCTTCAATAGCATAAATTCTTCCAAGCTCTCAATGGCAAATGAAAATTTAGAAATGAATAGACATCTATTCAGCATTTAATTTTCAGCATTCATCTAGCTGATAACAAAACATATTGCCATACACACCCTGGAATAGTTTCAAATGCTGTAACAATGATTTTAAAGCACCACAGAAAAATAGCTGAGGACATCTGCATTCTGTGATTATAAGGTCAGGAAACTAAAGCTTTTGTTTTTATCTTTCTGGTACTGTTCCAAGGAAGGCGGGAAGAGGTGGGACAAGGAAGTGGCAAAAGAAACCATCAAGAATCTAAGGCAGCTTTAAAAAAAAATAATAAAAAATCACCCAAAGTCCTCAGCTTGTAACACAAAGCAGATAAACACAACGTATTTCAATCAAGACAGCCTGGCAGAAATTTTCAAGGAAATTATCTTAAAAACAAAATTCTTTTACAAAACTACTTTTCTGTTTTAGCCACAGTGAAAAGACTTACAGAAAGCTATTTAGGTCTGTTTCCAACTAAACAACAGAAGCAGCACTCAAAATTACAATGAGAGGTGGGTCCTCAATGCTGGGGCTGGAGGGGGGAGCATTTTCATTACACCATAGATTAGAAATACATGCAACTGAAGAAACTAAGAAAGGAAAACAGAATAGAACACAGTTCTTTTATGTGTGCTAGAAATACAAAACAGAAGTGGAGACGAGCATATTTTAAGTATATTTAGTATAGAAATCAGCTGTTCTTCTCATGCCTTTCTAAGGTTGGCAGACCCAGTAAGCATGCTTCAGGGAAGTCTGAGCGAACAGAAGCACAGACCATCTCAGGCAACCCTCCTGAGCCACTGTGGATCTCCTTTTACAGTATCATGCCCCACCCAGTCAAATGTCCCTACTTCCTGCACTCCCATTGCCCTCCAACTCCAGATTTGAGGACCAATGGAAAAAAGTCTGTGTAAAACCACAAAAACAAATGTTATTGAAGCATCTGTTCAGTTCTTTACCAAAGTATTTGTATTCTTCTGGGATACCACTGAGGCTTGACACTGAAGAAGAAAGTCATATTTTAAAATTTACATGAAGCCTTTCAAGCAGGTTAAAATGACATAGAGAGATCAGCAGAATATAAAAAGTCCAGCTATACAACCATCTCTATATACAAGTCCTGTATATTCTACCTTATTATCTAACCTTTGAAAACAGTGTTTTACACTGACCTGCCTTCATTAGGACCACTCTCCAACAAAAATCAAATAAATTTAAAAAAAAACAACAACAACAAAAACAAAAACACATGACCTTGTAAGACAGTCAGGTTGCTTGATGTTTCACTTTTTTTTTTCCAATCTTTAAAGTAGAAGTTATCTCTAATACCAGAAAATTAATCAGATGTGCTGACAGTTTGGTCAACAGATACGACAAACTCTGAAATTTACCTTAGCTCCTTCATTATCATGTTGACAACCACTTCTCTCCAGCCTTCTTCCTTTTACACATACCATATCAAGTTTACCTTTTGTCTTCATGAGACATAATTCATGATGTTTAAAAAAATGTTTTCTGAAACTCTGATTAGAATGGGAAGAATAAAAAGTCTAGTACTTTTTCTTGAAAACAAGCCACAGGTCCAAGTTAACCACTTATAATAGCATATCACCCCTCTGTTCAAAGTCATAAACAAAGATGATGGTTCATGGTTCCACAGAACACAGATTATAAATTAAATCTCTTTCCTAGTCGAGCCCAAGGAAAACAAAACATGATATTATATAGAGCTTTAACACTGGAAGACTTCATAGAAAGGAAAAGGAAAAAAGACAAACTCCAAATACTCAACACATACACCACAAGTACCTCCCAGAGCATACCTTGTCACCCATGGGTAACAGACTCAGGACTATGTATGTAATGAATTGTCAAAAGAACCATCACTTCACCTCATTCAGTAGATATATCCAGAGTCCTTCATTTTCCAAGCTGAGACTAGGCCCTGCTTGTAAGGCCTCGCCTGTGAATGGCAGCCATTCTCAAAGTTACTAAAACATTCAAGGGCAGACCTCTGCACGGGGAAGGTTAGCTCATGGATCTTGTGCACCATTCCAGGGGAGACATGAACACTAGGACACCTATCAATGCTCACTGCCTGCGCTGACCTTGCAGCATTAAACCAAGATCACAGAGCATAAGTAACTTGCACCCTCTGGATCACAAACCAAGAGGTCAGGTCAGTTTTCTATAATATCATTCACATGGATTTCAGCCTAAAGAACTTTTTTTATATGGCTCCCAATGGAGCTGGGCTTCAGGGCATCTGTGCCAATTTATTCAACAGCTGCATATTAATAACCTCCTTCCTCACATCAACACCTGGTGCTCCCTGGAATCTGCTGCACTGAAGCATGGCTTAAACAGCAAGTCTTCATGCAAGGGAAGGAGGCAGGAGCACACACAACACACTGTCCCTGCAGTAAACTACAGTAGTGTGGCCTGGGTTGCCATAAAAATCTCTGCCATACTCATTCTCAGAAGTGACCAAGATACTGATAAATATAAATGTTACCACCATTCAGTGAAACTTCTGAATGAGTTATTTCACATTTCAAACTCCCAGACCACACATATAAAAGAGCCAGAAGGGGACACAACAGTCTTATGCTGGTTAGTGTTGGCACTGATGATTTTAACTCAGGGACTTTTCCCCAATGCAATTTTGATGACCGCTCAGTAGGACAGCATTGGTCTTGGGGAGCAAAATCAGGATTCAACAGTTGGTAAGGCACCTTGCTTAAAGTAGCAAGTTAAGGAATATGCAAATAGTGGAACAGTTTGTAAAAAATTATGCTTGTAGAGGATGGAAGCAATGCACAAATCAGCACTTTGCAGCAACCTCAAGATCTCTGACCACATATCACTGCAACAGAGTGCAACTGTAAACACAAGCAGCAGCAACTACAATTGCAAAAATAACTTTTCAAACTCACTTGAAGTCATGATGAAAGAGTTTCTGTAAAACCAACCTTCCTCACTCAGTTAAACATTAAAATGTTGCCTATCTGAAAATGAACGGGTTGCTTATGACTACGATGTTACCTGTCTAGAGATCACTTATCCGTGAAATGCAATAAAGTTTCTTTCTCAAGATGCTTCAGTATCAATCAGTGAATGAGTCAAAACAGAGGTATACATTGTATCTGACTGTGGCTGCATATAACCAGTAAAAACCAAAAAAAACTAAAATTAAACCAGCAACATTCTACATGAATGTCTGAAAGCAAAGGTCTCCTTCTTATCAAGCCATAGGCAAAGTAACATTTTCCTGTAAAGACTGAGAAACAAGTTTTGAGCAGAAGCACTCCAAATAAATTCTTCATCATTCATCAGTTTGTGTTGAAATGCTTGATAATTTCTTCATATATTTGATGCCTCCCAGGATTAACGTTCCAAACTTGGCTACAAACCGCAAGTCCAAAAGGGTTGTCAAGAAATGCAGAAAGAATAATCATGACACAACACACATCAGTAAGTAATTGCTTCTGACATTGTCGGTTCATGTGCATTATTTCTCCTACATGAGCCCTGCAGATTTAAGAGAATTCAAAAGATAAGTCATCATTACCAAGAACATTCAAGTAGGACATCACTGCCAAAAGGCAGATAAAAACGGTTGTAGTATTTTGTAACTACAGGATCAATAACTTGGAGATTTATAGGGGGGAAAAACATTTTATTATTTGCAAATGGCAGTATTTCACATACAATCAATTTAAGATGTTCTCTCCTGCAAAAGAAACAGTACAGAACACAAAACACCACAAAAAAAAAAATACACCAAAGTGTATTAAAAATTAAACCCATCTTTGTATCATTGAATCACAGAATTGTCAGAGTTGGAAGGGACCTCTAGAGATCATCCAGCCCAACTCCTCTGCTAAAGCAGGATCCCCTAGAGCACATCACACAGGAACGCATCCAGGGGGTTTTTGAATGTCTCCAGGGAAGGAGACTCCACAACCTCCTTAGGCAGCCTGTACCAGTGCTTTGTCACCCTCATAGTAAATTTTTTTTTCTCCTATTTAAGTGGAGCTTCCTCTGTTCCAGCTTGTGCCTGTTGCCCCTCATCCTGTCACCAGGAACTACTGAAAAGCATTTGGCTCCATCCTCCTTGCACCCACCCTTTAGATATTTGTAGGCATTAATAAGGTCTCCCCTCAGCCTTTTTTTCTCCAGGCTAAAGAGTTCCAGCTCTCTCAGACTTTCCTCATAAGGGAGATGCTCCAAACCCCCAGTCATCTTTGTTGCCCTCCACTGGACCCTCTCTAGTAGTTCACTGTCTCTCTTGAACTGGGGAGCCCAGAGCTAGATGCAGTATTCCAGATGTGGCCTCTCCAGGACAGAGCAGAGGGGGGGAATGACCTCTCTCGACCTACTGGCCACACTCTTCCTTATGCACCCCAGGATTACATTGGCCTTCTTGACAGCAAGGGCACATTGACTCATGGATAACGTACCACCTACCAGGACTCCCAGATTCCCAGATCCATCTTCTCCTTATCTCTTACCATCAGGGTCTGGGATTTAACAATGTGAAATTCCTATGGCTTTTTTAAAAACCTTCAAAAGTCAGACTAGTAAACTTTAATTCTTTATACACTGTTTTAGGATATTCAGTTTGTTCTCAAATGACAAGGCTGTAACCTTTCTCCTTTCCCACGTCCTACTTAAAAGCCTTTCAAATAAGCCAAATTTGAAACTGAAGCTTGAAGAGTAAAAGAATTAAGAGTTCTGGGGATTTTGAGGGGATGACTCTGTAAAGCACCCAGCTCTGTTTAACCTAAAATACAAATATAATAATCACAAGATTGGCATTTAAGAAACATCACCTAATAAATTGTACCTTTAAATGTAGTCCAGCAAAGTACAGCTGCTTCCCCCTGCTCTCCCATTCTTTATTCAACATATCAGCTACCCTAGCACGTCTGCCTCAGTCTCCAAAGAGACAAAAGATCTTTTTGGCACTCAAACATGGCAAACAGCTCCAGCTTCTTTGGAAAACATAGAGGGGCTAGGGAGGAGTGGAATAAATGATTATACAGATCAAAATGTTTCACATGTGCCAGTGTAAATCAAATACTGTCTGTCCACAGTGACCTATATGAAAACAGTATGTGGTCTCAGCCCTGGTGCTACTGGAGAGGCTCCCCACAGAGTTCACACCTTGGTTAGCAATCTCAGAGAACCAAAGAAACTGAAAAACCTTCCTTTCAGTGTCAGAATGAATCCCCAAGGGAAGAGGCACACCAACAGTGAACTATGGGAAGATTACACCAATACCATCAATAGTATGGGCAAAGAGGAAGCAGGAAAATAACTTCAAAAACAAAACTCCCAAATCATAGAACATTTCAGCCTTTGGAACAATCCATCAATGGCTCACACAAATACAATATACTTTTGCAGCAAGTGCTGGTACTACTACCATGGCAAATAGAGATAAATTGTCTCCTTTGAAGGCAAGCTGAGAGTTGGGGCTGTTCAGCCTAGGAAAGCGAAGGCTCCAGGGAGACCTCATAATGGCCTTCCAGTACCTGAAGGGGCCAACAAGAAATCTGGGGAGGGACTTTTTATAAGGCATGTATTGATAGGATGAGGGGTAACCATTTCAAACTGATTTAGATTCAAAATTAGGAAAAGTTTCTTTCCTATGAGGGTGGAGAGACACTGGAACAGGTTGCCAAAGGAAGCTGTGGATGCCTCATCCCTGGAAGTGCTCAAGACTAGGCTGGATGAGGCTTTGAGCTACTTGGTCTAGTGGGAGGTGTCCCTGCCCATGGCAGGAGGGTTGGAACTAGATGATTTTTAAGGTCCTTTCCAACCCAAACCATTCTATGGTTCTGTGATATACTCACACAATATTTACCCAGGGAAAAAACAGTACTGCAGAAGAGCTTCACTGCAAGAATCACAGCTGGCTCCAACCCCAAATACCCTGTCTTAACTCCAAGATAAAAATGCCCAAAAGAGGAAAATACAAAACAGGTAAAATGTCAATCTGATTAGTATATTTGCTAATTTAAATTAAGCTTGCTCCTCTTCTTACTCTTCCCCTTTAGCTACCTCTGACAAACATATTTGAGGAAAAACAAAACCCTGTAACTATTTAAGTTTATTGAAATCAGAAACTAACACAGGCACTGGTAACAGCATTTATACAGGAACTACCACAAAGTAAACCACTACCCTAGTTCTGAAATCCTAAGCAATTTATTGCTTTAAATGTGACAAAAGCTTTAAAAATAATTTCATCATACTCATATTTTTTGAAAAGTTCATACTGACACAGAATGCTGTTAGAATAAACTCTACCAACAGGAAACACATGAAGATAAGCTGTAATTTTAAATCTGAACCCAACTAAATAGAAAAACAGTGACACTTCCAGTTACAGATGGAGATATGAGGTGAGGTATTTCTATTTTACTGGTGAGGAGAAACACTTCCTCTAACATCAGTTTGTCAGATTAATTTTTAGTGGAGGTAGGTAAATGCTATAGCATTTCACACACTATCACTAATAAAGTAGCTACTGCACTAGCATATAGATACCTTGTTCATAATCAGTCCTGTTATGCTATATAATCAACATACACACAGATCTTGCCTCAACACCATTAAAAAAAATACAAGAAAAATATGAGACTAGGAACAATTTAAATGGTATCACATCATCATTTACTAGAGTGAAAGGAGGTCTCATCAGATCCTGAAAAGGCACATGAAGGGTCTCTACAGAAAGGACACTTCCTGGACCCATGGGCTTCACCTAACACTCATTTTCATCTTCTTTTAAGGATGTCACTCATGATCAGAAAGACAATTCAAACCGCCATAATAAAGTCCTTGGCAAAAGGAACATAAGTCCATCTACTGAATAAATTAATTTTTAAGCCAAACCTAAAAAGACAAGCTCAGACTGGGAAGAAAGGCAGAAAGAAATACAGGTGACAGACTAGTCACTGGCTTTAGTCTTCCACAATAAGATTTTTTTAAAAACAAATCTATTATTAAATCTTTGATATTTTCTTCATAGATTATAAGCTTTTTTTTTTTACACTATTTCTTATTTGTAACATTTATTTCAGAAATAAGTATCATCATCTTCATGATATGCCATTCCAGATTAACAAGGCACATGCAACAACAAATCTTTTATTAGAATATGGTGTCCAGATATTTGGGTCTGAGCTCCCAGACTACAATTACACACAAGTGAAGTGCAATGACAAGCTGATTCTTTGTTTTGCCACTCCATAATAAATAAAAACTATTGACAAGAGACTGTTAACAACTAACATCACAGAGGAGGAAAACAAAACAAAATCTTCAGTGGAAAAGAACATAGAACAAAAACTCCAACAGTTCCATACAGTGTATTTCCACCATCATTCAGATCACTTCTAACTCACTCAATACATAAGGGACTCCAGCTGAAAGACAAGATAAGGCACCACTTCATTCTCATCATCTTTCCAGAGCACAGTCATAAAACCTACATTAAGAAACCTAACAATGTTGCAGCATGGCAGTAAGTTATATTACACAAGAGCATTGGTTGTTGATGTATTTTGTATTTCCTGCTGGACAAGAAGCTGACCAGAAGCAAAATGCCTTTGCTGCAAAGAAGGCAAATCCTTTCTTGGGTTGCATTAGTCACAGCATTGCCAACAGGTCAAGGGAGGTGATCCTTCCCCTCTACTCTGCACTGGTGAGGCCACTCCTGAAGTGCTGTGCCCAGTTCTGTGCTCCTTAGTACAAGACAGACATGGACATAGCAGACAGAGTCCAGCAAAGGGGCACAAAGATGATCAAGGGTCTGAAGCATCTCTGTTATGAAGAGAGACTCAGAGGGCTGGGACTGTTTAGCCTAAAGAAGAGAAGGCTCAGGGAGGAATCTTTTGAATGTACATAAATACCTGAAGAGAAGATGGAGCCAAGCTCTTCTCAGCAGTGCCCCCTGACAGGACCAGAGGCAATGGTCACAAACTGAAACACAGGAAGGTCCACCTGAACATCAGAAAACACTTTTTCATTCTGAGGATAACTAAGCAATGGCACAGGTTGCCCAGAGAGACTATGGAGTCTCCATCCTTAAAAACACTAAAAAAATCACTCATCACTGTCCTGGGCAACTGGCCCTAGGTGGCCTTGCTTTAGCAGGGGGGGGTTGGACCCAATAATCTCCAGAGATCCCTTCCAACTGCAACCATTCTGTGATTTCCTCTATACAGGAAATGTATCTGTAACAGACCTTCACAGCTTCCTTAGATTTCTGTCATCACTTTTGGCACATCAACACCGTCAGGAGATATATCTCAGCTCCTCTCTTGTTCAGCTCAGCAGCTGACACTAGACAAAGCTTAACATCCAAGTGTTAGGGTTTTTGTTTGTTTGCTGTGTTTTACTGCTGCCTAGTAAGTTTTTCTATATCTGCTTTTACAGGTCACCCAGTGGAAGACAATTATCAAAATCAGAAAGGATGCCCAGATAATCAAATCACTTGAATTTGGGGATAAAAACGCCCTAGCAATAGAAAACATACTATCTTTAACCCATGATAACTACAAAGCCCTAAATACAGTATTTCACACTATATTAAAAGAAAATAAACATATATAGATATACTGTGCATTTCCCATCAGTCAGCCAACTGTTTTAGGAAGAACTGTTACAGCTGTGCTATTCAGTAAGCTTCCAACAAAGGAAAACGCTTTCAGAGGCATCTCTTCAAGCCAGATAACTATACTGAGCACCAATTAATTATCCTATGCTTCGTTTATAAGTCTGCAAGAAACGCTGTGCCATCAATATTAAGGTTGAATACCTGAGGTGCACAGTTTGATTAGCTGGGTGAGAACCGGGGCCCCTGGCAGCCCCCGGCAGCTCCCTGCGGCGCTGGGATGGCGATGACATCATGCCAGGCTGAGCTCCGGCAGCCCTGATGCAGGAAAACCCTGGAGAGACCTGCTGTCCCCGGCTTTCCCGTGCTGGGGAAGCATCCTGCTCCCCACTCCTGCACCCACCCACCCAAGTGCCAGTGCTGCTCTTCCCACAACGAGCACTTAGGAAGCCAATTGTTCCAACAGTACAAGGATTCAGAATCTGGTTTTCAGCACAGAAAAACAAGGAGGAGGGGAAAAAGCAGAGCACAATAACCCTTTCATTCAAAACAGAAAGCCTTCCAGGAAGTGCAAAGTGTTTCAAAGCTTTATCCAAAACCCACTGACTTCAATAGAGGCCCTTTCCATTTATATCAGTGGACACTGGAGGAGACTATAACCCTAGACCCAATTTGAAAGCATTAGTAGTCATACTGTACATTAGCAAGAGCACAACAAACTCTGGAACACGCATTGGTATTCCAGCTAGCTCATACGCTGTGACATCATCATAAATTTATCCCCCTCCTCCTTGTTTCTCCCCCTCTTTTTTAAAACCCTTTCCTCAAATAATGCAAAAATCAGTCTCCTCCACAAATGCTAAAAGCTATTTTCCCACATACCCCACATCTTGCCACAAGCAACATCACGACAGGGGCAAGGTGGAACAGCAGACTGTAAGACACACTGCACACCAGGATGTTACAAACTACAGAGGCAGCCTTTGACAGGGAAAGCAAACACAGAAAGAACATCATGCTCCAGCTTTGAGACCTGGGCTCTCAGACAGTGTATTTTTTAAAAAGGCATTGATGTCTTCCAGTTTACTATTAGACAGCTGCCCCAAAGTAAAATACTGCTGGTTTTCTATTTAATTGTGTGAGGAGAATTATTCACGTTCCTATCAATACTAAGGACTATTACCAACTGTGCCTTGCACTATGTTACATAAATAGATACATAGTAAATTAATAACAAAATTAACATTGGAAACTGTTCTCAATCTAGAAACTTTGTTTACTTGTGATTTAATAAAGAAAAATCTGTGAAACCTCACATATCCTTCAATGAAATTATGTTGCATTTCGTTCTCTTGGGTTTCTTAAATTTAATTGATTCTGTAATTTAAAGTGCCATTATGGAGCAGAACATTATGCTCTATTCATTCCTCAAGACTCAAACTGTAGTCTACAGTTATTTAAACATAACTTCTTTTAGTGTAACGTACTGCTCAGTATGAGGAAGAGATGAGAAATTTTGTTTTAAGCCCTATAAGAAAAAAAAAGAAAGTTTCCATGATAGGCAAAATATCAGAGTTCAACGTAAGAAATGAGTTCTAACAACACATATGTCACTCTACAGGAAACAAGTGTTTATTTAGTGGAGTTTTTTTAAACACAATTAAGTATAAAAAGCATCCTCATGACATCTTCTAGCAGCAAGCTAATAATAATAAAAATAATAAAAATAAAGGAAACCAAAACACACACCAAGAATACCCATATTATTGGCCAAGTTCTGAGCTCAAACACACAAGGTAAGTACTGTTAGGCCAGGTTTTCACCACCACATTCCAACATTTCTCCAAACAACTGAAGATGCTAAGCAGCAACCTAATTTAAGTCAGTAACAGTGAAACTAAAGCTGAAACAAGATGCGGAGAAAACAAAGCACAGATTCGTAACCTTAAAACACAGGTTTGACCCAGAGCTGTGAGACCGACCGACAGGCTTTACCTGTGTACCTGGTGCGGTTCTCACCTAACGGAGCCATTACTTCCACATCAAACTTACCTCCAGGCACTGCTGGAAGACAATTCTCACCTTATGCCACAACAAAACGTGACACAGACCAGGCAAGAAGCCTTTGTTTCCTCACCAAACCCGGACCCACTGAGAGCCCCGGTGCGTTTCAGGCGCCGGGAGCCCGG
>NW_009952707.1:2232847-2248330 GCF_000747805.2 Chaetura pelagica | reverse complement strand
TCCCCGGGTGTGCTCTGACCTCCCCCAGGTGTGCTCTGTCCGCCCCAGGTGTGCTCTGACCTCCCCAGGTGTGCTCTGACAGCCCCAGGTGTGCTCTGACCTCCCCCAGGTGTGCTCTGTCCGCCCCAGGTGTGCTCTGACCTCCCCAGGTGTGCTCTGACAGCCCCAGGTGTGCTCTTGACCACCCCAGGTGTGCTCTGACCGCCCCCAGGTGTGCTCTGACCGCCCCACGTGTGCTCTGACTTCCCCAGGTGTGCTCTGACTTCCCCCAGGTCTGTTCTGACCGCCCCCACGTGTGCTCTGACCTTCCCCAGGTGTGCTCTGACCTCCCCAGGTGTGCTCTGACCTCCCCAGCTGTGCTCTGACCTCCCCAGCTGTGCTCTGACCTCCCCAGCTGTGCTCTGACCACCTCCAACTATGCTCTGACCACCCCCAACTATGCTCTGACCACCCCCAGGTGTGCTCTGACCGCCTACAAGTGTGCTCTGACTGCCTTCAGGTGCGCTCTGATGGCCCGCAGCTGTGCTCTGACCACTAGGGCAAAGCACGGTTTAGTGTTGCTGCTTGAAAGGTCATCTGGGTTTAGGTCTTCCCCTGTCACCCACAGTTTCCCGTCGTCACTCCCTGAAAGGTTGTCATGACCCTCCAGCTTTGTGGAGCACCCATCCCCTGAAACTGGCCCAGGTCGTGAGGGAGAGAGGGTGGGTGCTTTGGGGATTGCTTAGTTGTTTGGGTTTAGGGGTTGGTGGGTTTTTTCCTACGTGAATTAACTTCACAGACATAACTGCTAGCAGCTGGGCTTGCACAGCTGAGTGAAATCTTCCCTCCTCTACCCCAGCACGGAAAGAGAAACAGCCCCTGGGGAATAGGCAAAGAATGTCTCAAACCAAGCTGCTGAGAGATTAATAATGTGTACCCATGCTCCACATTGACACCATGTCTTTCCCACAGAGAGACATGGAAGAGACTAAAACTAGACCATAAGCAGTTCTCCATTCTCTTTTCACTCAGCTCTGTGGCTTTCACATCAAAATTCTTCCCTATCTTGTAGTGCTTATAGTAGAAAAAACTAACACATTTCAGTCTTTTAGAATTATTATCTAGGAGTGCCCAAGTAATTACAGTTGCATCCATAAGGCTGAATTAATCAGACACCAATCTAATATAATGTCCTATCAAACATGTGAAACTCCACGTATTTTAGTTTACAGCACCAAGACATACAGAGTTGTTTTACAGGCACTAGAGACAGCAGCACATGTAAGACTTCACTGTCAATGGTCTACAGCCTTCTGCAGTACAATAACTAAGCTAAGAATTGTGAAGAGCTTTTCCATCCTTTTGGGAAACCAGGAAAACTGTAAGAAGCACTGGTGCTATTAGTATTCAGTTGATTAAGACTGTAATGAGACACAGAATGGCCTATCAAGGAGTGAAAGTATTACTTAGATTTGATTGACAGTTCAATTTTAAACCACTAGTGAACCTGAGGGAGAGGTTTCAATAAAGACAGCCAGATAAATTAGGAGCAATATTAGAATGAAAGTTCACAAATTAACTCTACAGTAAGCACATACATTTAGATTATGTTGAGCCTTCCTGGTGCTTTGCAAAGGACAGAAACAGAGAACAGAACTAGCAGACTCTGGTTGCTTTTAGTCTGCTATGTTCTCTAGCTCTTTTTTGCCCGTTTTGCTTCTCAGTCTGCATTTGTGAGGAAGGACCACATATTCAACACGTGGTAACCTTCCTTTGTGTAAGCCTGAACTGTAGTTTAACCCTTATAAACAAAAATAACAGCCTGAGGGGCTCAAAAGGACTTGTAAGAAAGTCTAGGGAAACAGCAGAGATATTGGAGGAGCAGGGACGGGGTGCCCAATGAAGAGTAAAACAGGGAAACAAAAAGCTGTTCTTACTTGCACTTCAACTGTTCCAGAAATAACCATGTTTTTATATCTAGCAAATAAAGTTGAATGGGCCAGTAATTAAGCAGATTACCAGAAATACTGTTGAACAGCAATATTTAAACACACACACGCCTTGCTGCACAGCAGGCCAAGGCATAAAAAGTAATTTTTTGAAAGGAGAGTTTCAGATAAGAAATTCAGATTCGTGCTAAATGCTACAAGAAGGGAGGAACTGCATGAACCAGAATCAACAAAATTTTAATTAATCAAGAAAGATAAGCAAGAGTCACCATAATCTTTGCTGTGAAAAACTCATTTGTACTTTGACAGATAAATTATCTGCTTTACCAGCCAGTTTACAACCCAGTCTCTTTTAAATCTAGGCATCCACTAGATGTACCCAAAGAGCTAGAGCTTTCTCCTCCCATTTTGTCTGATTGTCTCTTTTCCATTGCATCATTTTCATCCCTCTGAATATTTTGTTTCTGAAATACTCCTGCATAGTGACCAGAGGCAACATTTGTGATATTTAATTCCAAGGCCAGTAACTTTGTCAGTCTTCTTGAGCAACGTTCCCATCACAGGAAACACTCCAAATAAAACAATTTCACCAGTAAACTTTGCAAATTGTCGAGATATCCTTCAGTAAGGCAATGACACTCAACTTCGTTATGAATTCCTGAAAGTGTTCTTTATAATGTTGAGAAAAATCTATGGAATTGTGAAATCTATGGAAGCTGTGAGTGTTTAGCCAGAGAATTGTAAAGCTATATTAGTAAATAGGAAGTTATTTAAAATATCCATTGTCTTTGGCAAGACAATCACTGTTGATTCAGCTACTGTTTTCAATGGCAAAGACAAGGATTTTCAAGCTTAAGCCTTAAATCAAAGAGAATGAAGTCAGTGACAGACTTACTGTGAACATATCTTGATGATTATTTCTCAGTTAAGTCAGACTTACTTTGCCAACAATCACAATAATTATTATTAGAAGAGTTTATTACATAAGCAGTAAGAAACCCAAACAGCAAACTACAGTTTCATTCAACTCTGCTGAGAGATTTGAAAAAGTCTGAAATAGGTTATCTGCCTTTTTTCTGTGTAGCCATTTCCCCAAAATGAGGTAAACTCAGAAGGTTAACAGAGCTCAGAGCATACACAGTCAGATACAGTTGTCAGGTTCTTATTGTATATGGTATCTTCTTACTACTACAATTGAGATATTTCACCCAGATCCTTAAAGAAGAACATCAATCATTTAACATTAAAGTAATCCACTCCAGTCTGGAAGATTGGACACTTGAAACTGGCTGTGATTGCTTAATGACAACGTGTCTGGTGAAAGCAATATCCAGGCAATGGACTTCTGGAGTGCATCCCACACATCAGCTCTCCTACACACATGCCCTCCTACCACAGGACACAGATCAGAGAACTGTCATGTCAAGCTGCTGAACCTTTCTTAAGCTCCCCTGCTCCCTCTTCTCCCCATCTCCAGGAGCCCACAGCTGGTGGTGCAGCTTGTCAGCAGGTCACAGATCCATTGTGCAGGTATATCTACTACTAGGCTCCCAGAGCCTCAGACAGGCACTGGTACCAGGCTTCTTGTCAGTGAGGTCCAAGTTTGTCAACATTCAAGATGAGAGCAGAAGGCCAGTATGTGAAAGTTAACAAGTGAAAGGAGTGGAAACAAACCAGACCAGTGGTTTGTTTCCACTCCTTTCACTTGTTAAGGATGGTGCCCCAGTCTAAGGAAGCCAAGTCCTCCAAAGTAGAGGCAAAGGCAGCCAAGGCCTCTTGAAAACAGTTTCAAGAAGGTCTGCACATTTCACACTTGTAGGCCCAAGACTCAACCCAGTGGCTGCAAAAGCAGCCCAGAAACCCCCCTGCAAGAGCAGCCCATCTTGCACCCCACAAGAACAAAGTTGAACCATCAGTAAGAGGTTCCCTTTCACCACAGAATCAACCATGGAGAAAGAAAATACTCTGGTTTTCATCACTGACATCAAGACCAAGGCAAACACAGGATAAAAAGGCTGTCACAAAACTGCACAATATTAATCAATGTGTGGCCTTTAACTATATCAAGTCTGAAGTCTGGTATGAAGACTGGTGGCTGTCTGGCCTAGTGTTCTTGTTTAGACACTAGACCCACAAATGGGGCTAATTTCCTGTATCTACTTACAGTATTCAGACTAAGCATTTAGCATCTCCCTTAACACTGAAGGAGAATCAGAGGGTATTAGAGGATATAATTCAGGACAAGTCCCATCATCACTGCAGACTTGCTTGATACATGAGCCTCTTGGTTGAGGCTGCCCCCAGCCTGCCCTGCTCTCTTCCAACCCCTGCCTTGGGGATACTCCCTGTGAGAAATCATTTCAACAAACAGTCAAACATAAAAATGATTTAGTTACCTGCTTGAAAAGCACTTTTTCATGGCATGGAACTCAGTTCCAAGTACAATAAAAATTGAGAATTTCAGATTATCTGATACAGTTGCTCAAGGGCTAGGCTGTGAAAGAAAAATCAGGAGTTATGATCATAACATTAGGTCTTAATTCTGAAGCAGAATCTTAAAAGCTATTTCCCACTGTGACACTCCCACTCCTCTCCAGAGCCTAATCAATTTTAAGGCCATGAAGGTATCAGGCTTTTGTAATGCCTCTTGAGTAGTTATACACCAGTCAATGATCTTAGTTCTCATAATCCAGACCCAGATTCTTCCTTTTGTACTATAAAACAATGAAATAGGAATTACTGCACTAAGTAGACTATTTTTAAGTACAGGAAGTAGAGTTATGATATGTTAGTAAACATATTATGCTCTTGATATTGGCAATCAGTATAAGGCTGTAACTTCTCAGTTTGGGTGACATGAACCTATAAAGCCACCAGCTGACAGTTAGGTATGTGTGTCATTGCAAGACACCAATTGCTTCTAAAAATAATCAGAATAACTATCTTCTCTTTGAGAGAAATTTGAAAAGCTCACTCTGGATCCTGCTTTCCTGTCAAAACTTCTCATTTCCCTCTCAGCACTGTCATACTAAAATATATGGCTCACAAACCTCATACTATTTATGACAGAAAAATTTTTATATAGTTTAGCCTGTATTCTTTTCAGCCTTCTGGTGAAAAAAAAAATCACCCTCTTTTGTCATCTTGCAAAAGATTGTCCCACATTATGAAAAATAATTCATTATATTTTTGAGGGATAGACTGACTTCCCCCTTCTAGCACTGCCTCTGTAGCAGGTGCTAAGGAATGGAAGGCAGAAAATAAAATGAAAGAAAGAAAATGACTAAGTGACTAAGAAACAGGCAGAAATGCATTTCCTCATTTGTTCCTTTTCAATGTATCTCTAGTGCAAAACATTAGAGGTATGGCTTCCATTCCTCTAGCAGCAGCTTTCAAAGGCTTCTCTTTTGGCTCTCACGTTTGTAAAAATGTACCTGCAGTAGCTGATGTTTCAGTCCTCCATCAGCTACCTGGTTGAGTCAGTTCTCCTGGCTGTTCAGATTAATCCAGAGCAAACTGCACAGAATAAGGCAGGAATCATACTTCACTTCTAATGCACACCAGAGTAATCCACTCTGCATTTAAGTTACTATCATAAAACTAGGTTATCACAGAAACTACACATAATTAATATTCTCAGGAACAAAACACCAAAACATTCAAAGTTACCTAACAACAATATCCATGTTCTGACTTCACATAATAGTGTAGTTCACTAACATTCTAAAGAAAGGCTTGTCATTTTTGTCTTGACCTTTCAGCACTAGTTTTCCATTTAAAAAAAATTCCATAAACTGGACATTACAGAACATGAAAAGAAGGTGGAGGAAGCCATAATATTTGCACATGAGTCTTCCATCAGGAATTCATGCAAAAAAGAAGATCAAATTATGCAAATGGATCTATTTGAGGAGATAAAACAATGTAGACCTAATTGCCTTCCACTGCAAAATATAAAAGCTTTTCAAAATCATTGTTGTATGTGAGAAATTAATTTCAGACAGAAAAGGAAGTCAGGTTTACCTATGTTCTGAAATCAGGTAGAAATATGAACCTCATCTACAGATATAATCAGCTCAGTTAAATTTTTAATTAGTCATTAAAAATACCATTTAAGAATAACTCATCTCTTTTAAAAAGGTTAATAAAATTAAGCTAAGTGGGAAGATCAACCTGCTTCATTGTACTCAAAATACAATGTTTAATGTTTTAAATAATAGCTTTATTATCAAATGGCAAGAGACATTTAGTAGTGATGTCATGCAGGTATCAAAAATTTTAAAAGATAAATAGGTCACCTAACAGCTCAAAATTCCTTGCAATTAAAAAACAAAGCTACATCTTCCCATTTTCCCAGTTTGCTTCATGGTAGCCACTGTTTTCCTATTAAAATGTTATGGCTCTCTCTTGGATCACTTGCTGGATACCATAAAGAATAGACTAGTACAGTATTCCACAGCACAGTGCTCTTTTGCCTTTTTCACAAGGCCTTCCTTACTCTTCACATCCCTCAGAAGTAGTCCTCATAGGGTGGGAAACTGCCTGAGGCCCCTGGCAACTGAAAATAAACAGAAGGGACAAGTTAAAAAAACGCTGAAGTTTTGCAGAAAAACCTTATTTTCAACCTTTTTAAGGTCTTAAGGCTTTTAGCCACTGTAATGGGAACCCAGACTATGGCTGAGATGCAACAGTAACATGCCCAGATCCCATCTACACAGTGAAAAACAACTTGGTGAAAACATCAAGTGATATTATGATTCATGTTGAACTGAAACACAGTTCAGTTCCTTCTTTAGTGTCAAGACTCCAACAAACCTTAGCTTTATACAGAACAGAAAGGATTTCACAAAAACATCTGTTATTGACCAAAAATTGTGACAACTTTTGAGAGAAGCCACTGGACAGTAAGTAGTAATTTATTCTGAGAGTTCATCTGCATGAAAAACTAACTACGGAGAAAAGTAGGCTGTAAATCTACAGTAACTTCACACTCAACAGTCCAGGGGACACCTGCTCACAACAGCAAGATTCACACTCAGGTTTGCTATGAAATAAATCCCCTGGGTAGATGACCTCTGAGATTAGAACTGCAGCAATAAAAGGAATCACTGTTCAGTTTAAAATGTCAATAAACTACACTTTTAAATTCTAAATAACAAAACAATTGCTGAAGCTAAATGATTTTACAATAAATTTGCAAACAGATGTGATATTAATTCCTTTATCTACCTATGTAAAAATACCATTTACTGTGCAGCCAGATTTAAATAAAAGGCAAATATTGTATCAATATTTACTATATATTTACATGTAATACTGTAATGAAATGAAGCAGTCAATTAACATTATGTTACAAAATAAACGAAATTCTTTAAAGGTACCTTTTACATTATCACATTTATGGAACTGTTGTCTTACATCTCAAATGATCTGTTGTATGATGAGTTAACATAAGGATGCAGACAAAGCCTTGAATTGGAGAATATGCTAATGACCCAACTCCTGTTTCAGCAAGATACTTCAGGGGCATCAAATTAAAAAAAAGCACATAAGCAGCACTGGTTTCAGTAGGATAAAACTTAAATATGCACCCCAGTTTCTTGCTGATCAGAGCCTCATTTTATGGGATTCCACTGACAATACAACAAACTACAACAGTTAAAAGCATACAAGGGGAGGTATCATATACCTTCGTGAACATACATACTTCTGCTTAAAGATGGCTCATAGCTAGTTGCCCATTGCCAGTTACTGACTTTCCAGATCATGGAATAGTCTTCGATTTTATATACACTGACAGCAGAGCCTTCTGTTACATGATGCTTTGAACATTATTTGGAATCAGCTCTTTAGTAAGAACTGCACTGGTTTGTGTACCTGACATTTCTCCTAGCTAATTGAGTTGCAATGGAAGATTTTATACTCTTTACATATTGCTTGAGAATAGGTAATATTACACTGCTTAAAATTAAACATTTTAAGTCACTTGAGAACTGAAAATTTTAGACAATCATACAATCATTTCCTTAAATTGGCAGGATAAATCTATGAAACTGAAATATCAGCAAAGTAATCAACATTTAAAAATTAAAATTAGAATTTCAAAATTATTAGCCAGCCATGATAAAAATTCTAACTTGCTCTCTACCTTCCTATATCCTCTCCCAGGATAAAACTTTACAGAGGATTTATAGGGAATGATGTGACACTTTGCCTTTGTTAATCCAGTTAGTAAAGCAAATATAAGTTCAAGTATTTAAATTCACACAGCACTAATAAATAGAAGTAAACAATTAGAATGAGACTATAATTGTAGTTAAAGTACTGCAAAAAAACTTTGTTTCTGAGTGAGCACCGTTATTAATTATGCTATTATTTTGGAACTCCCAAAGGCAAAAAAAAAAAAAAAAAAGAGAAATATTGTTGATGAGAAATGTACTTAAACCAGATCACATACAAGCTTAGAGAGAATGTTACAAAATCGGACTGAATGATTAAGGGCTTTTTTTCCTGCAACTTTTAGAAAGCAGTATCTGTAGTTTATGCCCACATTGCAATTTTTGCTCTGTATATAACCAGAGAAAAATGTTACAACTGTTTTCATTTCCCTCATCCCGAGGGCCACACACCCACTCCCAGAGTAAAACACTGATGGTTTGGTTACAAAACTATATGCAGTACATTTCTGAACACAGTCTTCAATTTTAGGCCACATGTTCATTTAAAGACATTCTTATCAATTATAAGCCCCCTCTTTAATTGCTTAAGATCCAATAGAAAAGCAAATATACAAATATCAGAAGTGCTGATCCTGAGATGAAGTATGGGAAAATTTGGTCCAGTCTGATCCTTATTCAAACTTCTGTTTCAGTTTCTTCTGGAAGACAGCCGGTAGGATGGACAGGATGGCTAGAATCATGAGGACAAAAACAGAGTTCCAGGAAACAGCTTCCCCTGCTGTTGTAAGTTGGTACAGCGTTGTTCCTGCCTTAATGGCTACAAAAGACGGTGGCGCCACACCTGGGGCAGAGATTTAAAAGGGTAGGAGGGGCAAAGGAAGGAAAAACAGCGTGTTAGAGCAAAAGGACAGAAAAATATCATAAATTAATAATCTAACTTTCAACACCAAAAAAAATCACTTTGTTGCCTTGTACTTTTAAGAGTGGTGTGCATACGAAATTCAAAGACAAAAATCTTATCAAAAGAACTGGTTTTAGGCCATTATTCGTATTTTTAACACCAACTCAAGCAGAAGACTAAGAAAATAATCTCTGCTCTCTAGACTCCCGTTTCAAGTTCGCTCTACAAACGGATTTTATTTACGTTCATCGTGAAAAAATGTGAATTGTTTCCTAACCAGATTTAAAAGTATTTGCAAAGAAATGCCAATTACAAAACTAGGGTTTAGTGCTAAATTAGTTAAATTACTAACTCACTCCTAGGTAGATATGTTATGACAAACCAAATGGAGTGAGAAGGGGAAAAACAATCCTTCAGTTCAAAGTCACATACGTCCTCATACAATTATGCTGAGCCAACATAGGAGAAGTTCACAGAACTATTATAGTCATGGAGTTGAACAAAAAGTTACTAATAAAGTGTTCATACAACATACCTTTGGTTAAGCAAATAACTAGCATGGGCTCATTACTTCTGATTCAGCACATCAGAATAGTCCTGACTGCTAAATCTTTTGAAGCTATAAACTCCACATTGAAAAGTACCAAAATAATATTATTGTGTAATCTCCCAACTGCCCAGCAGGTGGTGATCTCTGCTGAACAACACATACAAGAAGAGCACAGGATATCTCATAGCTACACCCGAACTGCAATTCACTAACAAGAATTCTTACCTAGAAAAGTGCCGATGAAAAATACCTTCAGTGGCACATTAATTACGGGAGATGTTATATTGATAAACCAGTTGGGAAGAAAAGGTGTTATTCTCAAAAATATGATGTAGTTAATAAGGTGTTCTCTGTGTCGTTCAACCTGCCAAAACAAGAACAAATCTAAGAAAGTTCCTGCCTTGAAAATACACAATTATTTTACTACTAGAGGGTTTTTGTACATCTTTTGTAGAAATTTACTGTTTAACTGATTTTTATGCTTGCAACTTGTAAGTGACTCAGTGAAGAGTCATCAGTGAATCACTTGTTAAATAGTACTGAAGTTAGTCTGGAAATACCAGTCTGTGGTAGAGCATGATGATTTGTCCGAACCAGTCAACTTAAGCAGAACACAATATAAAACACAAGCCCAGCTTTCATTAGGTCTGATGCTTGGAGAGCTATCACTTTAAATTGAAGCTGGAGAGGTTTTCTATTGACATTAGCTAAACCAGGGAGGTTATCAGGTGCAAACTTCTGCAGTAAAAACAACTTCCTCATAGGAAATACCATAAAATCAGGAATGCTTCCCACTGTTTATAAACACCCAGAGAAAGTAACTACACAGTGTCAAAGAGTAACTACACAGAGTCAGAATCCCAGAATCCTTTATTTGTAACTAGATACACAAGCACAAGAGCCTAGTTTTCCATGTACAATATACATTTCTATCAAATTTCAGCATTGCTAGAAACTTTACCTGTTCTGACCATTTTACTGCTTTTTCTGTTAAGTATCTGTATACAACAGGACGTCCCACTAGGTATGAAAGCATATAGCAGAATGAGGCTCCAAGTCCTGAGCACTAAAAAAAAAAAAACAAACCAAAACATAAATGAGAAGAAACTCTAATTAATTTTAGCCTTATATCCCTGTTAACTACACAAGCTAGACAGAGCCTGCTTCCATGCAATCCTTCATTGAGGACAAAGGACTATCATCCAGCAGCATGTACACACTCCCCAAGAATGTTGTTGACTCAACATTTAAAGTAGACAACATTGATTACTTATCAGTGAATACTGAGCGCTTCTGCAGTTTTTATTTTAGCATTTTGAACAGTGAAAGCTTTGCAAATACAGGGCACAATGGCACTAAAGAGATTCAAACTTGAAAATTCATCAATTTGGTCCTCCATATCTACTCAATTATCTCATTTGTAAGTACTGAGGCTGCATCTTTTGTACATGACATTACTTGAAGCTTGTCAATAACACTACATATCTTAAATTAAGCGTCTTGGGTATTTAAGCCACTTGAAACCGTATGTGTTTTGCAGTACAATAATAAAAATGTAGTAATGGTGTTCTGAAATTATCATCAGGTTCTAGTGGACACTAAAATTTGAAGTAAAGGAAATCCTGGCTGATCCATACCCAGCTGCCTCCATTATTAAGAAAACCTGGAGAAACAGTTTAGTCTTTTGGATCACCACCTAACCCTACAGTGATTTTGTGGGTAATGCCATTCTCAAAAGAAGGCTGAACAAGAATCTATTCACACCCCTATTTCACTCAGACTCCAACCATTTCAAATAGGAAGAGATTAGATACTTGGCTGTATTCCAAATTGATAGAAATACATGTCCTTACAAACTATTATCCATACTTACCAGACAAACAAGAAATAAGGCCAGGGGAAAGGGATAAAGAAAACCTGACAGGATACTGAGAAATATAGACCCAGGAATAGCAAATGTTTGCAAGCTGAATGCATCTTAGTTAAGGAAAAAAAAAAAAGGAAAAATTAAAAACATATCCAATTCTTAGTTTTATGAACAGTCAGGATACACACTACAATTTGGAAAAGAATAAATACAAATAAGCATAGTCTCTAAAGATCTTTACTTCAAAATACACTTGCAGAGTACCACAAGAAGGTCAAGCAGAGAGAAACAATGGGTAGATTCATAATTACACAAACAACAACAAGTCTGTAAAACATACTTCTGATTTTATATTGCTGACTAGAGATAGGCAGATTTCAGCCATTTGCTCTGAAAAGTTCACAGACCTCCTGTCTGAGCACAGAACTACTCAAGTTTCACGCAAGACAAGTGTGAAGGCAACTACTACTTCCTTACAAATAGTATGGTGCAATTGCTGGATAAATAGGATACATGATCACTAACTTTAGTCAGAATTTTTCAGAAAGCCAAAAATGAAATTTTGCATAAGCAAACAGAATGTTGAGCTTAAGTCTTGCTAGACATACTTGAAACTAGGATATATTGCTCACTTTGGATACAAATCTTATAAAGCAAAAAAATTTGCATACTATTTTATCTGGTTTAATAATCTTCCATTATATGAAGTCCATTATACCAGTACAGCTTTTTTGAAACAAGTGTCAAGGTTCTGAGATGACTGCAACATGCTTGTCAACTGGTCACAGTCTACTGCTGAGACAATAAATGTTGTCATATCAGCTGGTACAGCAGTTCAATAAACAGCCAATTCTGTTCTACCTCTTGTTAATAAATTAACATTTTCATTTTCTCCATAAATCTATTATTTGTGAACTACACTTAAAAAGAACAAGCTAGTGGATAATTACTCGTGGCACATTCAGTGATTTTTCTTCGAGTTACAAAAGCCTCCTGAGTTAAACTACGAAACAGACCTCTTACATATATTTTAGAAGTTATTAACCTTTAGTTAAGTGTCCCTGTTAAGAGCTGGCTTAATGATTAATTAATATTCAGCACTCAGGAAAAAAGAAGTTAACAGAAAACACAGGTAGGCTTTGTGTCTCCCTAGGCAGAAAGTACTTCAGAATTTAGTACCCCATAGAAAGAAACAGGTTTGTTTTTTCAAGGTGGGCACTGCAGAGATGAAAGAACCCTCAAAATACTTTCCTTGAGAAATGTTGTACAATATTCTGTAAATGACCCTTATATGGCACTTTTTAATGTCTCAAGGAAGAGGAGTGTAGTCGTCTTAGTTTTCCTTTAGAATCAAGAGTAATCTATAACTGGCAATTCAGTTTGCAATTTAAGAAGTCAGCATCACACTAAAATGAGACCAAGTCTAATATCAAAGTTACTAATGCGTCCACAGTAGGCACAGTCAAGGTGAAGCTGCATGCAGATCCCCAACAGCATTTACTGCTATAGATGCAGACAGCTATTTCCTTCCACTCAATCCCTTTTTACAGTCCAAAAAGCATACTGAAACAGGTAGGAAATGGTTTGAAGTTCAAAGATTTTGGAGTATCTGTGTCTATTTACAAACACATCCAGGTATGTTAAGCTTCTTCACCCATGACCAAGAATTTAAGTTTGTATGTTTCATTTCTTTTTCAGATAAATATGACTATATCAAACCCACCATTTATATCAGAAAAAAAGGATACAAAACATATGTTGCAAAATAAGCCACTAATACTTGAACATAAAATGTGTCCTTATATTTGGACAGGACTTTTCCCAAGGCCTTTGCATCATCCATATCTCTAGGAACCTTTATATATCCTCTTTCTTCTCTGTTAAAAAAAATAAAAACAAAAGCAGGAATGGTTTTAAAAATAATCCAACAGCACAGTGACATTACTTACTGAATGCATAATCAGACACACTACACCACCAAACTACAACCTCAGCAAACAAACCACATTATTATTGTGATAATATTCTCAAATGAACATTTAATATTTACAGTGTGTTTTGTATTACAAAATCTTCTATTTTTGATAATTGAAAACCATGGGGGTTTTATTAATTACAAGAATAAGCCTCACTTCTAGGGTTTTGGGTTTTCTTACCAAGTACTGACAAAAAATAACAACTCAAACCAAACCTTGGCATCTGAACAGCAGTCAACATTTCAGCCAAAACCAACCGTAACTGCCTCGATACTAGAGTCATAACATTTGAAGTGCAGCAAGAGCAGAGCTTTACCTCACAAACAAACAAAGCTTTAAGAGCAAAATCTCATGTCACACCTTAATCTGGTGCAACCCTGGGCAGCACAGTTGAGTGTCCTCTCTTCCTCTGTATCAGACTTAGTGATTGGACTGTTGCAAACTGAACTTGTTGAGCAAGTTATCAGACAGAAAATTAACTACTAAAAGAAAAAAAGAAAATTGTCAGAAAAGCAGGCTTCCATCTTGCCAAACTATCTACCTTCCTAACACCAGTACTAGATGCAACAAAAAGGCAAAAAAGAGAATGTGAAGCTTAGCTAAGAATGTCCACTTTTGATGAGAGCCTGCAATTACACCAGTGCACAAGGAATTTTAAAATAAACCTAGCCCTAACCAAGCATGTTTTGGCCCTCAAGTAAAGAAGGTTAAGAACATAGTGAGTTACCATTACTAATGCGGCAGGAGGTATCTTTTCAAAACACAGTAACTCAACTGTCAGACAGAAACCCTAGGTCAAGTACAACTCTGTACACAGATCCTACCAATTGGTATTTTAATATTGAGCTTTGTATCCTGACATTCTAGGATACACACTCAAATTACCTTTAAAAGAAAAACAAAACAACCAAACACAGTTATATCTATAATTAACTCATCAGTTTAAAAATCACTTAATCCCATGTAGGCTCCTCTACAATTTGTAGAATGAGAAGCAAATAAATTAATCTTTCCTGACATACTTACTCACTAAGTTGTGGGAAATTTTTATACACCAGGAACATAAGGAAAGCAGCTGATAAGAAGATAGACACTAAAATAAGAAGCGATGTCCGAGCTGATCCACCTTCTGCCTGAGCTTTTCCTGAAATTAAACAAAAACGAAGTTAAAACCAAACAAAAATAAAACAAAAAAACCCTCTCATACTTTTACTTTAAAGAAATGTTAAGGTAGGCTCTCTACAGACATAATCTTCCTACCTTTCAGTACCATATGCAACACATTGCTCACAATCCCCGAAAGCTTTCAAACGCATCTGAAGTTCTTACACTGGCAAGCACCACATAGAAGTCAATGATCCATTATAATTTAAGCCTCAATTAATTAAAAAAAATATGTAAAGAAAAAACCAGAGCAAAACAAATTCAGCCATTAATACTTTTTCCTTTCTGCCAGAAATCTGCCAATCTAATTAGCCCAATCTAACTTGCAGGTAAACCTTCAGTATGTACAATGCAACTCTGAAACAGGCTCATGAATGGATTAGAACTTTTTCCCCTCCTAAGGAAAACCACCAGGAACAACCACTGGCCAGCTGGGTGAGACACTCATCAGGAGAAAAGATATGTAAACATACATGCCAGCCTGGGATATAAAGACTACAGTTCTCAGACTTGAGAATTATGTGTATTTTACACTTATATAGAAAAAATACTTTTCTTGGATATGTCTATATGAGATTTTATTAGTCTTTACATTCTTGTGTAAAGGAGGTAACAAGAGTGTAAGTAACACAGTTACATTTTAGGCCTCTTCTATACTTCAGACTTTTATCAAGATGCAACACGCTCATCAGCACAAAGCATTTTAATCAGAGAAACAAACAGTAAGAGCTCTCTGCATCCACACCAGGGCGGTGTGTGTGTATCAAAACCCTCCCCTCGGCGCCGGCTGGGCAGCCCGGCTGGGCACGGAGATGCAGATGCCAGTGGCTGTGACTGCAGTGCCAGGGCACAAGACTCACGCGGGTCACACCGCCACCTCGCTCTTGTGAAACAGCAGCAGGATGACGAAACCCCCGG
>NW_009952707.1:2218084-2230331 GCF_000747805.2 Chaetura pelagica | reverse complement strand
GCCCCAGGGAGCACAGGGGCTGCACAGCCACAGGGCCTGGGCGTCCGGGCCGACCTGGGGGCTGAGGGACACGGGGGGTCCCTCCCTCCCTTCTGAAACTGCATCCTTAGCCCTTCTTCGGGGTCTTTTTCTAGAAAGGAAGCTCTGATGAGAGAGCTGGGCTCTGTTCTAGTGTTTAACTTCAGCCTCATTTGCCTGAATAATCTGACTGTGACTAACTTTATACCATGGCTAAGTATATCTTTTAAAATGGCTTGTACAGGTTACAACAAAGTAATTTTATAACAGTAGGAGCTTACAGATCGTGTTTCCTGAGATCATAGAGTCATACAGTGGTTTGGGTTGGAAAGGACCTAAAAGTTCACACCTCCCACTGGAGCAAGTTGCTCAAGGCCCCGTCCTGCCTGGCCTTGGACACTTCCAGGGAGGGGACCTCCACAGCTTCCCTGAGCAACCTGTGCCAGGGTCTCACCATTCCTCTCCACAGCTTCCCTGAGCAACCTGTGCCAGGGTCTCACCATTCCTCTCCACAGCTTCCCTGTAACAAGGGCAGTAATGACACAAAATTCAATGGACAAGTCTATCAGAGGCAAAACGTTTATAACTGATGGGGAAGAGATGAAGAATGTTAGCTTTTCCAACACACAGGCCTGGTTAAACACCCTGCAGAAGAAGCCTGTGCCTCCTGGGAGGCAGCAGGAACCAATAAGTAAGGCAAAGAGGAAGATGCAGCTCAGTGCACAGCAGGCCTCTTCAAGCCTTGCTTGATTGCTGCACTGTACAAAAACCACTTGTGTTACAGTGTAAGTGTCTGCAGGAAGCTGATAATTCTTTTAAGACCTAAATAGTCTTAATGTGCTATTACACAAGTACAGTCCCTGCCAAATCCAGGGGGAGGAAATAATCCAAACTTTAAATTGTGATCAGAGTCCAAATAAAGCTGTAACTCATGACCAGATTCCACATGAAGGTTTAATTTACAAAGAGTTTCTTACATTTAGAATCAAATTATTTAAAATTTTTTCATTAAAACATGTAATCCACAATTTTAGTATTTCTAGTTGGTATTTCAGAAATGCTAGTGCCCTGAGGATCCAGTCAGATCTATGAACTTGTTGCTGTGGGCATTGGTGCCAGATGAAAGAATCCTTTGTTTTTTCAAACCCTTTCACTAGAAAATTGTACATCCTAGCAAGATGGGAATTGCTGACACCATAGCAGATAGCATTTTTTCCCCTACTGTAAATGCACATCATGTTTGTCATCTCTCTTTGATTATGCCATTGCTTCTGGTACTCCAGGTAAAATGATTCAAACACTGGGACTTCTTTCTTGTCTGGGTAACTTCTGACAAAACATCAAATAGATACTACACTGAAGCATGTTGGAAGTAAAATTGTAAATCAGATTATTATGCAGGAAAATGTTTACCAAGTTATCCTGAATCAGAGGAAAAAATGCACATACTGAAAGATGTAAATAAAATAAGTACCAGGACTTTAAAGCTGTACTGTAAATTCCAAGTGCTGCAAGGGCTATGAGTAATTTTCATGCAGTGGTTTGTACAGTAGGGCAAGAATCCCAGTTTGTTGTGTGTGTTGTTGAGTCACTCAGAGCCAAGGAGTCAGGCAGAGCCTGCTTCAGTGGGTGTCTGACTTCTAACTAACCTGCTTTGTATTGTGTAGCCCCTCTGTGTTATCCAGATGCAGGCAACCAGACAACACAGGTTGGGCTAATATCCAGCTCTTGCTAAATTCTCTGCAGCTCCCACTGAGACACCACTGTAAGACATACAACAAGCAATTACAGCAACACAAACTTGCTCCGTGTGTCCCCCTCTAGTTAGTACAAGCACGTGGCCTGCAGATGGTTCCCAGGGCGCTGATTCTGCAGTAAGCTCTCAGTGTCTCATTAAAAATGGAGAAGAGAACTCTAAACAACTTAGTGTTCAGTGTTATGGAGCTCCAGCTTTCTCTGTTGCTGCCAGAGTGAAATTTAAGGATTCATTAACTGGATCACTTTGAAGTTGAAATAAACTGGATAAGTGACATTAGTTAGACGAGATCATCTGAAGACTCTTAGACTGTCTGTTTTATGCTATTCTTGCTTCCCTTCAGGGGAAGTACTGCTGTTATGAAAGTGTTGGCTATTTTACTAAACTTTAAGACTGTCAGTGGTGTTTAGTATCTGCTGACAATTTAAATAGTCCCCTCCAAAAACATCCACCCCTAACAAATGTCAGTGGAGCCTCTGCATTCACTCTGGGAAAAAAAAGACACGTCCGGGGAACGTTCCTTAGGACTCACTGTAAACAACATCACTCAGAACCTGTTTTTAAAATATTAAATGAGATTAATTTACTGGAAAGAAAGCAAAGCATGAAAAATACCACCATAAACCACATCCCTTACATGTTCAGAGAAAGAGTTTTGGTAACTGGAACTCAGTGAGTGATCAAGGAAACTTTAGACACATGGTTGATATTAGCACTACTGGAAACAGCTTCACTCCACAGCAGGCTGAGAATGATGGCTGTGGACTGAAAATAGGTTTACTCTCTTAATGTATAAAGTATTTCCTAATGCATAACTTCATAAACAACATAAAATCTCCTCTGTCTTTGGAGCTTCTTTCTAAGCCCTTCCTGACACAGAACACAGAGTGCACAATACTTTGTTCAGCAAGGAAAGGATGATATAAGTGCTCCAGCTGGACTCTGCTCTGTGGCTTTACCAGTGGGAGCTGATCTCACTGTACTTAGAGGCTATAGACTGAATGAGGTAAGAACCCACAAGCTTTGTAACAACTGGGTTTTGGAAAATATAAACTCACAATAGGAGTTCTTTCAAATTGTATGTGAACCAAAAGGAAAAATACTTTTTTGACCTGCTGGAGAGAAACAAAATATATTGACAATTACTAGGGCAGTAGCTAAGTGGTGTCCTGGTTTGAACCAGGATGACGGCAGTTTTCTTTTTACTGATTTTTTTTTCTTCAGTGAACTCTCTTTTAAGCAGCACACATGCTGAAAGTAATAGTAAGCTTTCCAACTAGTGGACTGATAATGCTCAAACGTTTATAGTTATGGCCAAGAGACCAAGGCCACTTTGCTCTGCTTGCTCAATCTTCTGCTTTGGACACTTAAGGAGCAGAGAGGTCATATCTGCAACCCTCCCAGAGGGAGGAATGGACTAGACTGATGACAAAATTGGCCAAATGGAGTATTCCAATCCCATATACATCCCTCTTGGTATACATTCAGGGATCGTGGAAGTAAAGCTCATTTATTTTGTCCATGGCTGGCATCTAGGGAGGACTCCATCTATCCATCTGCTGTCATCCCTAGGCCCATGTTTTCCTGACCTCTGACTACCCTCAGCTCCTGTCTGCTCTGCCACTATCTCCAGAAGCATTCCAGGAGCTTTTCCAGATTGTTTGCAGCTCAGGGGAGTACAGTTGCTGAAGGCAGGAAGATAATAGGAGTTTTGTACACTCCTGCACATATTTGTATATATTTGTACAGACTTTCTCTTGTCACTACTATTTCATTAAAGCTGTCTGGTTTCATTTTCAATCTGGATGCATCTCTCCATATTCTCTCTCTTCTTTTCCTATCTGGGTGGGAGAGGGAGCAGCATTGTGATTAATTTAATTGCTGTCCCTACGTTAAACTGTGACAAGTTGTCAGTTATATGAAGTCACTTCCTTCTATGGGTGGTTGGATGGAATGCCTGATTTTTCTCAAATTGAAAGAGCTGTCTTCCCACAGCACAAAAACTTGTATTTGCTTCTGTTTAAATCGTGCCTAGATAGAGTGTGTGTCACATGGCTGAGTCAGACACTGCCCATGCTCTGCAGAGTGAGTCATGGTGATTGTCAGCAAGAGAAAGACTTGAGTGTAATGCTACTCCTGAGAGCTTCTGTCTCAAAATTATCAAAAACAGGTGCATTAATAAGTAAATCGTATGTGTAACTTCTAGTGGAGAACAAGTGCAGGATGTAGCTGGTAAATTAGTCTGAATAACCATAGCCTTAGTGATTTTTTTACTTTTTACTAACTTCAACAAATTGTTTAAAGGTACTATCAGTATGGTATATAGACATTGTTCAAAAAAATTTGCATTAATGTAATTAAAGCACATCTAAATTAACTTCACTATACGGACACAATGTTCATATATAAAAAAGCTTTAACAAAATTAAAAATTCTTGGAAGAGTCCACTTCTGCTCAATTCTCCAGATTTTGCTGGAGTACAACTAAAAATGCTTGATTACTGAGTAAACTAAGACATACCTGTCAGAAATTAAACCTCTGACATTTATGTGTTTACCATTCTATCCAAATTCTAATTCCAAATAAACCTATGTCCTTTGCAAGGAATGGGGTTTGCATGTTTTGATGAGGTCGTACTTTCATTAGTTATGATGAGTTTGAGTAACTGGTGAATAAACATCTGCAAAGAAGACAAGTTAGGATGGAACACACTGATTAAAATTTATGGAAAAAGGTCACCAATTGAGATATAAATAGATATGAGCACACAATTGTAGCTGAATAGCTCTGTTGGTGTGAATGAAGGATTAGAAGTATCTTGGAGCCAGGAGGCGAATTCTTGAAAGCTTTTGTTTATGAAAGTCAGTGCTTAAGGACAGAAGCTGAAAAATTAATTAAACAGCAAGGGAGAGCAAAACTTGTGAGAATTAAAATTAGTTGATTCTGAACTCAGGAATCACAAATGCTCAGATTAATTTCACTCCTGATATTTTTTTAGAGAAGGTATGTTTTTAAACTCTGTTGTCCACTTAATGCACAATTGTACCTATTATGTGCACACTGTACATATGTACATCCTGGATGTAAAACTGAACATACAATACACTGTACACAGGTCTACGTACTGATGAAAAAATCTACATTTTTAATAGTGTGCACCTATTTTCATTACTGCTTAATTAATTAGAAACACAGTAAACCAGATGGCCATCATATTTATATCCCAAAAGGTAAAAATAAAACCATGATTCTCAGTTCTGATGCAGTTCTTGCTGCTAATTAATAGTTCATAGATCACCTCAAATAGCCAGATACTTTTTTTTCTCTATTGTATGTGCCAATGTTTTGCATGAGATGGGGAGAGAAAATTTTGTGGTTAGTCTGCTTGTACTCTTCTATTTGAAAGCAGTAAGACAGGAGTTAAATGTTATTTTGTCTCACTGCAAATTAAAAGTGAAACATACCACTGTGTAATAAACATCCCAAGTAAGGGTCAGGAAAGCTTCATCAGGTTCCTTACATGGTTCCTTCAGAGGCCTTTCTTCTGATTCTTAGGGGTTTTTTTCCCCAAGCCCAGTAAGCACTTTCTCTAAAAAGACAAAGTTCTTTTTAAAATACATTGAAAAGACAAAGTTCTCAGGGTACAGGGAATCTCAAGTGTCCTCATGACAGAAATAAGCAACTTACTGTTTGTAACAGGAAGAGGACTGAACAACTCCACCTCACTCTGTCAATTACCTCATCCCAACTCTTAGACTAGCCTAAAACATCTGAGTTCTGGGAATGGGCTCAGGCAGAAAATACTTTAAAGAGTTCAGCTAAGGTTGTCTCTTTAAGACAGGTAGCAAGGGAGGGAAAAATATTTCCAAAGTCAGCAAATCTTCCTGGCAGCTTGCTCAGTGTCTCCTTCTTCAAAGCTCTCTGCAGGCACCTGTGCAGTACAGCACAACCCACACATGATGGAGAACAGCACTGGAAAGGGAGGCCAAGATGAGCAGCAGAGCAGTGCAAATCATGGACAGATTAAAGGGAGGCAGCACAAGAGGAGAGCAAGTATGTGGAGCTGCAAGGAGAGTCTTTGCTTGACTCAAAAGCAGCTGTGCAACACTTCAGCCACACAGCACTTGTGGACAGTTGAGGTATTTATAATCTGGTGTTTATTGCTTGTGGTAACTATTTCTGGAGAATGTATATGCCCTTTTTCTGGGATAAACCCATTAGTTGTGATTCATATTTAATACTAGGTTAGAATTAAATGTAATGATCAAATTTATACCTTGTCTGTGGCTGAATTTATACTACCATAGCTGAAAATTCAAATATCCCTTCTAAACAAGAATATGTTCCTTCAAGGACTCCTTCTAATTTATAGCAATAAGGTAGCTGGACGTACCTGTCTGCAGGGCAAAAGTTCTCAAATCTAAATTATTCCATGCTGATAAAAACACCACCTTTAATCTGATCAAAGACCCATTTTCATTGCTCTTTGGATGCCATTACATGCTTTTCAGACTGTTTTTACAGTTTCTGCCTCTACAAACTGGAGTTTCAGCTCAGTTAAGCTGAGGCTTAGGATATATATTGGGGTGGTGGCAGAAGTCTGTGTCTTTTGATTCTTGTTCTTGGGCACACAAATTCAGGAGGGAGAAGGTAAATAGTGAACCTGGGCAGGGACCTTTGATCTCATGGAATAATAACTCCATGTTTCTTTTTATTCTTTTTTTGGGCTAGTTCCTGAACTGCCTCACTGTGTAGCTACCGACTGTTCAAAAGTAACACAGGGAATGGTATTGGCAGAAAGAAACAGCCAGAAGTGGAGATTTCCAGTGCACATTTAAACATCCTGTGTCTGAGATTTTTCCTATCCAGTCTCAACCCCATCATTTACTATCACCTTCTTCTGGGCCGGGTTGCTGTTCCTGATGTAGCCACATTGCACTGTCCAGCCATATGGGCCTTATCTGGAAAGCTTGGGGCTCATGTGAAGGTAACACTGTGGACAGCTTCCTTCAGGCTACCTCCCAGTATTGAACACATACTGGGTTGTGTAGCTTTGAAAGTGTCTAATCTGCTGGCGTAATGACAGAAATAAATCCTGCTGTGTGCTATTGGGTGTTTATAAGCTGCTCTTTCCACTGTCCTCACAAAGGCCCAAGTGGAATGACCTGCTGGAACTCATCAACACCTGAGTGATCTCCTTTTGCTGTCAGGTTCTTAAAAAGTAGACAGGGGGTCAGATCATGGTAACTATTGACATTTCCTTTCTACATTTTGCTTTCTCACTGTAAATAGCCTAAGCAGGTTATGGTATCAAACAAAAGCTCCCTTTTATTCTAATTGGTCCTGAATTGAGGTGCTAGCTCTGTCTCATAATGCTAAGAAAGAAGCCAGAGGAGAATATGTATTTATAAAAAATAATTGAAACTAGTAAGATACAAAGAGTAAACAATGTGAAAGATTAAAAAAATGAGAACTTCTTGAGATCTGAACAGAAACCTGTTTGGCTTCCTCATTTATTCTACAGCTCTCCTGGAATGTGGTCTGAACACAAGCCACTTGATTACCTGAACTGGGTTACCAGCAGAAAAGGTTTGTCAACAGCCAATTGCCTAATGGCATTGCAGAGTCAAATGCTTAGATTACCAGTGATCATCTTCCATGTCATGCTGTGAGTACAGTTTTAATCTTCCTTCGGTGTTAAGGGGTAAATGCATTTGGCTTGGAAAAGGAGGAGCAAATCAGCAGTACTGGCACATAGTTTCGAAAAACAGACCAATGAAGCATAAAATTAACACTTGTTTCAGTGTTAGGAAGGATTTGCATGTCTTCTGATTAATTACCTAAATAAGAGAATGACCTTAAGCAATGTGACCCAGAGTATGGTAAACATGCCTGGCAAAGGAGAAATTATAAAGACAGATCTTGTCAGAAATGCTGATTATCTGACTTCTGACCTCAGTTTCTCTGAAATTCAGGCTCAGAATGTCTCAGTGTAGCACTGTGTCATATGACATGGTGTTCCTAAGGTTTTATGTTCTGGGAATACATTTCTCTTTTACCTACATAACTTGGTAAACAGTGTCATGTCACGCAGGGAGAACACAGTTCTGGTCTGATGGCAGAAACAGCATGTTTTGTGTGACACGAGGCCTTAGGCACCAGACTGGGTAGTGCTATGAGTGACAGGGGCACAGTTTACTCATTTTTCTTCCAACACTCATGAAAGTCTAATCTTTCTGCTGCTTTTAGTGTTGCTTCTAAATCTGTTCTCAGCACTGATGTAACTGCAAATCATAGCAGGCTGGAGGATCAAAGCCCTTCACTGCTCATGCAGAGTTGTTCTCTTTGCTGAAGAGAATCGTTGCAGAGACATTAACCTGTAAAGTATGTACATGTGTGGGACGAGAAGGGAAGAATATGTTGTTCATCACACAAACAAATGCAGAGGCTCTTTCTCCTACTCACCATGGGCCATTCCTCACAGCACTGAGACACAATATCCAGAGTCATCAAAAATGGCTGCAACTAGAGGCAGTGCCCCCGCCCAGGGGAGAAACCAAGTGATCTTCTGAGTTTGTCAGAAAGCACCTGCTGTACACAAATGTAGTATGGTCAGGTAGCTGGGGGTTTATTTCTGCAGTTTTTCCCAATTTGCACTGAAAACCTGAATGAAGATTTTAAAAATTGAATGCACCTTACTTTTCAGAATTAATGATTTTCAGATTTAAATAGCCTGATCAGCAGTTATTTACAGTCATCTGTGAACTGCTGGCTGGTGGCCTGCAGGGAAAACTCCAGGTTAATTGTTCCTTTGCATTATTTCCAGGTATTGCTCTAGAGTCTCAGAATATCTGAAGAGAGAGGGTCAGAGTTTCTACCTTGATTGAAAATTTCTTCTCTCTTACAGGAGGAAGAGAGGTAAAAATTTGGGATCTTTGGAACTGGAGAATGAACAGTTTTGGAAAAAAAAATACATACTTTTTAGATACAAGATGCAGGAAGAAAACTTCCAGTGAAAAAGTTTAGAAGTTCTAAGTATTTCCCATATTGTAAGGAGTCCCTACAACCTTCAGATAAATTGCATTGATTGCATTTGAGCTTAGGAGGGGAAAAGGTGAAAAGATGCCTTTTTTTTTTTTTTTTCCCCTCCTGTTATGAAGTGTTTCACAATTCACAATTTAAGACTGCATGGCCTCATCAGAGTATGTGCAAATGTCATGTCAAATTTACTTCTGTTTTGCTTTTTCTGCAAGATACAAAATGTCTGTCTGCAATGAGACAGTATTTCTCCTAATCTGGCCTCTAAGTGTAAATTCAATAAGAAAATGACCCTTCATAATGAGTGGGCTGATAACCAATCCACAAGGATCCTTTCACTATTGCTATATGTAACCACATACACAGTAAGTTTTTAAGAAATATATTCAGGTCATCATTAAACCAGTATTTTGCAACAGAAAATAATTAAAAATCAGAGCAATACCAAAGGGGTCAGAATATGTTTAACTGAAACATTTAAGAAAAGCTGATAAATGAATTGCTGTGTATGTATTCCTATGGGAAATTATTAAATTAATTTAAAAAGCTATAACAGGACTGATAGCACTTACTGTCTAACAAATGAGCATCACAGAGTCAGCTGTTAATCAGGATTAGAGATAAACTGGGGATCTGATAAGGATAGACTTTTCACCTAAGGCTGTCTTGTGAAGGAAATGTCTTCTTTTCAATCCTGAACATTATGCACCCAGTCCCAGACAAGTTTCCTGTTGAATACCTTGGCTGAATGCAGAAACCCAGGTCTACAAATATCTGTGACAAGGAAATTAGCACGTTTTCTACTGCACACAGTACTCATCCCTTTTTGCCTGTGCTTCCCACAACAAAGTAGACTAAAGCAAATGACTGCAGAAAAGAAATGTTAGATGCTTGTGCAAGACATTGTTAATTAATATGATGTAACAATTTCTGAATACACAAGGCTTACTCAGAGAAAATAAAAGGAATCCCCAGGGAGACTGATAAGTGATTTTATAAGAACTACAAAAAGCTGGTATGCTACTATTCTGTAGAAATCCTTATTGTAGCTGAAACAGCATGTTTACTTTTTTATGTGGAATTACTTGCTGTTCTGGGGATACAATTTCATGCAAATATTTTAAGAAACTTTCAGTTTGATTTATCTGTAGCAGTTGACTATTTTATCTTGTCAACCCAGCAGAAACATGAATGAAAATTCATTTCACACTCGGAAGGAAGGAATCCTGCTCGGGAAAGGCCACGAGTGGAACAGCAGAATGGTGGCAAGCAGGAACCAAGGTGTATGAGGAGGGCCCAGGGAAGAAGCTGACACAGCTCTTTGTTACCCTGAGAACATGATGTTGCCCTGCAAGCATCATTCACATGCATTCCAAAGGTGAAATGAGGGGCATGTGTTTTACATTTTGTTACTTCACAAAACACACGGGAAAGTCACAGAGTGTTGTTCAGCCAGAGATAGGGGCATTGGCAATACAGCTCTTGTGTTTCCACACATGTTCCCTGCCTTGCTGTTGCAGCTACTGGAATTAGCATGAAGCAATCAGGAGGTTTGTTTGTCCCACAGGCCAGGCAAATTGAGCTAATCTTAATCTAGCCCTTGGCTACCAACAGCCTGGAGGCCACAGGAGTTTGAATTTCTGTCTGGCTTTGTGCTAACTCAACTAGCCTCAATCAAAGATAATGCAAATACATCTGGGCTGCTGCTCCTGCTCCACCTAAATAAGATAAAGCTTTGTGCCCTACATTTTTGTATGTCCCAAGCAGATACCCAGTTGTAGCACATACACACCCCAGCTCACCCACTTGTTATTCCACATAAACAGTTAGGGCGGCACCAATGGTCATCAAGAAACACACACTTAGCACTCTACCACAGGTAGAGTATAAAGTTGAGTAATATACATTTCTTCAGCAGTTTACATGCAGGTCAGAATGGGTCCTGTGTTTACCCTTTCTCAGCATTATAACTGCTTTTTTTAAATAAGGAAATACTAGTATTTAAAACAATATAACGCAATAGAAAACACATTAATCCCATTTGGACAGCAATACTGAATTGAAAGACTTGCAAAGAATAAACACTGTGAGTTACCTAACAAAAGTGCTGATCAGATAACATCTAAAATGCAAGGAAGATAAGGAAATTGAAATAATTTGGTCTTATAACAAAAAACTGTATTTTTAATACACTTAAATTCTGATATTTATCTAGGAAATACTTTTCATCTCTAATCAGACTTTTCAACTCTGATTTTGTAATTTTTTACTCTTTTAACACAAGCAGCTAAGGCTTATGATCTACAGAACTATTTCTAATAGAAAAAGTAATTTGGTGAAGGAATAAGGTACTTTTATAAAATCCTATTTATTTAAAAATATGTATCAAAAGTTGTGGTTCATTTAGTGTAGCAGGAATCAAATAGAAAGTGGTAATATGTTCCTTCCAATACTTGTAAGTAAACTTTCCATCTCATTTGCTGCTCACAAACTCTGTATCTAATCTTAGTTTTTCTCTCAGTCAGCTCTAAGCACTTCTCTGCCTGCCTCTGGGTATTTTATGCCTTTATTATGCTTCCTTTCAAACAGACAGATAATTCACCAGGCAGCAGTCAGTGTCCTTGATTTGCAGTCAGACCCAAAGACACACACCATGCAATCCTTCACCTCCAATCCTTCACCTGCCCTGCTTGGGGCTTCTGCTTTTAACACAGTCCTGATTATTTCATCCCTTTATTCCATAACTGAACAAAACTGGTTTTACAATTTTTCTGCATAAAAGGCTTCTTTTCAATCTACCTGCTTCCCCTGTATTATGCAGAAATCTGGTAAATGTATCCATATGCTTTACTTTTCTAAAATAATAATAATAAAATGTTTACTTATCAAATGTGGGAGTAGAGAATATATTTAATTTCCTGGCCTAAAATCTTAAAATTTTGACATAGAATGGATTTTAGGGGTATCTGTTTGGCATTGGCCAACTGTCATCTTGATCTTGCTATTTACGAAAATTAAACAGGAAACTTTTAAAGAGGGTCAATTTAGTCCTTTATTTAAAGATAAACTGTTACTCAATATAATGAGTAGTATGCATGGCTGTCTCCTCAAGTTTAGAAATGACAGAGGGCTAGGTAGATCTGTAAAGGTGGAAAAGTAAGAAAAAGAAATATTGTACTATGCCAGCAGAATCAAAGTATCTTTTTCCTTTTTTAATAATAAATATATAATAAATCCCAAATGTGCAATTAAGACTGTCAATAATATTTACTGATTTCTCATCCTTGGATGAGTGTTACCACAGCCATTCAATGTCATTTATATTGCATAGCAGACATAATAGACTTCTTGGTGAACTTCATCACTTTTACATCTACCTCTTTTTTTATAACTTCTTTTCTTGTATCACCTCCTTCTTTTCCACCTCTGAAATT
>NW_009952707.1:2211390-2217991 GCF_000747805.2 Chaetura pelagica | reverse complement strand
CTTTCCCTATATTTTCTCCTTTTGCTGCCTCCACGTTCTTCTTCTCTCCCCTCTCCTATAGATCCTCTCTACTACAGGTGACATCTACACCTCACCTCCTGTGGAAAACTGCATAGTCTAAATACCTGCTGTCAACCGGAGATGCCCGAAGGAACCTGAGCTTCCCAAGGTACAGCCTCGTGGTGTCACCCCACCGCAGTACTTGTAACTGGTGGCCCAGGCTGCAGGCAGCCTTCAGCACTCCAGAGGTGGCTCCTCACCACTGCCCTGAGCACCACTGGCTGCCTCACAGCCTCCCTGCCTGCCAGGACTCTAGAAATGCTTTCTAGGCTATTCCATCTGCCACCAACGAGCCACACTGGCAGGCTTTCTACACACAGATGTGGTATGGAGGGAACTGCCTACAACTGCACTGACTGGAACGGGTTCATGAACTGAATGCTATGGTGCCAGGTTACTAAAATTCTTAACGTGTGTATGTAGCTCTTTGCAAAATACAAGTTTTTCCTAAGTACTGATAATTTATTCTGAGTGAATTTTTAATAGTAAAATCCTAGTCCAGTTCTACTGCCTTCATTGTTATTTAACCAGCTTAAATGGAAATAGAATGTGATTATAAAGACTACAGTTACTCTAAAGAGGAGTAACTTGAACTCCCTGTCTTGCTAAACAGAAAGAAATATACTTTGACAAAGTATGCATTTAGCTTGCAGAAGCCTTACTTGAACACACAGTTAATAATATGGCTAAAGTTACAGATTAAATGTACTTTTTTACTCTTAAAGAGTTTAATAAATTTTTGCCTATTCCCCAGCTTGAATATTTTCACAGCTATTTCTGAACAATTTCAATTTGGCTGTAAAAACTGCATTAGAAAGCTTGTGTTTTAAAATTCAGCATCCATTTGAACACTAACAAATCGTGGATGCACATTCCTTATACTTAGATTTTATATAAATTTGCTTCCTCAAAATGTTAATTTTGCATTACATTTGATCCACAGGTGTCCATTTCAGGAACAATCATAAACAATAAGATAAGCTTGGGGCTCTAGTTAAGGAACAGTAAGGAAAGGACATACACATTTTCTTGCAAAAATAAAACCATGCCCATGATGCACATAAAGAGAAAACTTTACTGGAGAAGACAATCATCAGTCATTATTCTGAGGACACATTGTATTCACTTGCAGCTATTCTGTGATCTTCAGCATGAGTTTTCATTTCATAATAATACAACACATTCCAATCAATGCATTAATTAACTTCTGTGGTTGTGCAACTGAATTAAAAACATGAAAAGAGCATAAACTGTTAGTGCCGTCTTAGTACTGCAAGTGTCAGTTACTGTCTCTGCTTATCTCTCCAGGGAGTCACAGATCCACCAGTCTGCAGCTTTGTGAGTTTGGCATTTTCCCTAAAGGCCGTGAAATTAAAAGGTTTTGAGTACAGAATTCACCATCTTCTAGTGCCTGACATTCATTGTCTATGTCTATGAGCTACTGAGGCTTAATTGAAATTGCCTCTTTCTGGTTTATTTTCCCTGTATGAAAGAAAGCACATTTTTGCACAGTTTGGCAAGTGGGTGGAGTTACAGCGCTGGAGAGGACTCCATACCAAGATACAGGAAAGCTAAAAGCACAGATGTGCATGTTAGTATAAAAATACAGGCTGAAAAACGGTGCATGAGGTAGGAGATCAAACTGCTGTAGCTACAGACACTGTTGCTGCACTGCCTGTGACACAGAGCCTGAAGCAGGTTCTGGGCTGAGTTAGCTGGACTTTCACATTGTGAAAACTGAACCTTCAGGAGCAGATACATCTAACTTAAAAGCTAACAGCAAAATCAAACCATGGTACAGCTTATGATCACAATATCTAGTCCAACATCCTGTAGAGTGCCAGCAATTCAAGCTTTATGCACGTACTTTTTATTAAAGCCCTGTTGGTTGGACTGAAGCACAGCTTGTGTTTTTACTAAAACATGTCTTCCAGAACAGCATCCAGTCTCAGTCAGAAGACATCAAGAGACAGAGTACTGATTACTGCCACTGGGAATTTGTTTCAGTGGTTCTCTAGTTTCATGTTAGATATTTAATCCTGTTACATCTTTCTTCACTGAAGAGCTGTTCAGTACCCAGTATTTTCTTCTTGAAGGAATGTTGTCAGCTTGCTGCCCAGAGTTAACTGCTAAAAGTAAGAATTGGTGAGGGAGTCCTGTACCTTTGAAGAGATGTTTCTTAAAAGTAAGTTAGAAGTCCAGTTCTTCTGATCTCAGAGATTTTTTCCATACCACTCAAGCTTTTTTTTTTTTTTTTTTTTTAATAAGCTATTGCTCTAAAAGTTGTATAAAAGCTCTATGACCTTGGTATTAACTCAGGACTGTAGTATCACTGGCTCTATTACAGTGACTAGTTCTTTGCTGCTTCATCTCAGCATTTATACTCCTGCTGTTCCACCTGCATATGCTACTGCCAACTAATGACTGAATCTTGTTTTCAGCCTCTGTGCCCTGGTAAACCTGTTTGAACATGGGCTTTAGCATCTGCTCTAGCCTTGCCATCTGGCTGGAGGGGGTGGGGGTGACATGTTTTTTTTGGTGGGGTGGAGTGACTATTGATCTCATCACTACATGAAGGAGCTCAGTGGCTTCTTCACATCCATCCTGAACACAATTTCAGCAAAGTTTACCTTAGGGGTGAAGCCAACTCCCAGCTGACTGCTGGGGATTAAAGGGAGCTGTGCAACCACAGGATGGGCACACTACGGCATCCTGTGCTCCCAGCTAGAGCCAACCTCAGAGCAGGAACTCCATAAGGAACCTCCCTCATGCTGCCCACTAAATGTGTGCTTTAGCTCATCATTATAGTAGCAACATACATTAGTCAAGATGCCTCACAACTTTTGTCTTAAAACTAACTTGGACATTTCAAATAGGTCCCACACAGATGAAGATAATAAACTCTTCATCTCAAGTAATTTTGTGGCTATTTTATACAAAACAGTTTGCAAATGCTTAAAAACATAAATGCTAGAGCTACTTTCTGGCAATACAGTATCTGTCTCTCCAGCACCAGAGGAAGAGACAAATCACTTCCCATCTCCCCTTTTTCAGACCTCTGTTTTCAACTTTGCCTATTGGCAAAATACTTCTGTGCATAGTTTTCCTTCCTGTTGTCATCTTTGATTTAGCAGAAGTAGGTTCAGGATGAGTACTGGTGATTCATTCACTCATTCCATGTCCAGTCACCTTTTGGGTTTGTAGGATTGGTAGGTACCCTCAAACCCAAGTTATTTTTTTCCAAGTCTTGCAGTGATATTTTGAATGCTGTTGATGCAGGAATACACTGTCTTTGCATAGCTGGTGTCAATTTGGCTGCTGTCAAATCTGTTCTGGCACATAACAGCTGATAGCAGCATTGATCAGCCAGTACCTTTTTTGGAATATGTAGATGGCATAAAAAATGTCTGCAAAAATTTTTAGAAAGATCTGGTGGAAGCACCCAGACTTGATGAGGCTCAAGGAAGATTTTCAGTAGCTTTGCTCAGTTTATACACATTTTTTGGCTTCTATCTTTTCATTTAACATAAAGAGAATGGTACCCCAGAAAGATATGCATGCTAAGCAGTGCTCTACAGTCAGCTCCAAGGGAGTATACTACTTTATTAAAGCTGACAAATATTGTCTTTGTTACTGTTCCAGCTTTCCAGGGAAAATATACATGATTGCTAAACCCAAGACAGTCTATGACAGTATGTTTACCTTCAGGAGTAATCAAAACTGATTTGTATCCAATGTTTGAGGCCTGCACAATACCATACCTGCCTTTGATGACATAATTTGAGAAGTTCACTTCTCCCACAGTGGCCTGAAGTAGTCATACACAACAGAGAACATTACTGGGCAGCTAATCTCTGCAGCATGTATATGTTTTTTTGTGTTCTGAGACCAATACATTGATGAGGCTTATCTGTCTAAGGGACATACTTCTCTCCAACATTAATGCTTGTGATTGGAAATTTGACTTAAAAATTTAATTATTATATAAACTCATCTGTTGTATCTTGTAAGATATTTTTCTATGCTTTAGAAAAAAATTTTTTATCCTCCTTTGTTTGTCAAACAGTTTTGGCCAAAGTCCTGCCAACTGCTGAGCTGTGCTGGGTAGGCTGAAAGTTTCTTTAGTCCTGCTAATACTTTCAAATAAAGTACCTGACAGAAGTGGGTATAGTTATTTGATCCTGATAAAATTTCAGAGTTCAAGATGCCACTGCTCACCAGACCCTTGCACTTTGATGTCAGTTTTCATCTGCTAAGTTGCTCCACTCAACTGCTAGTATGTCTGTTTTCTTTGATCTTTACTATTTAATCTGCCTTGTTAACACTAAACTACCCGTGGCAAATGTAACCCATCAAAAATTGTTCAGATTTGTGATAAATTCTTCTTTACCTTATGGATATTTCTCCTTAAAGCTGGTGTCCAGTCTATATAACATGTCCATCTTGACTGAATCTTGCATTTATTGATTTCTGTGAATCATTTATGCAATTAACCCTTGTATGAGGCTAGTTACTGTTACTACCTCTGGGCAAGCAAAGAGGCCAGTGAAAAAACATCCTTGTGAATGCAAACACTCCCGGACATGCAATGTTTTCTGGACTCAGACTCTGGACAACTGCTTACACATTCCTCTGTTTGTCCTCCTCACTTTTGCACACAAACAGTAACAGCGATGACCTTCTCCAGCCACAGCACCCCTGCTGACAACGGCTGCGTTCGCACCCCCCGTGCATTTCTTTGCAGCATTTTACATCTGTCTATCTGACAGAGTATGATGTATAACCAGCACATCATGAGCCCTTTGTCCTCTGAAGTATTAATTTTTCGTTTTAGAGAAGACATATTCTGTTTCATATGTTGTTGATCAGCTTAGCATCTACTTTCTCTCTGGTCAGAGACATGACTTAGTCACTTTGAGACAAAGAAAAGTGAGATTTGATCCTGTTATCTGTGACACAAAAGCATGGAAGTATTTTTGTTGTAGCATTTTAAAATGGCATTAAATCTACAGTATTCACCTTTTCTTAATATTTTGGGCAACATCTAGTTGTAGCATTTTAAAATGGCATTAAATCTACACTATTTCACCTTTTAAAAATATTTTGGGCAACATTTACAATTGGAGTGTGACTACAGAAGTGGGCATCTTATAGAAGAACATGCAATGACAACACGTCCTGAAATTATGCTACGTTGCCACTTGGTCTTCTGGGTCCATCTGTCTCCTGGGCTCATTCAGAAAGCCAGCCATTCAGTGCTGGTTCATTGTTTGGTTTTATAAATGAGGTACTCGTTTTCCTACTTGCAATAAAAAAGCCCCACACCTGCACAGTGTAAATCAGTTTGTAAAAATAAATAAGTAAATAAATAAATAAATAGAAAATAAAAACACAACAAACCACCAACAAACCAGCAGCAAGAGAAACTGAGAAATCCAGTTTTTAGTCCAGCATCACCAACCAAGGAAAAGTTACTCATTTGGAAAATTTATATACGAGAGCAAGTTTATTAAGTTGTTTCATATATGAAAAGATATTCTAGATAAACCTGACTAGTGCAGATCTTGCCATCTGAGGTAGCACTGGTTAGCCTGCCTTGGGCCATTCTCTGGGACAGCAGCCAACGGAGTGAGGGTGGCCTCCAAGCCCAAGCTGGCTCCAACCAGGCTGTGTTGGGAACAGCCTCTGGCTCACATGAACCCTGTGTATGGGAAATGTTTGCAAGACCACTCAGACAGCAGGGTGGTGAAGGGAATCAGGTTTTAATGTGGCACTCCCTGAAACTGTTTAACTAAAGAAATACTGTCCTTTATCAGTTTTCTAAATTGTATCACTTTTAATTCCTATTATTTTCTACATGTGTTTGCATTTCTGGTTTTCTATTTGATGTGTGGTTTCTTTGTTAATGTGCCTTTATGTCAGAGTTGTTCCAGGATGGCCTGTTCATCAGACCTTTTTTCTTGACTGTTTTTATCGGACTGTTCAATAAACTCCTCTCACAAAAATAACTCTCAAAACGTCAAGTCTGCCTGTCATCCCCCAAATGATGACAGGGAATTATTGCATCCTACTGATTACATTTTACAAATCACTATGTACCTAATAACTAGTGTTGCTTATTTTATTGTGACTACCCATGTAAGTGAAATTACTTCAGTGCCTAAGTGCCTGTGGGATGGAGCCTGCAGAAGTGACTGAGAGGAGCAATTTAAGCAGCCCAGTTCTGATTCTGCGAGTAACCCCCTCCAGAAACGGCAGCTCCGTTCATACTGATTTTCCCACAAACTTCTGACAGAGCTTCAGGACTCTTGTCCTCTCACTTTTCTACAACTACCAGAACAAAACGCCGGATTTTCCTCATTGCCCAAGAACCGTTCCCACCCTGTGCCCACCGTACAACAAGCCCCTCAGAAGGAAACCCGCGCCTCCACGTACCCTCCCTCCTCACCGGCCACCCAAACGGCTCCGAAAGCGGGGAACCTGTGTGCTAAAAGAGGGACTCCCCATAAAACCAAGCATTACACTTCGTCTCAAGGTGGCC
>NW_009952707.1:2189436-2206541 GCF_000747805.2 Chaetura pelagica | reverse complement strand
AGTTTGTCAGCGGGAAAGGGGCTGGGAAGGCCCCCGTCACTTTCCAAGTGGTGTAGCCTGCTAGCGTGAGAGTGGCCTGAGCTCAGGAATGCGGCTGCCAGCCCGGCGGTACTTGGTGCTCCTACGAGTTCTCCGGACACGGGGTTCGGCAGCTCTGTGGAGGTAGGTGTCCTTTCTGGGTGTAGTATCGACACGTGCCCAAAAGACGGGGGAAGACCGGATTCCCAGCCCAGATATGTCATTGCTACGTTCCTGTGTCGTATTGGGATAGGACAAAACTGGCAGGTCCTAGTTCTACAAGTTTTGGACTTGGAAGAAGGTTATAAGTTTATTCCACTCAACTCCACCCAGTAGGTGAAAACTTTATTGATGAGACACAGCCATGGGACTTGTAGATATTTTGAAAAAAAGATGCTCTAGTGTTTGACTCAGAGAAAAAGTGATAGCTTGTTGGTGAAGGATAAGCTCTTGTGGTGCCTTTAGTTGGCCTTTTCCACAGACTACTTTCTTTGTTGCTTGTAAGCAGACTTTAGGCCTGACAGAAATACATTTAGTGCAACAGATGTTCAAGAGAGCTTAGATAAAGGTGGTCCAAATGTTCTGCTGGCAGTAGAGAAACTTTCAAAAACTGAAGGTATAGCTTTTCATAGTACTGAAAAAAAAAAGAATAATTAAACTCAATTCTTGCATGTCACATAGTAAGTCAATGGCAAATAAATATTGGATATATTTTAAATTGCTGTAAACATAGCGTTTAATTGAGGTTTGCTTAAAGTAATTTGCTCTGTTTTTCATATACTACACTAGAAAAATATTGTCATGTTTCTTATTTAAACAGAAGTGAAAATAATGTAATTGCCTATAAAGATAGTAATATATCTAAAATCTTAAGCAGGCTCCAAAATGCAAGTTCTTGTGTGCTCTGCATGTCAATATCCATATATAGTAACTTGCTTGAAATCTGCTTTAGTTATTTTCTGCAGGTGTTGAGTTGCTGAACATGCAGGAAATAATGTTCTCTGCCAGTGGAAGTCTTCAGTAAATGTCTAACTGTTGTATGAAGGATCATGCTCTCTAGCAGCTGGCTTTTGTTCACACTTGAGTCAAAACATCGTGGTCTATCATGTACTACACAAGTATTAAATTGGTATAAAATCCAAATAGCTTTTTCCCTTTAAAAACACCAAACATTATTGAATGAACCAGTGCCTAGGAATTCTTTGGTTTAAGAAATGTAGCCTCACTGATCTTTCAGAGACCTTTTGTGATAAAGATACTTGTTAAACCCTATATCTGCAAGCACTTGTACATAAATGTAGTTTTAGTCATACGCATGGTCTTGGTTTTGCATAGCTTTATTGAAGTCATGTGTTTGCTTGCAGAATACTAGTCTAAATTTTTTAACTGTTAGGGCAATTGTGTTACCAGTTGATATTTTATTTCAGGTATGGGATCTCTTTCTCTGTAAAGATGAAATCATACAGCAGTGAATGCTGTTCTTGTATGTGGCCAGGCACACACAAATGTTTTTATAATTTAATAGCTGTCCTTGATTGACCTTTTAGTTTACCTTTAATTTGTCTGACGTGCCTCTGTGGAGCTGATGAGGCTGGTTTTCAGTAGAATGGTTGTTTTACCTTATCAGAAAAGAATGTGCTTCAGTCAGTAATTTATGTTTCTACTTCATAGAAGAGTTAAGTATCTAGATCTGTCTTCATCATAATCAACAAAATTTCCACTGACTGGAGAAAGGAATGGGGGTGTATGATTTTTGTTTTGCCCAGGTTTTGTTATTTTTCCTTTGACCTTGGCTAAGTAATTAATTGTTCTGTGCTTTATTTCTTCATTCACAAAGTTTCATCAGTTTATATTGCCTGCACATAAAATGCTGTGAGAACTTCTAGTTCTAAAAAAAACTAAACATGAAAAAAAAAAAGGCAGATATTTCAGTCTCTAAGCCTTTACTTTTCTTACTGTGAAAATAAGTTATAGGGAATCACACCACTAGCTCTTCTGTGTGACATCTTCTCATGTAACTTCCAGATGATGACATACCCTGTGGTGTTCACCTATGTCTGTCCCTGTCTTACAGGGGAAAGCTTTGTTTTAAAGAATTTAGAATCAGATTCTTCAAGTAGGCTGCTGGAAAGCAGCAAGAATACGTTGTTGCATTTTGAAACAGTATGTATAACAGTGTGTATAACGTGTTTCCCAGAAACGGTGATGAAAATAGGTATTTTTAACTATACAGCTATGGAATGACGCTGAAAATAATACACAGTGTTGTTTCATCTTTTAATATCAACGTATTTATAAAGGCACAGTTGTTAGATAATACTTTCCTTGCAGGTTTCTTCTTTGTAATTCCAGGGAATTATAACTTAACTGTTATTTGTGTCTTGTAAGTATCTGAGATTAACCCCAGTACATACAAGCTATTAAGACATCTTTGCGGACTAACAACCCAATTTTTGTGTCTGAGACGGTTGTGTTTGGTTGTTTTTTAAAAAAGCAGTCCCCAGTAAGTCAAAGTTTAACAATTTGTTTAGGAAAATTCTATCCCGTTGCTCTACTGAAAAAGTGCCATTCAGAAGTTAGGCTTGAGCTTTTTCATGTTCTGATACAAGTGACAGGGAAGAAGAAATTATTTAGCTTGTTGACTAGTCACCATACCATGCCGTTGGTTTAACAGAATACAGTAGGGCCTGGTTCAATGTCTTTGATTGCCTGCTTAATAGATATGAATGTCAGAACGATTGAATGATTAAATTATTTGACTCATAACTGCTGGGAGCTTTCGAGTGTAAGGTTTTCAAAGGGAGAAAAAGCAAGCTGCTTATTACATGGTGCTTTTAACCCAGGAATTTCCAAATGCTGAAATGCTATGCTTTGGATACTTTGGGGTAGATATTTATAGTGTTACCCCCATCTCTTAATTTATTTTTAACCTTTTCTAATGTGATCTTCGTGTATAACACCTAAGACTATATATATTGTAGTGTGAGTAAGAACAAGAGCAGAGCGTGAGTTTCCTGGCTCTGATTATTAGATCATGGGTCTTCCTTAAAAGTTGTTAGTATTATGTTTTACCTAAACTACTCGATTATTTTCAGCTCCCTTATCTTTCATCTATATATTTTGGTGTGTGCTAGATGAGAGATGCTTTGGGGAAAGGATGGTTTTAAATTGTAAAAATCAAGGCTGGTCCAACACCAGAGATCCCCTTGGGGGCAGTAAGGAACCAAGGGATTTTTGTCTTCGGAAGAAGTTACATTCTTGATGCATGTTAACCAGTACAAGGTAAAAATCCGAGCAGACAGGGCGACTTGCCACTTTCTCATGACTTAGCAAATAGTTACTGTGTGTGCTTAGATAGCCTTTGCTAAGAGTACATTCCTTTTGCATCTGCGAACAGCAGGGCAAATAGGCTCCAGAACTTGCAGACACTAGTCTGATGAAATGAGCATCAAGGATGTTTGCAAGATCTGATAAGCATGTGTGTGTTTTTTTTGTTGATCTTAAACTGCGTTTACATATACATTGTAGCTGCGAAAGAGGTGGCAGAACTAGCTTGCAAAAATTGAGGTCAGAATGACTTCCACACCTGCTGAGTGCTTAAAAAAGAATTGAAAGAGTGCTACAGGGCAGTTTGCTGTTTCAGCATGGCCTTAGAGTTCCTGACCTTACCTTTCTATAAAACAAACCAAACTGTTATGTCTCAGTGTAATAGTTGTGTTCACTGAGTCCTGTCACCAACTTGATGAAAAATTGCATATAGATTTTTTCAAAACTGCAGTGATGGAGATCTGTTAAACTAGTATTTTTTTCATCTCGTTTAAAAATAAATTGTAGCCTTTATTTAAACTTGTGCTACCTTGAATAACTGTATAAAGAGCCTAGGGTCCTAGTTTAGTGGCATATAGTAAATTTTACTGTTCTGATCTGCTTTTTTCATAAGTGAAGGAGCTACCTATAGTAGTGTCTGTTATGGTATGTTCAATTCTTAGTGTCTGAGAAGAGCGCTTGCGGGTTTTTTAACCTGAGATGGAGCTTCTTGTATTTACCATTTAGTGGTATGCAGGTTTTGTGTAAGATTATGAATTATTCTAGTATTAAAGATTTATGTAACTGACTTCAATGGGTATCATTACTGGGGAAAAGTTATTTTCTACATAATTAACTGTTGATATGCCATGAACAGTTTTTATTTTTTATGTTAACTTCAGATGTTGTTTATATTTAATATTATATAGCTGGCATGACACTTTTCTCAAAACTGTTAAAACACATGGCTAAGAAACAAACTCTGCTGGGAAAAACTATTGAAATATGAAAAAAGATTGTATGTTATGGAACAGCATTTGATATTAGCAGACAGTGGTGCAACGTTTGTGGTCTGATAGAACACATTCCTCAGCTAGGGAGGCTGCATAGCGAAGATTGCTCTTGGGAAAAGTCCCTGAATTCTTTGGCTCTTAAACAACGAAGTCATACCAGTGACATGGCATGTTGGAGAATTTATAAGGGGGAAGGACTTGAGATGAGTTTTGGTTTTATTTTTTTTAAATGTGGAGTTACATGTTGAGAAACAGACTTAGACAGAACTGTGTTGGTTTTTTTTCAGTTACCATTGTAATTTTCTAAATTTAATGTTTATTTTAAAAAGGTATTTGTAAACAAGGAGCAAGAGAATAAACAACAAAGTTTTACTGATGTCAAAACTTTATGAAGTTGTAGAAGTTGTTTCTGTTCTACATGCAGTTTAGAGTATGTGGCAGCAACCGTTGTGAAATCCTGATTTTAATTCTCACATGCTGGAGCCATGGGAATTGTCTGTAGAATTACACTACTTGCCAGTGGCTTTCACTGAAGTGGCATCAGTGCATGTGAGTCTTTTTGGAGATGAGAACATGCATGGGCCAGCAGAATCCTCTACATTTGTTTACTTAGACCTTTAATGAATACTCACTTTTAGCTCACATTTTGTAAAGCAAAGTATTCAGGCTAATTGCATGCACTAAAACCAATAGCCAGTAGTTTTATAGAATATGTACCTAAAATAGGTGTGTTTTTTTGTTTGGTTGGCTTTTTTTAGTTACACTGTCAGTGAAGAAGAGCATGTTGTCCTGAGAGGCAGCCATCTTTAAGGAGTAAAAATACTAAAGATTAAAATAGCAGAAATGGGCATGCCCATTTAATGTCTTGGGTACACAGCTGGCATCTGCATGGTGTTTTATTTTATGTTCAATTGCTTTTTTCAGGTGCCAGTAAAACATTGGGTGTTCTTTTTAACAGTAAAGCAAAACAAGGGAGCAAGTGACAGGTTATTGTGCCTGGGGTTTTATTTGACCATTCAGTACACACATGCATTCATGTAGCTGTCCTTACTCCTCCCCACACTTCAGTTTCTTTGGAATCAACTTCCTTTCAGTGGCATGGGAAGTGGGGCATTGTAGAAAGTTTGGAAGTCCTTTGTATTCTATATATAATGCATTGAAGAGTTAATGTAGCCCTGTATAAATTTAGTTATGAGCCAAATAGATTAAGAGGAGGCTTTGTGAAGTACAAGTTATGTTACTTATGCTACCTCATGTTAAAAGCACAAATTATTTATAGTCTGAATCTTTGCTTTGAATGAGTAGAAGTGGTAAAGTAGCTCTTTCTTGTGGCTGATTGGTGTCTGATATTTGCAATATTAATAAGGATGATACTTGTAAGATGTAAAAAAAAAAAAGCAAACCAGAATAATGGTATAGGTGTTCTGGTCCTATCTTTTAAAATTTGTTATATTCGAAGAATCCAGTGAAAGTATATTAATTCCACTTAGTAATATAAATTACATTTGTAGGGAGCTTATGTCATAGGATCAGTCCTTATTTAAAAAAAATGTACTTAATGGTAATTTAATGGTATTTTATTAAACTTCTGTGTGTGGCAGTTTTGTACCCTTCTGTCTTTTTGTGTTGCTTTTTGTTTTTAAGACATTTTTCTATTCAGTTTTGTTATTCCAATTAGTTCCTTGGTAGTTCTTAAGCAGTTTCCATTTTTTAAATTGAAATTGATAGTTTTTATTAAAAGGATATTTGTCATTTATCATGAAGAAGGGAAATTAATCCTTCATTTTTGAATTCTAGGGTTGAATGCTTTTCAGTTTCAAAACAAGAAATACATTACAAATGTTCACTATTGAAAAGGTAGCTGTTAAGTTTATTGTAGTCATTGTGGAAATACATTGGTTTGCACTTTTAAGTTCATTTATGCAGACTGTAGTATGACCTTATTTGTAGGTGAGTTAAAGGTTATTGAAACAGAAGGCTTTCTTTAGCAAGCTCCTAGTAATACATTTAGGTACAGGAGGACTTCCGCTGGCATGAATGTTGGGCATATAATTGAGTACTGTGCTGAATGAGGGTCTGGTGTCATTTGGTATGTGTTGCAGAAGTGTGTCTGTTTATCTTACTTATGAATAGAAAGAACTTAATGAAGCTGTAGTAGAAATTAATACTTACTAGTAAAATTTATTTTAAATTCATTTAAAATGATTTATTCAACTGTTACTTGACAGTTTGAAACAAATACCTTTTTTATTATTTGAAAGTATATTTGGTTCTTCAGGACTTCAGGGATATCAGAGGGGTATGGGATCAGAAAGATACGTGCTTGTATTGCAGTGTCAGTTACCTCCCAATTCAACAAAACACGGTCTACAAATAAATATATCATTTGGACCAGATACAAGTTTTGCTTCTGCGAGTTTTCTGTAGACTGTAGATTTATTTTTTTTAGTGCCTTGGGTGAATACGTACAACAATGTTTTAATATTTTGGGGAGATTCTTAAGTCAGTTAATTCTTCATTTAAAATCAGTTTTAAATAACAGGAGGTAGAAAGCAAGATACACTTATCCAATCTTAGTACAAATACATGAATGTCCCAGCCTGTCTCTTTTCACTAGCTTATGCTAGAATGTATAGGAGATGTTTCCAAGGGAAAGCCTGGTGCTGTAGGAGTGAGCTGGGCAGTGTTACACACTTAGGAGAAATGTTGACATAATTTTTTAGTGTCAAAAGAGCTTTTGGGCCTACTAAAAGAGTAGAAAGATAATTCCTGATTGTTTCTCTATATGGTATTAGTTTGCTCTGTTCCAGTAACTGAGAGAATTGTTTATTTTTTATAAATGTGTAAATGAAATTTCAGTGGTTTTCTAAGTATTCATTTATTTGCTTTGTGTAGGGAGTAATAAACTGTGTAACAAGTAAGTAAGTGATGGTTTCCTAAGAGTTTAGCAGGTTAAGTTATGTAGATCTATGCAGTTGTCTTTGATAGAAGTACTGCAAAAAGTACGTGAAACAATATTGACATGTCAGTGAAGATAAAGCAGAAGTACATCTTGGCAATTTGAATATTGGCATAATTAGCTTAGAAGAGACCTCTGTGCATCATCTGGTCCAGCTCCCTGAAGCAAAGCTGTTTTAAAGTTAGTTGGGATAGATAGAGACTTGTCCAATTGAGTTCTGAGCATCTCAAAAGGCTTTTCAGCCTCTGTGGAAAGACAGTTCCAGACCATGTCTATCCTTGTGATATTTTTTTTCCTTTGCAAAACAGGAATTTCTCTCACTGCATCTTATGTCCACTGACTCTTGACCTTGAGAAAAATTATGTTGTTGTCCAGTTATAAAAAAAGTAGAGTTAGTATTATGTTGTTGTCCAGTTATAAAAAAAGTAGTTAGTTTTTTAGGGTTATAATTAACTTTTCCCAGGGAAATTGATTTCATGTATTGAATTTTTTATGCTTAGGAAAGGTGGATAAATTATTCTATAACAATGTTAAGGTTAGTTTCCTTGTATTGAAAATACAGTAGAGCATTTAGTGTCTCAGTGATGTTTCTCATGATTGTAAGAAAAACACTTGTGTTTGTTTTTTTCCTTTGTAAGTGAACTCTTGCAAGTACTTGCAAAGTTGTTACTCCACAGATGTCACTCCACTTAGGTCTCCAAATTGCTGATTTGCTGTTCTGTAGGTATGATGACAGTTGCTGTAGTAATGCATAAATGGTCACTTGAAGCTATTTTTTGGAAAGATCAACTGTAAGTTGGACAGGCTTGTTTGGGGCTGGGCCTAGTTTTAAAACATAGTCACAATCTGTTACTTAGATGATGATATACTGAGTTCAGACCGTGTTAAAGGTCACTGTAAACTTGCTGTGCTTGTACTTTGCTGGCTATTTAGATAGTAAGTAAGCATTATGTTTTGAATGAAGAAGATACTTGATGACTGTTAAAGGCCTATTCCTGAAGCCTGTTTAATGATTTCTACAACTGTTACTACCTTAGACAGTAGAGTTTTTCCTCCCACATGCTGTCTTCAGAATCCAGTGAGCATGAAACCTCAGAATGCTTTGGTTGATTAGCTGACTACTGTGAAACTGTCTGTATTGCTGGTATTCTATTGATTCCATTACATCATTATAAAGGTATTGTAAAACCTAAGGGGAATATTCTAAAACTTAACACACTATGAGTAAATAATTTTTTTATTTCCCTTTACAGGCTCACAAGTCAGTGAACTTTGTTTCAACTCTGCTTCAGATCACTATGTCTGACCAACTGGATTTACCAGTGAGACAGGCAGGCAAGTTTTCAAATATTTTTTTCATGGTATCAACTTTTTTGGTGCATATGCACGAGTACCTATGCAGATTCTGTTTAAGATTTACAATGGTCTAAATCTCAAATACTCAAAAAGGTGGGAGTTGTATGAATTACAGCAATCATAAACTGTATCTGGCACTACACACACAGACAGAACAAAAACATGTCTGGCTCTCCAGTGATTGCTCCCCTTTATCTCCAATAAATAATGAGGAAACTGGTTTGTCATGCATGCTAACTTGGTTCAAGGAGGTAATTTAACATTTTGCTAGTAATGCTAATATTTCTAAACATTTTTGGTGGGACAAAACAAATTATGTCTTTTGGAATCCTGATAATTTGCACATGATCCATCATTAATATTAGATTTTGATCACCTTGAAGGTGCTGGGATTACTTGATAGAGGTTTCTAAAAGGATACCTCAGTGGCTTTTCTGACTACTCAAGAAGTATGATCTTGATTGCTTATTTGGATCTTCCATTTAGTAGACTATTCTAAGTTGCAGCATATGTCTAACTTGCATTTTTATTGTGTTGCTTGGCGTACCATTTATATGATGATTCAAAAAAGTTATTACTTTTGCATGTATAACATGCACAAAAATGGGGAGGTTTGAGGACAGCCTCCCAAAATTCACCCACAAGATAAGCCAATTAAAAAACAAAGCAGTCTGTAAAGAGTGGAGACAACTCATAAAACACAAAGCTTACAAACAGTGAGTGTTCAGCAGAACAATTAATGGCACAGTAATTCCCAGAGGACAGATTGAAGTCTGCATCACTTCAGTCTTGTAATAGCACATATGTGCTGAGTGTTTCTTATCTCTGCAAACCCTTTCAGAAGCCCTTTGGTTTCTAAACCTTCAGAAGGTCCATATGAAATTTGGAAAGATGAGTTGCTTTATAGATTTGTGCAAATAATTAGATTAATAATAACTTTGCTACTGGTTTGTAATTTGAGATATCTTGTTGCGTTTTGTCAATCCTTTTCTTTCCAAGTGCTGTAATCTACATTCTGCCACATAAGCGGTTTAGATTTGGTTGTCAACTGGTAAGTGCAGACATTTGTGCCAACAGCCTGATGGCTACAAAGTGCTGTGGTCCATAACCTTGGTATAAAGGAACTGTTTCTCTTTTGCATCCACTCCTGTATCTCAAACTTAATTAAACTTTCTTACAAAGGATGTTTTAGGTAGTCATTAGTATTGATTAGCTTTAGTGAAACTACTGAGAAAATACTTTAAAAGGATTTTTCAGAAGTTTGTTCCTAAAATGCTCTGCAACTACTCATTTGTAGCACAGATAAAAGCAGTAAGTTTAGTATTTTTATACAAAGCCACATTCTTTACAGAACATTTCTATCTTAACTTCTTAATAAATGGAATATTAACTTAGTAAATTATTAGGTTAATAGTTCACATAGTTTAAGTTTTTTATTCTCTTAATTAGAAGTGGCCAATATATTAGTCATTTCAATCAGTTTTGTTCTAAAAATTTAGTTTGCAAAATGCCTGTTTGACTGTCAGCTGATTTGCCACTTCTGTCTCACAGGGGTTATCTACTTGAAAAATATGATAACCCAGTATTGGCCAGATCGTGAAACTGCACCAGGAGAGATCCCACCTTACTCCATCCCAGAAGAAGATAGACATTGTATCCGTGAAAATATTGTAGAAGCCATTATTCACTCTCCTGAGCTGATTAGGTATGCAGTTTTAACCTGTTTATGAATAAGCTATGGTTTCTGACTGTTGGGGTTTGTTGATTATTTTGCTCAATGATCACCTGCATGCTAAGTATCATTGTCATACACTATGTATCCTAAACATAGAGCTAATGTAGATGGAAACACAGTTTTCAGCTTGTGTAGCATGTAGAAAGTTAAATTTCCTCAAATGTAGAATTTTAATCAGGAACTACAGAACCTGAATTGTATAAACAAAACTTGAAAGAAGTCTAAGTTTGGGCAATATTAGCTGTTTCAATATCACAAGAATATTATTAAGTTAATAGTTGTAACTTTAAATTTAATCATTGTGCCTTTGATTTCCAGAGTACAGCTTACTACTTGCATTCACCATATAATCAAGCATGATTATCCTAGTCGCTGGACTGCAGTTGTGGAGAAAATTGGATTTTATCTTCAATCTGACAACAGTGCTTGTTGGCTTGGAATTCTTCTTTGTCTTTATCAACTTGTGAAAAATTATGAGTGAGTATTTTCTACCACATAAAGCAGCAAAATAAATGTATTTCTGTGTATTTTTTGTACTCTCTGTGTATATTGTAACCAAGTAGAATTGTGTGTGTGGAATTGTGCAAAGGTGATAGAAATACAATTTTAGAAAATATTATTGAACACTTGCTGTGTTTGGCCCAGATATCTTCTCCACTAAAAAATTACAGAAAAACCACTCTCATTAAAGGCTTGTGATCAGAAAAAAAGAAAGTGTTTAAAGTCTTAATTAGGTAGTTGGTTTTTATGGATTCATAGCAGAAAGAAACTGCTCAAAATCTTGACTTTTGCATAAAACAATTATTTGTTTAAACCAAGTTTAGACTCTTAAACAATTTGCATTCTAGTTACCAGTGACAGTAAACATGTAAAGGTTTCAAATTGTGAAATAATTAATGTTAAGAAGTTGAGAAATTGTTGACTTGCTCTGCTATGATCCTTTTGAAAATTCTGATAGCCTCATCCAACCCATCATAGGAAATCTTTTTCTTATATATGCAAGGCCAAACCACTGTCATATGTAATATTTTTGTTTCAGGTACTTGATTTTAAATGTTGCACTGAAAATTGTCTTAATTCTGTGAATTCTGTGTAAATTAGTGTAAAATGGGTGAATATCAGATTCTTAAAAATTGTTTTTTACAGGAATGCTATAAAGACCTTTGTAATCCCATGTTGGAGTTTTTTATGTGGCTGAAAATGGCGAGTCCTGCTAGGAAAGGAAAAAATCTTAATTTTTCACTTGATTTTCCAATTAAACATCTTTAACCAAATATACAGCTGAGATCTGTGTTATAAAACATGAAGTGTTCACTGGTAGTGGATAGCAATTGTATCAATCCTGGTTCAGAGAAGAATTTTATGAGCACAGTCATTGTGTGATGTACTAAAGTAATAGGTGTGTTCATAATTTTAGGTGACCAGACACTTTAGCTGAGGCCAGCAATTCCTCATAATTGTTAAATTTTCTGGAATATGCACCTTTCATTGCATAACAATATGGGTGCAAGCAGGTCTCTAAAATTTGTTTACACAGGTCAGGGTTTTTTTGGGAGGGGAAATATGCGTAATACGATTGCTTTGATCCAGTTTTTACTGCTGGAGTTGTAGGGGTCTTTAGCTATTGATTTTGTTTTATATTTTCTTAATATGGAAGGTAAGTATCTTTTTCAAAATTATTTCTTCTCCAAATCCATCTAGCAAGATCAAGTGGTTTTTTCTGGTCTTTTTCAGTTTTGTCTTTTGTGAAAATTAGAAACTGAGTTTTCTTCAACGACATTTAGTCCTTATACCTATAATAGATCTCTGTTTCAGAAAATACATTGAAACTGTATTGAACAGGATTTTGAGGCTCAGTGTTGTGTAGTAGTTTTTAGAGAGCATGCCATCTGGCAGCAGATTGATTGGACTTGATCTTATATTTTTGTAAATTGGCACTGTTTAAGATGCTGAGCATTGACATTTGACATTAATGAAAGTCTACAAAAATTTACTTAAAACAAACTCAGATCTCCCAACCCCAAAATCTCCCATGAGAGTCCAAGAATATTATGCTGATAAACACTTAATTGAAAAACAAAGGTGAGAAGTCTTAGTGTTGCTTTGTTCTTTTTGTCCTCACGAATGTGCACAAGATTGTATTCTCTTGTGATAACTCTTGAGTCAATAAGGACTTTCTTTGTAACTTTGGGGAAGACTTCAAAATGTTTTCTTTCAGGAATTTGGAAATGTTACGAGAAAGGACAATGGAGCCTTCTTTTCAGCGTAGACAAACTGGTGGACTATCACCAGCATGGAAAGGTCTGAGACTTTATTTCAAGGAGGCCTTCTAGTTGAAGCCTGCTCAGAGTCTGCCTCATAGCCTTGAAGCCTACAGTCCTTATCAACTGGTTAAATTTGGGCAATTTAAACAGTAACATATGAGAGACAGACACCTCATCGTTTACTTTCTTTGATGTCAGTGAAGTAATTAGCTCTTGGAAGTATTTTGATAAATTGTGATCTTTGATAAATGGCTTTCTGGAATTCTACTGACTAGCCCGGCATCTACCCTTCTTGGCAGTGTGTGTGCCTTTTGCTTGCGGTTTTTGTAGTGCTCTGATTGCTTTTCATTGTAGTAATGGTGTGGCCGAACATGATGTAGTACTCAAAGTGAGTAAGTTGGCAGGAATGCATTACCAGCAGAAAACTAATGTGGATATATGGTGGAGTAATGAACACTCAGCAGTGTTCTGACTTGGTTTTTAACTAATGATGTCTGGCTATAGCTTTATTTCAAATTCTGTAACAAGAAATAGCTAGGGGTTTTGAGTTTTGTCGGTTTTTTTTAAATCACGTTATGAACTGTAATATAACCAACTTGTTTCTACACTGGAGAAGGCTGACTTTTAAAGTTCAAAAGCTGCCTGAAAGTTCCCTGTGCTAGTCCTGCACCTGAGTCAATGCAACCCTAGGCACAAATACAGGCTGGGGGGACAGTGGCTGGACAGCAACCCTGAGGAGAAGGATCTGGGGGTGGTGGTAGAGGAGAAGCTCAACATGAGCTGCCAGTGTGTGCTGGAGCCTAGAGGGCCAAACACACCCAGGGCTGCATCAAAAGAAGTGTGGCCAGCAGGGCCAGGGAGGTGATTCTGTCCCTCTGCTCTGGTGAGACCACACCTGAAGTACTGTGTACAGTTCTGGGGCCCTCAGCACAGGAAAGACATGGAGCTGTCAGAGAGGGTCCAAAGGAGGGCCACAAAGATGATCAAAGACCTGGAGCAGCTCTGCTGTGAAACAGGCTGAGAGAGTTGGGGCTGTTCAGTCTGGAGAAGAGAAGGCTCTGGGGAGACCTTATAGCACCTTCCAGTACTTGAAGGGGGCCTACAGGAAAGCTGGGGAGGGGCTTTGTGCAGCCTGACCTATTGTGAGGTGTCCCATAGCAGGGGAGTTGGAACTTGATCTTTAAGGTCCCTTCCAACCTTAACCATTCTATGATTCTATGATGCACAAAACAAGTTTCTTCTTATCTAAAGGTACAAGAAGCCAGAGGAGCGGAGTCCTTTGATAGCTGCAATGCAACATTTTCTACCAGTTCTCAAGGATAGTTTCATTCAACTTTTGAGTGATCCATCTGATCAGTCGGTCCTCATCCAGAAACAGATCTTCAAAATATTTTACGCCCTTGTCCAGGTAAAAAATAAACTTTATAAATACTCGATGGGTAAGTTGACTTAAAGCGTTATGTCTTTCCTTAAAATAATAGATGACAGAAATAATATTATTAGATTACATCTGAATTGTGTCCCCTACTACTCAGTTGTGGCATGAGTCACAGGTTTTGGTATGCTTGATTGTGCTGTACTTTGGCTTTTGTACAGCCCTATTCCTGGTTGGCATTAGATAGAACTTAACACATGCCATTCTCTAAGGTAGTTTGCTTGAAAACTAATCAGAAAACCTGTTTTTGAATGACATATTGTAGAGCCCAGCCTACATAAACTTACCAGTGTAAATGCAGCAGTTTGGAATGAAACTGCTAATATGCTCATAATTGATCTTTAGCCTGGTTGTCTGAGTCCTTTGCTAATCGTTCATGGTAGCCGAGTGTAGACAAAGATTTGAAAGAGCTAAAGTCAAAACTGTGAAAGTAACATCATTTTCAAATTGCTTTACAATAAATTTATTTTTGTCTTTTTTAATAAGTACACATTACCCCTGGAGTTGATAAATCAGCAAAATCTGACTGAGTGGATAGAAATCCTGAAGACTGTTGTGGATAGGGATGTACCAGCTGTAAGTGGATTTTGTCTATGTTTTTAAGCTTAAATATTTTTCATTCATTAGAATGTTCAATATTTAACTTAATTTCTGCATTTTTTTTCTCAATAGATGCTAAGAAAATGTGTTGTATTTTTTTTTTTACTAAATAGGGTTTTTTAAACAAAGTAAACAAATTTTGATAATATGTAGCTTGTATGGGAGTTCTGTTTTCAAATTACAGCCAGTTTATCTTGGCTTCTTGTTTCAAGAATTTGTTTACCATTTATGCAGCATAAATAATAGGATTTATTTTTAGATATTCTGCACTTTATTTTTCTGTTAAGCCAGAAGTGCAAGTGGCATGTTAAAAGTAAAATATGCTATACAGTTGCTCAAAATACATATAGTTTGAACTTTTTTTGTATAGTTAGTAAATACTTACTGTTTTGGTTTTTTTCCCCCAAAAGGAAACCCTTCAAGTTGATGAAGATGATAGACCTGAGTTGCCTTGGTGGAAATGCAAGAAGTGGGCTTTGCATATTTTAGCTAGACTTTTTGAGAGGTATTTTCTCTTCTATTATTATCTAAAAAAAATATTTAGTAATACTGCTGCACTCTTGAATTTGCATGCTTGATTCTGCTTCTAGGTATGGAAGCCCTGGCAATGTTTCCAAGGAGTACAATGAGTTTGCTGAAGTGTTCCTGAAGGCCTTCGCTGTTGGTGTTCAGCAAGTAAGAAACTGAACGTGGAGGGTTTTAGTATAAGTTTAGAGTTAGTAGTGATTTCTTATTTCATTATTCTTTGAAAAGGCTTTGTGGTCTTCCTTACAATTATTTTCTTAAGGACACTGGTATGGAAAGCCTGTGGGTTAGAAGAAAAGAATTATTAAAAAAAAATAAAATAATGTATTTGCCACATAGGACAATCCACTTAAATAGCCTCTGCAGCATTGATGATCTGTAGATGGAGTGAATGCTGTCATAGAACAAGCTCTCAGATGAACTTCAGATAAATGCTATCAGTTTTTCTCTTTCTGGAAGAGAGGGATGTTGTGTATCTGACCTCTTACCTACTCTTTTAACTCTGATGGTATGGTTCTTTTTTGACTCAAAGCCAGTAAATATTAAGGTTCCTAGCCTTCTGCAGGAGCCTCACCAAGCAGAGGCTAGTTTACAAACAGGTAAGTCTCATCACTTTCCTCTCATCTCTGTGTCTGGGGGTTGCCACTTGTACAGGGTCTGTTCTACACAAAGCAATTTCTGGACTACTTCAACTTATAGCTTGATGCATTCCTGTTACAACAAACTATCTTTGATTTACCTTTATTGGAGTAACTTCATGATTCAGATAGTCCTGCCACACGGCAGCAACCTGCATATATTCCTGAAGGGACAGAATGGATTGGTGGGGTGGGAATTGTCATCTGCCTCTTATAGTACATGTGTTTAAAGTCAGTAATCTGAACTTTTTGAACTAGCAAGAAAATTTCCATGAATACTGGGAAATTCTTAGATCTAATTTGCAACTTCTGGCTGTACTGCTGACTTTGTTTCTTTTGAAACAAGTGTTGGTTGATGAGAAGCTCAACATGAGCCAGTGAATGTGTTCTTGCAGCCCAGAAAGTCAGTTGTGTCCTGGGCTGCATCAAAAGAAGCATGGCCAGCAGGTCGAGGGAGGTCATTCTCCCCCTCTACTCCACTCTTGTGAGACCCCACCTGCAGTACTGTGTCCAGTTCTGGAGTCCCCAGCACAGGAAGGACATGAAGCTGTTGGGCCAAGTCTAGAGGGGGCCATGAAGATGTTCAGAGGGCTGGAGCTCCTTTCCTATAAAGACAAGCTGAGATAATTGGGGTTGTTCGGCCTGGAGAAAAGAAGGCTGTGGGGAGACTTCATTGCAAACTTTCAATACTAAGCAGGTATTATAAGAAAGATGGGGACAAACTTTTTAGCAGGGCGTGCAGTGATAGGACAAGGGGTAATGGTTTTGAACTGAGAGGGAAGATTTAGATTAAATATTAGGAAGAAATTATTTACTGTGAAGATGGTGAGATGGTGGAACAGCTTGCCCAGAGAAGTGGATACGTACCCCCACCCTGGAAGTGTTCAAGAACAGGTTGGATGGGGCTTGGAGCAACCTGGTCTACTGGGAGTTGTCCCTGCCCATTGGCAGGGGGTTTGGAACTAGACCATCTGTAAGGTGTCTCCAGACCAAATTGTTCTAGGATTCTGTAAGTTTATTTAAAAAACATTTCAAGTAGTTTTGGTAAAATTACCTTGTATCAGTTCATAAATCCTCCTTCAAGGTAAATAGCTTGTAAATGTTAATAGACAATTTATGAAAATCTCAGGGACTGAGATGTTTTATTTCAAATCTTTATTTTAATCAGAACAGTTCTTAGTTCAGTTTTCTTAATTTTCATTCCTAGTGAAATTATAATAAATTACAGGACTTTAGAAACAGGAAGAGTAGGGAAA
>NW_009952707.1:2165791-2189419 GCF_000747805.2 Chaetura pelagica | reverse complement strand
TTTGGGAAGAGAACATTTGTCACATTGAGTGTTAGGAAATACATCCCAGCACTCTACTCAGACAGTTGATATCATCTTCTGAGATGCTCATAACTGTAAATAGCATCAGACAGATTAAACTTTCTTTAATACCTTACTGTTGCTTTGCACTTCAAAGGTAAAATGAAGCCCTGGCAAAAAAATGTATGAGCAAAAGAAATCTTTGAAAAGATACATATAAACTTTTCAACAAGATACTTTGTGGTTTTATTTACATTTTATTTTAATTGAATTGGAACCAAACTGTTACTGCATCCAGGAAACTGCAAGAATTCAAGTCTTTAAAGAAAATTGCTAAAAAGCAAAGACTTTAAAAGTACTTGCAGTTTCTTCCTATACCTTCTTCCTTCATTGTATAGAAATACTGATAATTTGTAAGGTGTCATCCTCTGTTTCTGCGTGGAGGATAAATCTTCGATGCATGCTCAATAAATTGAATCCTTGAGATAAATGTTAAGGAAATTTTTTTTAAGGATTAATTTCTTTACAAAAATTGGAAATGTGTACAAAAAAAAGGTCTGATAATATACTTGACTGCATTCTCTTTACTCTCCAGAGTGTACAAACCCTTTCACTAAAGGAGCAATACATAAATATATAGTATGGAATTATAGGTTGTTCAGGTGTCAGTTTGAAACACACTGCTAATACTATTCTCATACTTCTCAGTGATTATTCTTTTTATCTAGTCTATATTTTTTTGTCATGTGCATGTCACCAACCAGAAAAAAATAGTCCAGTACATTCAGCGTTATAGCTAAACTGTTAAGCTTGGCCAAAACAGACTGAGCTGCCTAGCTGAAGTACCCTGATTCTTATCCAGCAGCTGTTTTGTTTAAGTTATTTCTCATTTTGAAAGACCTGATGAGCCAGAAGTAAGCCCTCATTGAACAATCCTGCCTAGTTGTTCCTTGGCACAGTTGCAGAATTTTATTTGCTCTGGAGTCTCTATCCCACATTCTGCCCTTCCTCACTGCGATTCTTGAGGCTTTTCTTAATATTTTAGATTTCTTTCCTTATTGCATCTGAATTATAGGAGGTGTCTGCTTAGATTTGTGAAAAGAGAGGACCAAAGCAGTCTCAAGTAGTGTGGCTGCAAAGACTGTTTATCCCCCATCCTCTCATTGACTGTTGATTCATTTAGGCATTTCTGTGTGCTGCCCTAGTACAATGAAGAACGTCTCCCAGAAAAAAGAAAGACACTTCAGATCCTTCTAAAATTGAAATACGTCACCAAACTGGACCTTCTTACATAAGCCTTTCCACAGAGAAGAGGATTGTATTACTGTGTTAGGTTCTAGTTTGCTGAAGACCCAGGATTACTACTTTTGCCTAGAACAAAGAGCCCCTCTTATATTTTTTTAAATTTTCCTGAGCTGCCACCATGGTAAGACTCAGGCCATGGAGACTGTCTCAGATCCATGCATTGTAAAAGTTCAGTATATGATATTAATATGGTAATAGTAATTTCTTTGTTGTTTGTATTGAAATTTATAAAGGAAGCCAATCTTTAGAATGCCATATCCTCTGCAAAACCACAATTCCTCGTCTTGATGAGTTTCCCAGTTGCTTCTGGAAAGACTGTATTTAAGACATACCATCAAGGAAGTAACTTTTCAATGATTAATTATTAATATTGGGGTTTTAATTATTAGTATTTTATTAATATTTTTAATGGTTAATATTCTTAATTGTTCAAGAAGCATGTTAGTCTTACCATGTACTCGCATTTTAGTGATTCTGGAAGTTACAAATATCTGTCATTTAAGGTATTGTTTTTGCAGAGAATTATTTTCTCTTTTGGCTAGTTTACAAGAGCCTGAAAAGGAATATTGGCATATACATTCTTTGATAATCCTCAAAACATCTGCAAGTCTGAACATTTGCTCTGCTTTCCTATCCTAAGTCAATGTCTAATGCCACCAAAGCCTTGTACTGAAACGAGGGTAGCAACCAGTAATTTCATTAAGTCCAGGAGGCTTTTAAACATGAGCAGTTAAACTTTCAAGACTGGTAATGCCTCTAGAGCATAAAACAGTTTGTAAAGCTATGAATTTCATGGTGAATTAATGCATCCTCTTTAAACTCAAGTGCAAGGCATGTCCTGTGGGAGAAGTGCTTCAGTGCTTGTATAATAGATGTTATCAATGGAATTGCATTTCAAAATTAGTCTCATTTTCCCAAAATGTTTTCTTGGTGATATTGCAGATTGATAGATATCTTTTCAGTTCGGGATTTTTTTAAACACTGTTTTTTTTTAAGAAATAAATGAAACCTGGAAATGGGATTTCTCGTTTCTCTCTGATTGGTGCTACTGCTCTTGAAGGTGCAGTGTTCCTACTGTCCAGGGTTGTGAGACAAGGAAGCTCCCAAACTTTCCCATGAGTTAGAATTTAATTACTAGTAATGTCCATTTCATGTCCTTCTTTGTGGAGAACCTTGGATTTTAATAAATGTAAATGTCTGTGAATAGTTCTGAATTGTGACATGATGAGGAGAACTGAGGCCAGAAAGCCAGAGGGGGAGGCTGATTTGTCAATCTTTTTGCATACATATATTCTTCATAATGTGTCACAGCTGTAAGGCTGTGCTTAGGCAAGAATCAGTTGTATGTGTGATTGTAGAGTATTTTACCAGTCCAGTGTTTGAGCATTAATTTCTGTCCCCAAAGAGTGGCAAGGTGGAATAATAAACCTCAGAGAGAAAGGTCCCTTGGGCTATGTTGATGAACTACCATGTATGTTTTGTCTTATTAAAGGAGTGTGTTTTTAAAAGATGTGCAGCCCATGATATGAGTGGTAAATTACCTCATAAAATTAACAATGATATTTAGTAGAATGATTAGTGAATACCCACTTTTGTCTAATGGATAACCAGGGGTTTTTTTTTGGTTGGTTTTAGAGGGGCCCTGTGTAGCTTGTGAGGGAGGGTAGAATAATTCTGGTGAAAGTGGTTCATGCTCAGTATAAGCTATTGATGAGATCTGATTTTTCTAGGTGTTGCTGAAGGTGTTGTATCAATACAAGGAAAAGCAGTACATGGCTCCTAGAGTTCTGCAGCAAACACTGAATTACATCAATCAAGGAGTGTCACATGCAGTCACCTGGAAGAATCTGAAACCTCATATTCAAGTAAACATTTTTGGGTTTTAATATTTAGATGACTCAGTAGTATATTAATCTTTTGTACAGTGTTTCTAGCCTTGCTAGAATTCAAGTTTAAGGGACCTCTGGTATGAATTGCTGGTGCAAGGAGTTGAAGCCTGTTTGATGAAGCCTAGATAGGTGAACAAAGCTAGATAGTTGCCTTCTTTTCCTCTTAGTCCTTTGTGCTTTAATATCTTAAGGATTACAATGTCACAAAGCAACACAACACATTTGGAGATGGTGGTAACTACTGAATTTATGGCATTGAATCTCCATATACCATTATCCAAAGCAAATCTAATATCTGGAGCTGTATTGTAGCTCAGCTTTAAATGGTGGATTTTTTGAAAGGTAGCACAGAAAATCCACTGTGTCCAAGTAGTTTTAGAATGTAACTTTTATATAAGAAGTGGCAGGATGGACAAAAAACTGAAATACAGAACACAATACAGAGATGGATTTAGTAGTGCTAGCCTGTTTCAACTGTTTTTATTATTGCAGGGAATCATCCAAGATGTTATTTTTCCATTGATGTGCTATACAGATGCTGATGAAGAGCTTTGGCAAGAAGATCCCTATGAATATATTCGCATGAAATTTGGTGAGAATTTGAAATCTACTCGTTAAAATACAGCTTCACACAAGGGTGGGATTTTTTGTTTTGTGTGAAAATAGAAATTACTGAATTTTTGAAGGAAAAAAAAGAAACATTTGTGTTATCCAAATAATATAACACAGTTAACTTTTGGATATACTGGTGGAAATGACAAGTAACATATCATAGTCAACAATGGCACTGGTGTTTCTGCACTTGAATAAGTAGCTAATTTAGACAGAAAGTTTTTGTTATAAGTCAAACAGTCTAGGTCTTGCTGACAATAATTGCATAAGTTTAATGTTATTAAAATTTTATGCTTTTAAAGAGATAACATTTCAAGGCCCTTGATTTTTTGTGATCTTAACAAATTTCACACATGGCACAGCTCAGAGCAGATTTACCAGAATGATAAAGGAAATACAATGAAGTAAGCCCAGCATTCCAGACTTGGCTAATTTCACCTCCTATGCCTTGCTGCTTTGTTGTTGGATTTTATGTTAAGTCTATGCAGTCCTTTCAGGCTGGGGAGGCAAGAATATACTTCAGACTTCCTGAACTGACTTTTCCCTCCACTAGGATGGATAGAACAAGGAAACTTGATGAGTTTGGGAGTTTCTTATCCCTCAGGTCAGAGGCAGACCTGTAAACAAGTTTTATGCAAGTTTCTGGTTATGCTCTTCTGCAGAGCAATAAAAGACTGAGCATTTTTAACTCATAATCAGTTGTGTGTTTGCCTGTACAGCCAAAAACTGACGGCTGTGTCTGCTTGTACTGTTACACAACACTTAGCAGAAAAATAAGGAAGACTACAATTTTGTATTAGTTATGTAGAGCCAGACGAAACACACGTATTGGGAATTTCCAACCATGTGTTACTGCTGTTTAGTTTTAAAATACGGATAGTAAGAAAGCATGATTAACTATGTGTGCAAAAAAAATGTTGCTCTTTTGTATTAAATCATTAGATTGCATTAAGATCATGAACTGCAGTAATAGACAAAAATTAATGTCTGATACATGTTTACTTAATAGATGTGTTTGAAGACTTCATTTCTCCAACAACTGCTGCTCAGACATTGCTGTTTACATCATGTAGTAAAAGGAAAGAGGTAAGCTATTCAAGGACTTTACTTGAATAGAATGTTAGCTAGATTTAGTTGATAATGTCTCCATGTGCTGAAAGAACTATTACTACTAAAAGTTTCATATCATGGTACACAAAAATGTGTAATTTCTCTCAGGTTTATTTTCCACTGCTCCATTGGTGATTTTTGTATTTGCCACTTCACGTAGGGCATAAAACATCTAAATTCCAGACTTACCTCCAGGAGCAGATTATTAGAAATTTAAGCATTTCAGAGCACTGATAATGGTTCCTGAGATGATTGAAGTGTTTTGACTAACTTTACATGTGATCTAGGTCTTGCAGAAGACAATGGGCTTTTGTTATCAGATCCTTACGGAGCCAAATGCTGACCCTCGTAAGAAGGATGGTGCTTTACATATGATCGGTTCTTTGGCTGAAATTCTCCTAAAAGTAAGCAAGCATAACAAAACTGGCCTTTCTTTGGGTTCATTTTTATTTCCCTCCTTTCGTTTATTTCACATAAAGTGTCTTAGAAGAAATGAGAACAACACTTGGAGTTTACATGTTTCTGAATCACTGCCTGGAAGGAAGGAAAAAAAATCCATCTAGTGAGAGGATTATTTTTCTGTGTATATAAGAGTGAAAAGAAACTGAAATTAACAACCTTGCTTAGTTATTATGGTAGTGAAAAATATGCAAGGCATGGACTTGTTTTTGGACCATAGCTCTGAGAAGTTTCTCTGACCACTTTTGCTTTTGATACCAATGCCAATGCTTTTGATAATGCACTGCCAAGCAAAAAAATGTCAGGAAAAAATGTCACTATTTTGACTGGAGATTATGAAAGTGTAAGGATCCAAATGTAATTACTAATATGGGATTTCATTGTTGTTTAATGGACTTTAATAACAGGGGAAGTTAAAAGTCTGAGGATTTTGTTACATGGTTCACACTTTTAAATGTGACTTTTTACTGGATTAGAAATGCATTTTTATATAAAGTTTTAAACTGATGTTTCTATTTGTATTCTGACAGAAGAAGATATATAAAGATCAGATGGAATATATGTTACAGAATCATGTGTTCCCTCTCTTCAGTAGTGAGCTGGGTTACATGAGAGCACGGGTAAGAAAGTGGCTGATTTACTGTTAAGATACACCATCTTGTTCCAACTGAAAAATTCAGGAATATTCTAAGAGTTTAGTATACATCTTTGTATGTGATTATAGATGGCTACTGTGCATTTTCGAAATGGCTGCAGAATTGTGTGCATAGTTTTCCATCTGTGTCTGGTGGTACAGTCTGTTTGTGTTTTGCATTTAGACTGTACTGCTCACACAAAACCTGTGGCCAAAGATGAACTTGAGATCATAGTACTGGTCTAGTGACGTCTGAAAGACAAGCCTCCCACTGGCCAGCCTCCACTCTCTCAAACATCTTAATACTTTAAAAAGTTTACAGTCTCTATTCAGCAGTAGTTTTACTTCATATTTAATAATTTCTGTAGGTTGTGTGTATACGAGTAGTTGATAATCCTGTTGGTGAGTCTTGTAACTGAATTTGTTGAATGTCTTTTTTTCAGGCTTGTTGGGTTCTTCATTATTTTTGTGAAGTCAAATTTAAGAGTGACCAGAACCTCCAGACAGCTTTAGAACTCACAAGACGGTGTCTGATAGATGACAGGGAAATGCCTGTGAAAGTGGAAGCTGCAATAGCACTTCAAGTTCTGATCAGTAACCAAGAGAAAGGTAGCCCTCTTTTCTTAAAGCTCCAGCAAGCTTTGAAGGGAATAAGCATTAATATTATGATGTTCAGGAAGACTGGTTCTTTTCTTTCCTGATGTTAACTTACTTCTTGCAATTGTAATTTGTAATATTAATTGTATTTTTTCAGCTGGAAATTTGTATATTTTTGATAAATAAAATTACCACAATTTTAATGGTACAATCCAGTTTTCCAACACCTATTCACTGAATCAGAAATAGGGTGGCACTATGAGCATAACTATCTCAGCATATGTTCCTTTATGGTGAAATTCAGGGTGTTTTGTTTTTTTTCAAGTTCTCTTTATCCTGGCGGGCTTTATGTTGCTTAGCATTCTCGAAGCTGGCATATAGGCTACAAACCTGGGCTGATTGTGTATGTACCCATTCCTGTTCAATTAAAATTTGCATTGATAAGTCATCTTGCATTCCATAAAGGCTGTAGAACTCTGGTTTTCATATATCAGTTGTGATCCTCTTGGTATACATTTTTATTTAAAAAATTGTTTTGAGTGTTAGTATTGCTATAATTATGTGTACTACCTATGGTTTTGGCAGATGAATGCTGAAGCACTGAAGAGTAATAAAATATATAGAGACTTTTGTATACTGTAGTTTTGTAAGAATGCAGACTGAAATCTTTTCACTTGTGTTTCAGCTAAAGAATATATTACTCCATTCATCAGACCTGTAATGCAAGCTTTACTTCATATTATAAGAGAGACTGAAAATGATGATCTTACTAATGTGATTCAGAAGATGATCTGTGAATATAGTGAAGAAGTTACCCCAATTGCAGTAGAAATGACACAGCATTTGGTAAGAATTTCTGGTGACTTAGGAAGATGTTTAATATGCAGAAGACTGGTATTTTAAATTAAGAGAGTTGTCCATCAATCAGTAGCTGTTGTTACTCTGGTCAGCTTAAGTACATTGATACATAATTGTTTTTTTCTACATAGAGACAGTTTCTTCTCAAAAGTGCCTTCATAACTTGAACTAAATGGAAATTTCTTAAGAATGATTATTAATCAAGAGGTGTTTAAGAAATTGTATGTTTTTTCTTCTGATAGTGTTAATAATGATTTTTAATAGCACATTTTAGGTAGTCTCTATAATGTGACTTAGGTGTTTTCTGTTTTTAAATTGGGAATGAAAGAGCAGATTTTTAATTGAAAATTTGGTGTGAAAATAATGTTTTATGCAATGAGAAAATAAAGTTGAATCTGCAGTTCAGAGCTTGAATGGCCGCATATTGCAAGTTGTACTAGTGGTTTCAAAAGCTGAGATAAGCTTTGTGCGTCCTTATGATAAGGACATTGCTTTGGAGTTAGAACTGAATTGTTTGCATGTCCTCTCTGGGAATGCCTGCAAAGTGATCCAGTCTGCTTTAGCTGCCAGTTAAACCTTGTGTCAGAAAAACTTAGTTGTAGAAAATGTATTATTTTGCATGGAAAGTAATGTCATTTATATATCTTTATTGATGAATGGATAAAGGATGACTGCTTAAATGACTTAATATTCAAATATTTTATCAATCTTGAAAACAAACTCTGAAATGGAATGGTCACATTCTAATATTCATGTTTTCTTAGCAGAAGTCATCCTTAAAATTTTGTAGAATACCAGATTTGCACAATTGTTCTTCATCTCCAAGCATGTCCTCATTAAATGACATATTTATGCATTGTTTTGCTGTTGCACACAGGCAATGACATTTAACCAGGTCATTCAGACTGGACCGGATGAAGAGGGCAGTGATGACAAAGCAGTGACAGCAATGGGAATCTTGAATACCATTGATACACTTCTTAGTGTAGTTGAAGATCACAAGGAAGTAAGTAAAAATTACTACAAAGCTACTATGTATTGTCTAAGACACTGAAAGTCTTTTGTAGTTGCAGTGTTCCTGACATTTTTTCCTGAAAAACTTGTCCTTTCAGCCAAAAATACCTTAAAACAGAAAACAGTGAAGTACTTCCCATGCAACAAAGTTGTAACAGAGTAGGTCACATTTCTAACACAATAGGTGGAGTAATAGAGCATAAGTGTTGCCACAGTGTTTTCCATAAGAATCCACGTTCTTGTTCAAATAGGTGGAAGCAACTTGTCTCTAACAGATGGAACTTGTGTCAGCTCAGCTGGAAAAACCCATCTGATTTGATGAGGTCTGCCCTTCAAAGAAAACAGATAAAACTTGTTAGCTTTGAACATCAACTCTGCTGACTTAATTTGCTCTCTGCAAAAAAAAATCAATGTCTGTAAATACAGCTGTTGTAGCTGTGTTTATTGATTTTATTTATTTTTACCTGCCTAATCTGCACAGTAGAATTCTGCAGTGTGATGACAGTTTTTGTTACTTAGTTTGAATGCACTAACTTCTGTCCAGAGTACAACTCGTTCAAAAGATGCTGTTGCTGATTAAAATCCTTCTTGACTAAGTCAGATACTGTTTTCTGAAAAATAAATGAGAGTTTTTTAGTGCTTGAACAGATAAATTGTAATCTCAGGGCTCTGATAAGGAAGCAGTATAACACAAATTTCAAATGCCCAAGGTTGGAATCCACTGCTGCCATGCAGTGATGTAAGGACCAGTTTGGCTCATTTACTTGGTAGAAATGCTCAGTACTGTTGTTGTTTTCTTCATGTACTGTTTAGTGTCAGCAAATTCTTGCTATCTAAATGAAAAGTTTGTGTAGCAGGATGCTAATCCTGAGGAACTCACATGTAAACATTGATCAGTAAACATTTCTATTTAGAGACATCTCACACAGGGTGACCAGTGTGAGGAAATAAGGTATTTAACCAGTTAGTTTCAAATCCTGGTCTGTCTAGCTAAGACCAGAAACTCAACCTCATTTGTCTCAGTGCAGGGTGTGTGCCCTAAGCAGGTTAATGACTGATTTGCTACCTGTTCCATGGACTAAAAAAATCTAATAGGGAAAAGTATCTGAATCTGTAGACCAGCATTTAGACTGATTGTCCACCTACCATATGAACATCCTGAGCTAGGATGGGAAGTGGTTTAGTATTTACTTGTTTATTTTGTTTGTTGTGACGTTACTTTTCTGGAACACATAATGCTTCCAGCAACTTACGTTGCTTACCCATTTGATATATTACATTTACTTACTGTGTTTTGATGGGACTGAACTGTTGCATAGAGTTACAGTCAGGCTTTTCTTTTTAAAGGATACTCTATCATGAGGTTATTCCAATAGAATGTTTCAAAAATGCCTTGTATTAAAAGCTGTCTTACATATCCTTAGCTAGGAGTTCTACTTTTACACATGTGATGCTGTCGAATGTGAGCAATTTTAAATTGTTTTTAGAAGATTATATTGTATAAATAGAATCTGCTTTTAGTAATTTTATTTTAAAACGTGTTTAATTTCAACTCCAAAGTATTGAAAAAAGTCATAAATCTCCCTTTTTTTTTTTTTTTTTTTCCAGATTACCCAGCAGCTGGAAGGGATCTGTTTGCAAGTCATTGGAACAGTTTTGCAGCAACATGTATTAGGTATCTGTACTTTTGTTGGCTTATTTTTTTAAGTTTATAGGATTGACATTAAATTTACCTAGATTCTGTTTGTTTTAGAGTTCTATGAGGAGATCTTTTCCTTGGCTCATAGTCTGACCTGTCAGCAAGTTTCTGCACAGATGTGGCAGCTTCTTCCTCTTGTTTTTGAAGTCTTTCAGCAGGTTGATTATTTTACTGGTAAGTAACAAAAATCAATCAGAAAGCCAGTTGGTTTCATACATATAATTTCAACCATATAGTGAATTCTGTCTTGATTGAAATGTTAGGAGACCACTTTAATGAGGTTATGCTTTAAGTGTTTTATTCTACTGTTGCTGCAACCAGACTTGTTTTGCTAAGGCGTCTATGACTAGATGCTTGTTTATATTGACAAACATTAAGTAAGAACTGTAATTAACTTATTAATACATAGAATTCAACCTGATTTTAACAGGTTGTCTAATAAAACATGCAAACAGTATCTAACTGTGGTCATTCTTCTTTTAATACAGACATGATGCCTCTCTTGCATAATTATGTTACTGTTGATACAGATACGCTTCTGTCAGACACAAAGTATCTTGAAATGATCTACAGCATGTGCAAGAAGGTAAGCAGCCTCCTTGGTGATCACAAAACCTGTGATCTCTGAAGTAATTCACTGTTAAACTGAGTACTTTTTTCCAGAACAGCAGACTGAAACTGCAGAATTTTGATGTCTGCTCTTAAAGCATGATGCTATTTAATGTCCTCTGTGATTCCACAAATTATTGCGGAGAAATTTAAAGGTCACCTAAAATTTCAGATACACCCTTTTGCTAAAAGGTAAAATTAAATGGTACACAACAAAAGCAGATTAAATGATCCAGGTCTTGTGCACGGGTGCACGCAGGCATGCAAACCACACATAACTACATTGCAAATGGTAGATGGTTTCTTTTTTCCTGAGATTTGTAGCCTCACCATGGCTAAGTGAGGTTACCACATAACCATAGGTACACTGAAGGTCTTAAATCTGTTACCTAAAACCAGTAGAGTATGGGTGGAAAGTAGAGGGATAGGAATAGTTATTTTGCCAACTTCATGCCAAGCCAGTGATGAAAGCTGGGAGCAGAATGCAGTTCTCACTCAGTCCAGTCACTTCTAGGCAGTGTTTCTCTCTTTAACTTAGCTTCTCGGTTCCTGTATCTTAGAGGTAGCTGTCAACCAGGCTTTCTTTATCCAGTCAATATGTAGAATACCAAGCTTTCCAGAATGTTAGCCCTGTGTGAGGAAATAAATACTCCTTTATAAGGTGGTGTCAATGTTTTATAATCTCTTAAGAGTAATGTGTGGTGATCTCAGTTTTCCACTTCTGGGTATTGTATGTTGTATCAATAGAAGAACTATGGTGAACTCTAAGCTGCCCTATCTGTGGTATTTCTTGACTAGTTCTTTTGAAGATGTTTAAATATTATAGTGAATATTTCTTGCCAACCTCTATTTGAAAACAAGTTGCAACCAGGCTGATGAGGCTGATTGTAAATACTTGAATATTTTATAGATATGTAAAAAGAAAACTATAACCTCATAGTAATTGGTGTTTTATTAGCTTAGCACAGTGAATCTTTCTCACTGCATATCCCAAAATTCAGTACATGAATGCCTATGAATTTTTTTTGCTTTGTATATGGAAATAAACCTTTGAAAATTGCAGTTTATGGTTATAAAGTCACTGTTATTGCTCTGCATCCATGGAGTTATTTGTACTCTTGTATTAGTTTTACCCACATTCACCAATGTTTCAGTCTTTAGTTGTGATACTGAGCCATTGCTGTAGATTTGGCTGCTTCACTGATGGATGTTTTTGCTTGGATTGTAATGGAGTGGGGACACTGATATCAGCTTTTCGATGCAAAGCAGTATATGGAAAATAATTCTTGAAGTGACCAACAGTAATTGTTATTTTTCAGGTCCTCACAGGAGTTGCTGGAGAAGATGCAGAATGTCATGCAGCAAAGCTGTTAGAAGTAATTATTCTTCAGTGTAAAGGACGTGGCATTGATCAGGTTGGTAACAACTTTAGTTGCTATAACTAATATTTAAAAGCTTATTTTCAAATGTGAATTGGTTATGTATTAACATGAGTTCTGAGAAGTCTGTGCAGTGTGACTAATCCTGACTTCTACTTCAGTGTTACTCAATTAACAGCCCTGCAGGGATAGTTATTGCACACTTTGTCTCCAGAGTTTAAGACACTATAAAACTTGTGTTTTTGTGAATCTGAAAGGGTACCGTTTTAGGAGCATCTTGGTTCTGAAAGTCATTTAGTTATATTCTAAGTTAATTCTAGTGAATATTTCATTTAAATTATTCACTCTGTCTTGTTAATAGCCTTGAAGTAAATAAGAATGAAAATTAAGTTCCTGGAGTCCCAATTAATGTCATAGAGGAACCACAGACTTCATTATGCACCTATGGTAGCTGGAATTTGAGAGATGAATTTGTGTGTTTCTGCTGTGCATATAGCAAGCACTTTATAACAGCTGTTTAAATAATTTTTGTATGCTTATTAATAATTGGGGATATGGTTCCTGGAAACTTCAGTTTTTAATTTATTGACAGGAAAGTGTGACATCTGCAATGAGACAACTACTTTGAATAGCTGTTTTTCTTGAGATGTCAGTAATATCTCTTGACTTTGCGGATATTAAAAAAAACAAAATTGATATTTCTGGACTTCCTTGTGTACACATTTCCTCTATTTTGATATTTTTAAATCATAAGATTATAGAACAAGGAGTTATACCTACTGTGCATGATGTCACAAAACCCCTATGCTCAAAGTAGATAAAAATCTTTTCACCTTTTTATTTCATCTTCATATATGACTTATGCTGGCAATTAAAAATGGTTCCCATTTTATGCCTTCTGTATTTAGGTGCCAGACTGGCTTTATGCCATTTCTCAATTTTGGTATGAAATACAGAACTACAAAATTTGTGATCACTGTGTAATGTTTCTCACTCTTCAGTGCATACCCTTGTTTGTGGAAGCTGCGTTGGAAAGATTGACAAGAGAAGTGAAAACAAGTGAACTGCGAACAATGTGCCTCCAGGTTGCCATAGCTGCTTTGTATTACAATCCTCACTTACTACTAAATACATTGGAAAACCTTCGTTTCCCCAATAATGTGGAGCCTGTCACTAATCACTTCATAACACAGTGGCTTAATGATGTGGACTGTTTCTTGGGGTAAGTGTTTCTGCTTTTTCTCCGTGTTAAACCTCTGTTACCTGCTTGTGAATTGGAACAAAACTGGCAACTTTTGAATTCTTCTGTTTTCTAGACTGCACGACAGAAAGATGTGTGTGCTTGGCTTGTGTGCTCTTATTGATCTGGAGCAAATACCACAGGTTTTAAATCAAGTTGCTGGCCAGATCCTGCCAGCTTTTATCCTTTTATTTAATGGATTGAAAAGAGCATATGCCTGTCATGCGGAGCATGAAAATGACAGCGATGATGATGATGAAGCTGAAGAAGATGAGGAAACAGGTATGGAAACTGAAATATTGCTGTTGCTTTGTATTTTACCTTTTTTCTGTTGGAAAATCCTAGTTCCAGTGTGGAACTCTGAAGTGTGCCCTAATTCCAAACATCAAAAGCTGTGGTACAGTACTGGACATCTTTTAACAAGTTTCAAGTATGTCTGACTTAGTATCCAGTCCCTCTTAAAATAACTTCCTAGGCTGAGTCTCTTTGAAGTCACATCAAGCTAGCTTTTGTGTGTGGATGCTCTCATTGCTGAAAATAATTATTTCTAGGGCGTTTCCCATTTGAGTGAGGGATAAGTGTCACTAGAAGGAGTTTCCAGGAATCCTTCTAATCCATTGTACAGTTTGGACTAACAATATTAAAAATGGCCCCATCAGCTGCTGGTGGTTTAGCTGTGTCTTGAGAATGAGTTCTTGTGATTTTTTGTTTGTTTTTTTTTCTTTCCCCTGGACTGATGTAATCTCAATTTCATCAGCCTTTCTAGATGCTTCTTCATACAGACATTTCACAAACTTTTTTTCACATCTTTTGCCATCTTTATGTGAAGTTCAGAATTACCAACAGCTTTCCCTGTACTTCCTCCTTTCACTATACTCTGCCTAAGCTTTTAGTTCTTGTTCCCAATTTTCTTTCCATCATCACTCTCATGTTTTTGTGAGTGATTATTTGGAATAGTTTTCCACACTCAAAGGAGTATCTCTTGGTTTTCATCTGTCTACTTAAAACCCAGTTTCTTTTTGATCTCTGCTGTTGACAATTGTCTAGAGTCCAGAATTCACTATATGTCATTCATGCTACTACATTTTGTATTTATTAAGCATTCTTTTCAACAGCTCCTTTGAATGTGTCTTTTAAAGTGTTTTTATCACATTATTTCAAACTTTCTTTGGAGCACAAGTATTCTTTGCTAAGTTGAAAGTTTTGCCAAGTGCTGTTCCAAACTATTGTATATATGTTTTATTATATATGTATTTTTGTGAAAATGAAATTTGCCTTTACACAGTTGGTGTGAGGGAAGAGTGTCTGGGGGGACGAGACCATAGCACTAGGAGAGGAGTTAAAGGGCTTCCCCCTTTCTAGTCTGCACTATACTGTTATCAGTTGCATTGCTTGTTTTGCATAATCACCTACCTAAAGTGTTGTTTTTAATGTTCTTGAGATAATATTTTGTGTGTGTGTAATATTTAACTCAGAGGAATTGGGGAGTGATGAAGATGACATAGATGAAGATGGTCAAGAATATCTAGAAATTCTAGCAAAACAGGCAGGTGAAGATGGAGATGATGAAGACTGGGAAGAAGATGATGCTGAAGAGACTGCTTTGGAAGGCTATTCCACAATTATTGATGATGAAGACAACCCTATTGATGAATATCAGATATTTAAAACAATTTTTCAGAGTAAGTAACTTTATTTCATTTCCTAGCCAACAAGTTATATTGTAAATTTAGTGTATGCCATACACTAGTGTACACCATCAACTAGAACCTTTGGAAAGCTTCCAAGCAGGCTTTTCAGTATGTGCTTTGAACAAGTTCTTTATTTGGAAAGGGGAAGCCAACATTAAGCTTTCAGAGCTTGAATCAATATATGGTAGAAGACATCATAGGCTGCATTAGTGCTTTTACGTGTCTTAAATTATGTAACCCTAGCAGAATGTTATTCTGATTTCAAACAGCAGTGAATTAGTAAGGTTTATGTTAGGTAATGTTTTAATGAACACTTTCCTTTGGCTTGTGTTTCCTTTCTTGTGCAGCAATTCAGAATCGTAACCCTGTGTGGTACCAAACCTTGACACAGGGTCTTAATGAAGAACAAAGAAAACAATTGCAAGACATAGCAACTCTGGCAGATCAGAGACGGGCAGCACATGGTATTTTTCTTCCTTTATACTATTAATTGCTTCTTTCACTGTTTGGATGCTGTTTGTGTTTTAAAAAGCATAATACAGAAAATACCTATAAATCAAGCTTGATAACATCTTCATCAAGGCAGGGTTGTTTTACACTCCAGCAATGTTTGAACTCATTTTAAGGTTGTCAGGTCACAGAGCCTTAATGCACAAAATTGATGGCATATCCCAGGTGTAAGAAATGATAGAAACAACTTAATGAAGTGACCAAGTAAATCATATTTGTCATAATTGCTTTAACCTGAAAACAGTTGATTACCTGAAGGTGAATGAACTCTATGGTAACAAACACATTAAGTGGCTGACAAATTATTTCCCCATGTGACCTAGTCCAGCTGGGATAGACAGTGATACTAGGGGTGGGAAAATACCAAATTACCAAAGCAGTATCCATCTTTAAAGCTACATTATTAAGCATATTAAATATTTTAGATTGAAGAATAGCAACACATAATACAAATTTTAAAATATAGGAAGTAGGCAGATCCTCAGTTTTAGGTTTTTTTGCAAATTTTCCTAGGTGTTTAAGGGTAATCCTAAACACATCACTTTCTAAAGTCAAGGCTGAACTTTGATTTATCAGTCCAGTCTCGTATCCTGCATCATATTCAGCAATTATTACAAGATGTTTCAAAACAGAAGTACCCAAAATTCTAAATAAAAAGATTGGTAGTAAGGATGTTCATTTTATAAGTAGCTTTTGTTAGAAAACAGCCTAAATTACCTTACAAAGCTTGTAAGTGTCTGTCCAGAATGGTCCACTTTTTAAAATGGGAACAAAATACTGTTTCACTGTGACGCATGTCAAGCACTGGACATTATACTGATGAGATTATACCCCACTGGAGCTTTTTATGAGAAGAATGTTCTGTGAGGTGTTTTTTTCAGCTGCTTATTCATAGAGCAACTTAGATTCAGGTTTTGAAGTTTTACTGAGGCAACCAGATCCTTACAGGGAATTCTTGCATACTCCATTTAGGCTACCTACCACACATGGGGACGTTTTCCTGGCCTGTTTCCAAAGAAACAGACAAAACACAGATGCCTTTGATACTAAAAGTTGTCCTGTATTCCCAAAAAGAGAGAGTTTCCAATTATTTTGAGGTAGGAGAAAGCTCTTAGATTGGAAGTAAGACACTAATAAGCATTGTTATCTTAAGCTGGGAATAATATAAACCTTCTTCTGCATTATCTAGATGGTAGTAAAGGTAGAGAAATACACATTTCTATCTGCTCTTTACCAACCTTATTTTCAGTTGTTCATGTATTAGGGTTTGTAACAACCAGTCTTGCAGTAATCTTCAAAGGATGGAATATGCAGCAAGTAAAACCAGGCAGCTTAACTATCACTGTTAGTTATGCTGGTGGATATGTGGTCCTCAGATGCCCAAAGATCTTAAGATGTGATTGAAAATGGAAAGTGGTAGTTTCCTCGCCAAATTACAGTACATTATTGGTGGCAAGGGGCACAATACATGTATACTAAAAAGTCTGTTTCTGGTGCTTCAGTGGCTATTTATTCTTATTTGTTGAATTGAGGAACACATAAAATTTAGCTAATGTCTGTGTACTGCCTTTTTTGTACATGTGCTCTGTTACTGATTTGACCAAAAAGTTTATTAATGTTAATCAGAAAGAATGGGGCACCTTTTAGCAAGTCCAGCATTCGTTGAGGTCCTGTTTCTGAAATGTGAAAATTACATACTCATGTCCAAAATCTAAAGAGCAGGCTTTTTAAAATATAAATTAAATTAAGCAGGTCTATAACAATAGTGAGAAATTTAAATAAAGAATCAATCCATCTGTTGTGTGGGGCCTGGTACATTTCTACTTTGTGGGTGCTAATTACTTTCTTGGGTAGTGCCAGGTTAAACCTGTATATGTCTGAGAGACTCAAAATGGTCAGTGACAAATTCTTAATCTCTCTTCTCCCCTACCCACACTAAAATATCTTCCTTCTGTTTTGTTTTGTTTGTTTTGTTTTAGAATCCAAAATGATTGAAAAGCATGGAGGATACAAATTCAATGCTCCAGTTGTGCCAACTTCATTTAATTTTGGAGGCCCTGCCCCGGGAATGAATTGAATTATCACTTTTCCTGCTACTGTGTGATTGTAGTGAAGAGCTTGTGTTCCTCCCAATAGTGGTTCCAGAACTGGTTCATGTTACCTACAACTCACTCTAAACTAATTGATAAATAGATTGAACAAAAGCCCCAGAAGTGGGACCTGATCGTGCAACCTAATACTGGAAAGCAAACCAGAGGGGTTTTTTTTGAAGATAGGAAGAATCTGAATTTAAAGCTTCAAATGACACACTTGGAAATCGGAAATCAAGAGGGGATGACATGAAGGCAGCTTTTCTTTTTTCTGAGGAAAAAAATAGGCATGGGCTGCAGGACTATCTACAATGTCTCATTTACAGGACAAACTAGATGGCAGACTTGATTTTTACACCTGTGGCGGTATGAGTATTTGCCCAGTTTATTTCCCTTTTCTCCCTTCCTATTGGGTGTCTATTCTTTTAATGTAAATAAGATAAGGTAATCAGATAGCCTTACTTAATCTTCATCATTTCCATTTATCAAGATTGTTCATATGTAGAATATTGGACACTTAATGTAGCACTACATAACTGATAAATCTGTAAATGAATTAGCACTTTCATATTGAAACAAGCCTGCTAGCCTATGTACAAAAATAGCAAAATGTTTGCTGTTTATAAAAAAATAAAAATAAAAAATAAGGGATATATTGGGGAAAATAATTTCAGGTTATTAATTTAAAATGAACTAGCAGTTTTGTACCTGGTGACTTTGTGGTGCAGTCACCTCTGGTTGTGACTTGAATTCGGTTATGTAAAAAGGGGTTAGTGGTATTTCATTGCTGCTAAAAGAAAAAATAGCAACACCCTCTGTGTCCTTTCTTTTTCTTAAAGATCTCACTGTACAAGGTAAAATTTGAATACAAATGTGTACTGTAAGCACTGAGGAAAAAATGACCTTTACAAAAGCAGGTACATAAGATGTGAAGTTCTGCTCTTAAGAGTAGATTGAAGTGTGTGGATGAAACATCTATATATGCAACCTGTTAAAAACATAATTTAATTTGGCTAATCTGGGCTATAGTCTATAAATTTTTTCCCCTAATTTTGTGAAATACTCTTTTTTCCAGCACGTGGTGGTGCAGGTGCACCACTCTTGCATTTCATTCCCCCTCTTTTTGCACTCCCAGCATTAGTGTGTGCTGTTGTCTGCCTGATCCAGACAGTATATTTGAAGTGTTGCCAATCTTTCATTTTTGAAGCCACAGTTTTCTTCCTTCAAAGTTGCTATAGTAACTAGTATTTTAGCTAGAGAGGCAAAATACAGTTCCCTCTGGGACCACTATCAAAACCACTGTATGAAGCAGCCAGCAGGGAGATGCTGTGAATGGGTTGGCTTAAATGCCGCCTTTTTCTTTTCTAAAAGCAAAAATCCATAGTTTTTGATCTTCCCTTGAGATCATTGGTGTCAGGTCTTTTAAATCAAATGTTTGTTTGTTTTTTCTTTTGGCTGTTTTTATATAAAAAATGTCACCTGCTGTTACAATTGATATTAAACAAGCTACCTTAATTTAATGTAAGCCTCCAAAATTTAAATACAGGTTAAAAATAAACTGAGTTTATATCTGTAAAAATGAAATGCACATATATATATTATGATACTCAAAATGCAGTCTTCAGAAAATTGGTTTGTGTGGTGTGGTTTTTTGCATCAGCAGAGTAGCAGGTACTTGTGGTTTGGGGTTTCCATGACGAGCTGACCAGCGCCATGCTTTGCCTTCCATTTGTTGCACAACCGCTAGCGCTGCTTTGAGCAGGTGCAGTGGGTTTTTCCAGGCACTCCTCTCTGGTTTGCCTTTCTTCGGCAAATACAATTCCCTGCACACAGAGTGCTGATGGGAGAGACTGAGCCAGGACTATTAACGCCACGTTGCCCTAGCCGAATACCAAAGGGATACTTTAAAAGCAAATTGCGGACTGAAAAGGATGGATGTTGCACCTGATGTGAAAAAGCCTGAAAAATTAAGCCTTGAGTCAGAGTATCCATTATAGTAGTGGTATGAAAACCACAGTAGTACTTCTGAATCTTTAGCTGACTGGCCAAGTACATATAGCAGAACTGGTGGGTTTTTTAAACGTGTTACTCATGAGCACGTACAGGTGTACTCCGGCCTCAAGATAATCTCTAGACAAGGTTTTATTTTTTTAGAAAAAGGTGACAGACATAATTACAGCATGCCTTTTCCTGTGCATTCCTTGACCTTGAAAAATGCCCAGTTTGACATAAATAATTCCTGAATATCTGTTTATTGGCTGTCTGCTTATCTCGTTACGTTATGCATCCCCCAAAAAACGTTAAGAGAACCTTTTAGGACAGATTAGATACTTCTGCCTTGTGGCTGAAGAGACAACAGAGCAGCAGTGAGAAGGTTCTATACACAAAGCAGATTTAAAAAAAAATAATTAGGGGAAAAATCACCTATTTAGTGCCATTGTCATTTCTGGAAGTTATATTTTTCAAGTCACAAGTCAAGGGAAGAATTTTATCTTAGTGTGAAGAATACAGTCTTACTTCAAGGGTGCTTTTATGTGTCACTAGACTGATTAGCAAGGAGCATCTTTTTTAAGAATGGATCTAGAACTTTGCTTTCCTTTGCTCCAAGAAATGTATTTATATAAATTGCAAAACAATTTGGCATTGTTGTTGGTGGTGATAGTGCATTTTGTGATGCAATATATCAATTTCAGTGATACACTTATGTCAGATTTAAAATTGATCTTCCTCCTAGAACTTGCGCTTACCCATTCCATTTTCAGGGATAATGCAACTCTAAAGGAAGAGCTGGGAAATTTAAAGCCTCTGTTTTTTCTATTATGGAAGATCTCCTTGGATTAATAAACATCTAAAGCAAATCCTTATCTTCACTTATTTCGTTGTGGTGTTTTGAATGTACCTGTATTCTTGCAGTACTTGGGAGTCCCGATCTAGTTACATAGCTCTAAGGTTTGTATTTTCCTCTCAAATATTCCTTCAAGCAGAAAGCCTTTGATACTGTTCCCCACAGCACTGTCATGGAAAAACTGGCTGCCCTAGGCCTGGACAGGTGTATGCTCTTCTGGATCAAACGCTGCCTAGATGGCTGGTCCCAGAGAGTGGTGGTGAATGGAATTAAATCCAGCTGGTGGCCGGTCACAAGTGGTGCTTCCCAGGGCTCAGTGCTGGGGCCAGTTCTGTTTAATGCCTTTATCAACAGCCTGGATGAGGAGAGTGAGAGCACCCTCTGAGGTTGCAGATGATACCAAGTTAGGTGGGAGTGTTGATGTACCTTAGGGCTCTGCTCTTCAGAAGGACCTGAGCAGGCTGGATTCATGGGCTGAGGCCAGTCCTAAGGACTTCAACAAGGCCCAGTGCTGGGTCCTGCGCTTGAGCTACAACAATCTCATGCAATGCTCCAGGCTTGGGCAAGAGTGGTGGAAAGCTGCTTGGCAGAAAGAGACCTGGGGGTCTCAACAGTGGCTGAACATGAGCCAGCAGTCTGACCAAGGCCAACAGCATCCTGATCTGCATCAGGAGTAGTGTGGCCAGCAGATGTAGAGAGGTGTCCCCCTCTACTCAGCACTGGTGAGGCTGCACCTTGAGTAGTGTGTTCAGTTCTGGGCACCAGAGTATAAGAAAGATATTGAGGTGCTGGAGCAGGTATGGAGAAGGCAACAAAGCTGGTGAACGGTCTCAGTAAGTCTTACAAGGAGTGGCTGAGGGAGCTGGGGCTATTTATTAGGGGAGACCTTATTGCTCTCTGCAACTACCAGAAAGGAGATTGAAGAAAGGCAAGGGCCGGTCTCTTTTCACATTTAAGAAGTGATAGGATGAGGAAACAGTCTCAAGTTGCACCAGGGGAGGCTTAGGCAGGATATTGGGAAAAATGTCTTCACAGAAAGGGTTGTCAAACACTGAAACAGGCTGTCCAGGGAAGTGACGGTGTCACCATCCTTAGATATGTTTAGAAGTTGTGTAGGCACATGATTTAGCAGTTGACTTGGTAAAATTAATGGTTGGACTTGATGATCTTAAAGGGCTTTTCCAATCTAGACAATTCTATGATTAGGCACAACCACAGTTCTCTTAACTGTGTCAAACACAAAAGGCCTGTCATACACTATTTTTAAAAATGCTGGGTAAATGGCAATACCCTTTTTTTCCTAAATCACTATCTTAAAACAATTAATGCAGCAAAGCTGTGTTCAGTAGCCTAGATTCAAGAAGTTTGCATTGGATTAATTACAGAATACCCAGTAAACATGCAGATGGTTCTAATTGTGTTGAGTAGTTGATACCTGCTAAGTTTTACGGGTTAAGTTGTATTTTCCTAAAGGAAATTTCCTCCTCTTTCAAGTATCAGTTCTTGAAAAGTAGAAACATCATGTAGCTTCTCAGCACATTTTATCTTTACCCATTTCTGCCAAGTTCTGTTTCAGTCATTTCTCATCTGTACTTTCTCTCGCTACCCCTTTTCACTTTGTCTTCCTGTAACTCCCTGGAGATGCTGCTCAGAAACTGTAAGCACCCAGTTCAAACTGTACCAGTTCACACTAGGCAGCCACCCCCTGCTGCTGCTCGGTGTGGACACCCAGGTGCACCACTGGGTGCTTCTCTGGAGCCAGCAGCACAGGCACAGCTCCTCCCTGCGTGCTGCAGGCTGCCCAGGAAATGTGCTTCCAAAGTCGCATTGTCCAGGTAGGAGCTTTGATTTAACAGGCCACATTCAGTTAATGCTGGTCCACCAAGCCTTGTATGTTGGTTAAGACTTTACCAGTCTACCATGACTTTGGCTACTAACTTAGTTTTTATCTTTAGTGTATGATGAGCAGTGGATGAAAGCAGCTGCTGAAAATCTATGCAGAAATCAGCATTTTGTTTATCTCTAAGAGCGTACCTGGGAAAAGCACTACAGTTACGCATTTCTGCTCAATCTGCTATTCAAGTTTTAACTTGAATGCAGAGACAGGAAAAAATTATCAAAATTTGAGAAAAGCTTGGAAGGTTCAAGCCTCTATTCTGCTGTTACTGAGAATGCCAGAGCTGAGCCCCTTAAGATAGGTTTTTCTCTTCCCTGTGGTCTGTGGGAACTTCCACATACCCAGAAGTAGGAGCATGGAAGAGCTTTGTTTGTCTGGTGTTGTAGCACCGATTATAAATTACTTTGCAATTAAAAGGTAGCTTATTTAAGTGGTGTGTCACTGGTTTGCACGTATCTGCTTTTTATAATTAGACATTCTCAGACCTTGATGCTAGAAAGTACATCAGAATGGGAAATGCCAAGTTGTAGGATTTGACAGATATTAACAAGTAATCCATTTACATATAGGAGTAGGTAAACCCAAAACAATCTACCTGGGATTATCAGTGTTACTGTACCTCAAATCAAAATGATGGCTGTATGTTGAGTGAAAGTTACCAACTATGTGAAGGAAAACTTGAAACAAAGAAAGGAAAACTACTCTGTATACAGGCCTATTCAGGAATAAGCTATTTGGGGCTGTCTTGTATGACTGACAGCCTTTACAACTATTGTTCTAAAGTTTCAGTAAAAAAAATCGTATATGTTAATACATGCAGAAAGGGTCAAGTCAGTCCTACAGATCTGGGCTGATCCTGTCAATGATGATTGCTCATATTAATTGCACGGTTCAGTTTTCTTGAAAAGTCACCTGCCAAAAACAACTGTCATACCCTTTCCTTGTCTGTGGAGCTGTTTTTGGACTATTATGTTTCCATACAAAAAAAAACAAACACGTAAGGATAAATCATGTAAAGCTCAGTTTTCAAACGAGAGTCCTTATGGACAAGACCTGGGCTGAAGCGCCGGAAGTGAAGGAAACTGGGGCCGGCGCGGGTGCTGGCTCGGCAGGGCCGGGTGCCGGGTGCTGGCTCGGCAGGGCCGGGTGCTGGCTCGGCAGGGCCGGGTGCTGGCTCGGCAGGGCCGGGT